>NC_142594.1:36356538-36659568 GCF_965207765.1 Zootoca vivipara
AGAAAAAGTGTAATTTACTCAGCCTGTAAGAGTGAACCAAAAAATAAAAAGTTAAAGGAAAAGATTCTATAGTTAATGTAACATAGCAATGTTGTGTTGTCTACAATTCCACTTCAAAAGAGCTGCACCCCCTTGACTTTTTTATTCTATGAAGCAGTACTTGTTTACAATCTATGGCTACATACCCCAACATGAAAATCAAAGGTTGGTAGATTTGGTTCTGGCCTCACAACCTTCCTACATCTTGCTGATCAACTACCCAGAGAGTCACAACAGGTGCATTCACACCTCTCTTCGCAGACAGAGTTCACTTCAGCAGTAAAGAAAATTACTTCTGTGCTGTCTACACTACAAACGCAGTGGGCAGCAAACAACTCATATTCACCTCGGGACCAGGGTTCTGCTAAAACAGAAAGACATGCATTCCTTCTACCAAACAAGCAACTTTATTAACCTAGAACACTACAATGGACACAGATACAAGCTGCTATTATATTAGGTGGGGGAAAACAATTGTTATCAAGGGATCCATAAGTGCATCAAAAGGTCTCCAAATTCTCTGACCCAGAGTAGGATATCTGTTCCCAAGTTCTTTGGATGTAGGTTAAACCAGGGGTAGTCAACATAGTTACTTCCAGATGTTGTTGGACTCTGTTTCCATCATCCCTAAGCATTGGCCATATTGGATGGGGCTGGTGGGAGTTGGTGTCCAACAACATCTGGAGAGCACCACGTTGGCTACCTCTGGATTAGATATTATGGAGACATGAGGATGCTGTCATTTTGGCACCAGTGGACCCAGTCCTCCCCATTCCTGCAGAAGGATCTAGGTTGCCCTTCTAAAAGTGGAGTGACATTGATTGGGTAAAAACACACACAAAGGTGGCCGGTATGTTGGTCCATATGAAACAAATGTCCTAAATCTGTTGTTGGGTTATTGAGACCAACCAAAGTGTCACGAAATAGTAGCAAGATTTTGAGTTGTGGAGAACATTTTATCAGGCAAGATGTTGCCCAAAGCAGCGGGGGGGGGGCGAGGTGGGAGAAGGACAAAAATTAGCCTGACTTTTAGAGTCACACGGTCAGGGAGAGAGATATCCCTGGCATATCCCATGCCAAGGATATGTCTCTTTAAGACACACTTCTCTAGTATCATTTTCCTTTTAAGCAGGGATGTCAGGTCTTCCCGAATACTCTTTCATCTACAACCCAAGCAACCGATTGGAAGATGTGATCAAGTGGGGAAGCCGAGAAATTTCTGTAGTAATGAACACTAACCTCCGTTTCCTGTATACATGTAAATCAGTACATGCAACTCAGGCTCACATGCAGCTAAACTTACTGGTTGCACTGGACAATCTATCACTCTAAGGAACATTTGCACAAGTGGCCATTATTTATTTGCTCCCCACCTGCAATTCTATACAGACCCAACATGCTGTTCCTATACCCAAGACAACCCTATGTCTGTGAATTATAGGCATTCATTGGTTGGCTAGATCTTTCATGGTTTGTTTATTTTTGAGGCATCCTCCTGCCTTTTGCCTTTGATCGCTTAAAGCAGGGGTCAGCAAACTTTTTCAGCAGGGGGCCGGTCCACTGTCCCTCAGACCTTGTGGGGGGCCAGACTATATTTTGAAGGGGGGTGGGGAAATGAACAAATTCCTATGCCCCACAAATAACCCAGAGATGCATTTTAAATAAAAGCACACATTCTACTCATGTAAAAACACCAGGCAGACCCCACAAATAGTCCAGAGATGTATTTTAAATAAAAGAGCACATTCTACTCATGTAAAAACATGCTGATTCCTGGACCTTCCGTGGGCCGGATTTAGAAGACGATTGGGCTGGATCTGGTCCCCGGGCCTTAGTTTTCCTACCCATGGCTTAGAGCTAATGAAACCTTTCTTAAACTTAGTAGGTCACACACTACACACATGTGCCCACAGGGATCTTTCAGGAAAGCAAGCAGTCCTGCTCCCAAAGAGATGGAGAGCTGCTAGCTGAATGTTCTATTGCCCAGGGCAAGTAACAGGGTCAGAGTACTAATACCCGAGGGTGTGCAAGCCACGGGCAGCACTATACCTGGCCCCATCCTAAGGCAGCTCAGCAGGAAGGAACTGCTTGTCGATTGCCATTATAGCCATGTTCAAATATATGAAAGGATGTCATATGGAGGAGGGAGAAAGATTGTTTTCTGCTGCTCCAGAGAAGCGGACACGGAGCAATGGATTCAAACTTCAAGAAAGATTCCACCTAAACATTAGGAAGAACTTCCTGACAGTAAGAGCTGTTCGGCAGTGGAATTTTCTGCCAAGGAGTGTGGTGGGGTCTCCGTCTTTGGAGGTCTTTAAGCAGAGGCTTGACAGGCATATGTCAAGAATGCTTTGATGGTGTTTCCTGCTTGGCAAGGGGTTGGACTGGATGGCCTTGGTGGTCTCTTCCAACTCTATGATTCTATGATTCTATGATTCTTCACAGTCCACTTTAAACTCAGTTCCAAAGAGAAGTTAGGCACAAAAAGTGGCAATGTTGCATCAGGATGCGCAGAGCCTTTCACATCCCAGTAGACTGCATAACGTCTAACCTTGATGTTAGGCAGTCAATGCTGGATTTGGTTCATGAAGAGTCCCTCGTGGTGGAGGGATCATCACTGCAGGTGTCCTTATTTAACCTTGCCCTATAGATATTATTTTATCTATTGCTCAAGACCTTTTTATCCCGCCTGCTTGCAGTCCTATTGACACTCCCATTCCGATGGTATAGACCTTGTGTAAAAAATAAAAGAAAAGAAATTTTTAAAGATCATTGGTCTTTCCAAGACAGAATGCTTTACCATGCAAAACCTTTTAAATTATACGAGCTCTTTCCCCACGCAGTAAAATCTTCCCCATTTTTCAGAAAAATAACAAAGCCATTACAAATTGCTAGGTTTTTACACATGGTTAAATAAGCAAACAATAACAAAAGACTGCTGTATCATAAAAGCTCCTTGCTCCATTAAGTATGATTAAAAAATGGTTTGGTTTTAATTATCTACTCAACTAGAAAATCTGATGGAATCTTAACTTTGCTTTTATGACTTACTCTTTCTTTTCACTACGCATCTCAACAGGAAATGCACTGAAATGAACCATGGAGTATATATAATCTAATTGTATAATAGTTGCAAAATCATAAAGCCTGGAAAGTAACAATTCGAACAAAGAGGTCCTTTGATCTACAAAACCATTCATAAAATATTCTAATATTAGAACCTACTAAACAGGCCAACTAGAAACCCTTTATGTGTCTGAATGGGGGAGTGTTTGCCACTTTATTACATAAATGCACACAGATTCCATTAAGCTGAGAAGTCTTGCCTACCCAACCCCTATTGCTGATGTATAGGTAGCTCATAAAATATCGTATACAAGATGGACCATCCATAAGACCACAATCCAGTCGCTACATTAATGGAAACACATGTACTATTATATATATTCAAAATTCTGTGGTAGCCCCCCTAACTGTGAAAAATTCTCCCAGTATGGTTTTATTCTCCTTAATTTCATTGCATTGTTGGTTTTTGGCACTTTTTATAATTTTGCATTCCTTTGTATTTGTGCCTTACAACAGAGGGATTTCACTGGAACTGCAAAACATTTGATAGTGGCTGGATCTCTCTCTCTCTCTCTCTCTCGTGTGTGTGTGTGTGTGTGTGTGTGTACACACACACATACACCCACACACATATTCAAATATATATATATTTGAATCACAACTTATGTCAACTACAACTGAAGAAAAATATTCAGAACTTTACAGAAATGTAGTAAGCAAGATAACTCATTATGGGAGAGGACCTTCTTTTCAGATTAACACATTTATTTTAACATGGTGTTTCATAATAGAAAATACATAGTTTGCCACTAATGGGCTTGAACTTGGCAAATTTCAGAAACCCAAATATTAAATACCAAATAAGAAACACATAGTTGTCAGATGCTAATGGGAGCGCTAAAGCTATTCAGTTTTAAGACGAAATACCTCCTTGAAATGACAAGGCATAGTTTAAATGGCCTGGAAATATAGTCAAGAAGAATAGAAGATTGCAATGAATATTTCATAGACGTATTTAAGTGTAATGCAAAATCCACTTTAAAGCACAGGCACAACAACATGCATGCTTATTAAGCTCTCCATGTATATTCATTTACGGAAATGGATGGCAACTTTGTTCAGAACACTGGCATGAAGATCGAATGAGCTGGGACTTTGCCAACATATACCAGAATTCTAATAAAAGCATGCAAGAAACACGGGGAAGCCTGAACTATCAGCCCTTAGTCCACCAGCTGCCCTGTGATAATGTGTGTTAATAACGTAAGAATGTGATTTACAGTGGAGCACAAACCTTTAATTTAAATGATCAGGGGCCCTGCAATTGAACACAATAGCAGAAAGCATAAAATAATTCAAGACTTGGGTACTTGCCCCTCTTAGTGAGTTAGATGCTGTGTATTCCTACAAAACACCCAACACAATACAGAATACACACACAGACAGACATATGCAAACACATATGGCGTGGGTGGGTGGGTGTAGGGCTGAGCACCATAACTGCTTGTAATACTTGCTGGCATCCTAAATCAACTAAAACATTGCACCTCTTGCTGTGTAATAGCAGCACAGATCGGTCCCATGGCAAAGACCATGAACACGTTTCCAACACAGTTGACCAAAACTACATTAGACAGTCCCGGTCTCTATGTTCTCCTCACACTATCCAATGAGCTTCTACTTGGGACAAAGGCAATAAATAGACTGACCCCCCCTTCCTTCTCCCACCTCCCCACTTAAAGTCACATATTTGAAGTTATTTGCACTCTACACAGCTGAAGTCAGAGGTAGACGAGCTTGGTTAAAACAAAAAAAATATTTTATTTAACAAGTATGTTTATAGCTACCCAAGAAGAGGCATTAAGACCTGTGAATCAAACACTGCATGCAAAAAAACACCAAAAAACACCAAAATCTTACTGGCTATCTCAAGGGTTCTTTGACATTACACAGCTGTTTGTTTACTGGGCAAACAAGGGTTGCTGAGTTAACCTGGAGATGTGCAAGGAAACAGGCACACTGTGACTGTTAATCAGAAGGGAACAGAGGACATCTATGGGTACCTCCTTCATTAGATGGCCTTGTTACCTCACTGGAACAAGAAAACATAGAGCCCTCTGACTTGTCATCTCCAACGCCAGAAGTACTGGTAGAACGGAAATGCTGTTTACTGTAACGTCTTGCTTTTTCTACAAGGGGAAACACAATACTGCAGTAAATAGCTATAGGACAGAGGAGTAGAGTAAGAGGGAGCTTCTTTATTTGTTTGTTTCTATTCAAATAACAGGGCGGACAACTTGGGTACTTCCCATGCCAGCAACATCTTGTGCAAAGCTGCCCAAAGATACTAATAACTGGAATCCATGAGCTCACTAAAATGTGCAAGTAGGGGAATCTGCTCGCACAGGAATGCCGCTATTGGATTCTGGCTAGGGCCACGCACAGACTGTTCCCACAAATACTGGTACAGCTGTGACCAGTGGTGCCAACTTGAATACAGTATTGGGAAGGCCAGGTAAGCCCCACCCTGCATAATCAATCACATGGCGTGACGCGCACACACCATTTGAATGGCAATGTCCATCAACTTGGGGAGAGCAACCCCCTCAAATATTTTATTGGTGGGGGCGAAGGGACCTTGGCCTCTAAGAGTTAAGCTCCTATGGCTGTGGCATAAGACATTTTACTGCCCAAAGGAAATTGTGTTGCTTAGCCTTAAGAGGAACCATGCAGAAACTTGCTGCAATATGGATTATACCGGTAACTCCCCTGTGATCCTCGGAGGGCGCTATAGAAAGTGTGTGTGTGTGTGTGTGTGTGTGTGTGTGTGTGTGTGTAAAATCATAGCAGCAAGCAGATTATATTTAGTTATTCAGTTATATAAAGGATACAATGGATAGCTCATGGAGGTTATGTGTTGTTCTTTTTGAGATGTGGTGTGGTATTAAATGGTTTGCATTTAGCCACAGAATCTAGGCAGCTGATAGAAAACCCACAAGACTCATCACCAACTTTAAATTGCATTCTGGATCTTTCTATAAGCCAAGCCATGTGATCCATAGCAAAAATTAAACTAACCATTGTTGTGATATTAAATACATTTCATAATTGTAATAAAAAATCCAGTGCTTAAATTAGACAGTAGTGGGAATTAGATCTGCAGCCTTTAGGCCAGTCCAGAAGTCAGTAAATTGCCTCAGGGAATGCAAATATGTGGACTAAATGAAGCCTCACTCAGTGAATTAGTGCACAGCCCAATGACAATTCACATGAATGCGGCCACCCCATTAAAAAAATTGCTTCTGTGCTCACACAAATCAGTTCTGAAAAGCAGCAACTACATCATTAGATGGGCTGGTCAAATATTACTTGACTACAATCAAGCACTGGAGAAAATCAGGAGTTAAACAATACCCGAAAGCATATGTAGACTCCTAGACTGAATATTATCTTCCAAAGGGTCAATGTCGAAGATGGAGCCAGGATCTGTGCGCCAAACTTTGAGGTCTTTCCCAAAAAGAAACAGTAAGACAGTGGGTGAAGAAAGTAAAAGCACAAAGATGTTATCAGGGAAGGCATAAATAATCCCTGGGGGCCATGGAGATTGGTTTTACCATGGATTTGACCATGGGAAAAATAACATTTGAAAATGTGTGAGATATGATTTGTGGCTTCATAGTTTCATAAATACTATCCAACATTGCAGAAATAACTTTATGAGATTCTTAGTGTGGTACTGAAGGAAAAGAATGAATGCATCTCATTTTCATTTCAATGCACAGGTCAGCCCTTATAGTTTGCAAATAAAAATAACACGACCTTTCCAACAATAAAAAATCTCATCATACCAGGTATTAAAATCATGGAGCTGAATTCCTTTTCTGCTAATCTACGTGCAAAAGCCAAATGGCGATTTCTTCTGTGATTACTTTCATTTTTTAAAAGAAAGTTAAGAATGCTAATAATTGGCTGCTCATATTAACAATTTAAGTACTTTTTATATTGTGCCTCTCTCTTTCTTTACCTTTCAGCCTTTGTTGAGCAAATTAATGTTTGATTAAAATACCTTTCATCTTATCATCTGTTCTGTTAATTACTATACTCATTACTTCAGAGGTGACTGCAATCAGGAATTCCGCAGCAGACAATTATCGCCTGATAACCCAAAAGTGACCTATCATTTTAATCTTAAGAAGGAATTGCATATGAAACAAAGGTACAAAACATCAAATACAGATAACACTGCAACTAGACAGAACAAGATAGCTAGGTAAGTAAGTAAATAACAGAGCAAGATTATTCTGCCAAGCTGGCCCACATAATATATTTGGGCCAGTAAAGCACAGAGTAGAAACTTACCCACAATTATTCCAGGTCTCCTGTCCATTTCAACTATATGTGGGTGGACTCCTTTGTACGCAGCATCACTAACCACCTGGGTATTTCTTCTCACCCGTTCAGTCACAGGATCATCTGCTATTGGAGTGAAACCTCTGCCTTTTGTCTTCTCAAAATCTTCATGGTATTTGACCTGGAGCGGGGTGGGGAGATTATTATTTTCTAATCCAATAACAAGGTGTATTGAGAGCTGCAGAAGATAGGCACTGTCACCATTTTTTTTCTTGGGCATTGACATTTCTGCTTATTTCAAGCTGCTAACCACCGTCATGCAATTGTTCCTTGCTGCTACAAGGCCCAATAGATGTGCAATTACCATTGTCGTCATTGGTTGTTGTTGTTCTTAACGTAATTATTTTTTTGTATACAGATAGAAAGTCGCATGCAGTCTATTGCATTTAGTGTCACATTCACATGCTAATGATGGTGCTAAACCCTTCAAAATCATCTTACATTTCATACAATTTCAACTATAGAAAGCACAAATGCTCCATATCAATATGTTAGGATAAAATTTCAAATTAGTATGATTTTTCAAGGTATTACAGATATTGATATGCTTTTTAAAAAGCCTCCCTCCCCCATTCCTCACATACGGTCATATACACAGCACACTCACACATACATAATTCCACTTGCGCACACAAATCAAAAACATGCACAGGCACAAGGCAGTGTGTGTGTGTATCACCCTCTCCAGTTAAAATATGCAATGCTGAAACAGAGAGGAACCACGTGAAGTGTCTTTAAGAAGCCACACGAGTGAATGGTTAGGGAAATCATTTTATTAGTATAGCAATATGCAACATTTAAATGCAGTTAGCAAACCCCACCCCAAAAACCACTGTGTAAGGGAAAAAACTCAGTCCAGACTTTAGGCGCATCGTGCTAGTTACCTAGATTAATGAAGGGTTCAATCCAATCCAATCTACAGCTACCGTTCTTCAGAACACACTAGCTAGGTGAAAAATGTACCCTACCATTGAGATGTTGTTTTGTGTCTCTTTGACATGCCTCAGCTCAGGTGTGTCTAGAATCATACTAGGTCTACCTTTCATCTGTTGCTGATCTCTGCTGTACTTGACCTGCAAAAGACAGCACATGGATTTTTCGAGTGTGCACAACTTGACAGGAAAAGCATGCTTAATGTCATGCGCAACTGATATTCTTTTACCATTCTATCCCAAAACGAATAGGAATTGTGGAGATGTGGTAATGCGCATTGCACTGGTCTACCCATTCAAAGTCATTGGCCTTCACTACAATTTGTAACTGTCTAGCTAATAACGCATGACACAAAAATATGTAAGACTGTACTTTAGTAAACATCATTATTAGCAGTCACTAGGCCAAATGGATAAATACACATTTCTATAGTACTCTTAAAGATTCAAAATTAATTTATTAAGGGCATAATTTGTTAAGGGCATGATGCACTCATCACAGAAAGGTTAAATTCTTTATTAATCCGAAACAATAAAAAGTAACAAGGAAAGACAAAGGACTTGCCGAGCTGATAATTTCTTGATTCTTCTTGACCCTCTCCATCTCAGGAGTGACACTGACAGCAGTTGCTTTACCAGGTTGCCCTTTATAGTAAGCCTATTAATTTCAGATATATATATATATATATATATATAAGTAACATTGCAACTGAACAATGATAAATAAGGCACTGCATTAAGCACCACCTGGTGTTTAAATTCCAGGTGTTCTAATTAGTTCGGGATTTAAAGCTGTATACTGTATACGTAATTATTTCTTTGTATTTCATTGGTAAAATATGTGCACAGAGAAGCATTACTAACTTAAATATAATTTGCGGTATATTAGTGCTGCTGCTGCTGCTGTACAGCCTCCATTTGGTTCAACGGGGATTTTTACTGCAGTTACAGGGTTGGTGAGCAAAAAAGGAAAGGAAGTCTAAAAACTGACACATATTCCCTAAAATAGATCAAACAATAGATCTATCCTCTTTCAACAATATTAAGTGCAGGTTGGGAATTTGTTTCATTTCAGTGTTTACGATACAAAGTCAAACATTCTGATGAAGTCAGAAGGATATCGTAAGAAGTTGCAAAACTGGGTGTTGGACCGAGACTCCTCAAGAAGTACTGCAGAGACAGAGATATACAAGAAAAATGAAACTTCGTGCATATATAATCAGGGGAAAGAATCATAGAACTGCAGAGTTGGAAGGGACTATGATGAGAATCTAGTCCAACCCCCTTGCAATGCAGGAATCTTTCACCTAACATGGGGCTCAAACCCACAATCCTGAGATTAAGGTAAAGGTAAAGGGACCCCTGACCATTAATTAAGTCCAGTCATGGACGACTCTGGGGTTGCAGCGCTCATCTCGCTCTATAGGCCGAGGGAGCCGGCGTTTGTCCGCAGACAGCTTCTGGGTCATGTGGCCAGCATGACAAAGCTGCTTCTAGTGAACCAGAGCAGTACACAGAAATGCCGTTTACCTCCCCGCCAGAGCAGTACCTATTTATCTACTTGCACTTGACGTGCTTTCAAAATGCTAGGTTGGCAGGAGCAGGGACCGAGCAACGGGAGCTCACCCTGTCGCCGGGATTCGAACTGCCGACCTTCTGATTGGCAAGCCTTAGGCTCAGTGGTTTAGACCACAGCACCACCCACGTCCCTTTGAGATTAAGAGTTACATGCATATATTAAGAGGCTGGGCTTCCCCCCCCCCTCTTTTGTAAATAGCTCCTGAATTGGGAGGATGAAAGAAGGGGAGAGTGCTTAACTCTTCCTGTGTCCACTGCTTCTTTGCTCCAAATTGCTGCCAGGGTTTCAAATGCAGGTGGGCGAAGGAATCTGATCCATGCTGAGTTATGATATATTTCACTTGGAATGTCAGTTTTATAGTTCTATTTTTGTT
This sequence comes from Zootoca vivipara, assembly GCF_965207765.1. Classification (NCBI taxonomy): domain Eukaryota; kingdom Metazoa; phylum Chordata; class Lepidosauria; order Squamata; family Lacertidae; genus Zootoca; species Zootoca vivipara. The sequence continues at coordinate 36,366,938 of NC_142594.1, forward strand.
TCTAGTATTTTAAATACAATGCATTTCGCACAACAATAACAACAGCAATAATAAAAATTTGTGCAAAGGAACATTTGTTTTTTAAAAAAACTTACTGCACTAATATTTTGCTGGTTTTTCTTTACTCGTTCAATCTCTGGAGTCTCTGTTACTGCTGTACCAGCTCCTATCACTTTCTTGTACAATACCTTCATTGAACAACAGAAAAATGATTATGAAGGTATGCTTCCTGGCACAAGTTTGCAACAACAACGCTACGTTCTGCTGTAAGAATTCCAAATACTAAATTATACCACCTCTGTTGTTTTAGCTTCCCGTAAACTAACTCAATCACCACAAGAACGAACAAACTCATTTTCTTTACTGGAACCTCATATGAAAAGAGTGCACATTGGGAAAAGCCCTAACAAGTAGCACACTTCGCAGTGATATCCACAGATGTTTTGGAACTGTTTAAGGTTTAATTGTCCTGGCTCTTAGCATCTGATAAAGGCTGAGCACTTGCCCGTACAGTATACATGTTTTGTAGCCCTTTAAAAATAGTGCAAGGCTACCCTCACCTCCATCACAGCGTCCCACCACTTAAAGACTAATAAATTTATTATAGTATAAACCAACAATGGAGTAGAATAAATTTCATACTTTCACTGGTCCATAAAAACCTATGCCATAATAAATTTGGCTCCATTGAGTTAAATGGGGTTTAAGTCCACATAACTGTGTGTAAGATTGCACTGCTCAAAAAAAACTGTTGTATTGCTACCTTTCCCCACAGTACTGTAAAAATTATTTTTGTAATTATTATTATTCTATACTGCCCTTCATCTGAGGATCACAAGGCAGTTTACAATATGATAACAAACGGAAACAAAATAATAACAATAACCCCCACCCCCACAGGAGTGGTGCAACCTTTACCAACAAGGGTATGCAATTGGCTTGGGGGCAATGAATGGTACATTTTTCATTGTGCCTGCCTGGGACACAAGAGAGTTCATTTGATGTTGAACTTTTTAAAGAGTTTCCCTTAAAATTTGGATTGTTGCTACTTACAGCACTGATATTTCTCTGTGTGTTTTTAATTCTCTCGATTTCAGGAGTGTCTGGAACAGCAGAGTAGGAGCACAGCATCTTCTCTGCTTCATCTTTGTACTTTTTCTACAAAATAGAAAGCCCAGCCAGATGGGTGGGGTATAAATAATAACATTATTAGTATTAGTATCAAAGTAAGTATGTGTGTATTAAGCAATTAAACAACTAAATAGGCTTAAATGTGTGTAAGCCTACTTTACTGTCGCTTCAGAATTCCTATACAATGGTAAACTGGGCCTTAACATAACTCAGAATTAAAGTCTGTATCTTTTATTATTTTTATTTTAGCATCCACACATTAAAATAAATGCACCGCCATAAGTAGCATGCATACTTATTAAAAAATAAGACTCACATCAGAACAAAACGAACAGCCCTGTGCGCAGGAGGACACTTCCGAACTGCAAGCACCACTTAATTACTCTTCATTCCCTACCCACCTGGCTGGCTATTTCAGAAGCTTTCTTTGCTCGCTGTATCTCTGGGATATCTGAGCCCACCTGCATTCCTTTCCCTTTGATTTCAGTCTCCAGGTCCTTCATATATTCTTTCTGTAAGAAATAGAACGTTAATGAATTCTTAGACATACAATATCTTTAGCCTTTCATACCAATACAGCTGGAATAATTCATGTGTGCTGCTTTCAAAAGGGTACGCTTGCAACACAAACTAGATTTCTGATGCCTGGCTGTGCTTCTGTCAGATTCAGTTTTTATTATTTTTCTATACTTCCTGCTTTCAAAAGGATTTCGTAAAAAAAAAAAACATGTTTAAAAGCCCATTGTATTTTACTGTAAATGTCATTGAAGCGATGCATTCTGCACTAACCTGGCTTGCAATTTCATAAGCTTTCTTTGCTCGTTGTATATCAGGAGTATCCATGCCCACCTGCATGCCTTTCCCTTTAATTTCCATTTCTAGATGTTTCTTGTATTCTTTCTGTGGAGGACAGATCAGGAAATACTCAGATCTATAGCAGCTGAAGCTTTTATACAGATCCTGCTTTAATCTGCATGCTTCTATTAAATAGCACCCATGAAGGTCAAAATGTCCCTTTATACTCTCAGAACATTGACTCCATAGGAGATACTCACACATATCTGATGTTCCTTAAGGAAGAAAATCATTTAACAAAACTGTTTCTTTTAAAAAAAATCTCTGTAGTACTTTATTTCAGGTTACTCCTGTTTTCACTGCCCCGAATCAATGGATGAATTCATATTATTTAGCATTATAGATAACAGATGTAATTCAGAAAGGACTAAATTTATCTGTCACAAGATCCACTAACTAGTTTAAGGTTTGAACACTTATGTCTTATAAATGCTTACCACTGATTTTGACATTCAATGCAAATGAGAATGTCTGTTCTTCTACAGGTAAGGTATCAATGAAAGGGGGTTAGGAGGTTGGACTGGATGGTCCCTGTGGTCTCTTCCAACTCTATGATTCTATGAAAGTCCTTGCTCCTTGTTTAGCCGACAAGCCAATTTTCCCAAAACCACACCTAATCATCCCACACCTGACATTGTATGTAGGATCAGGTGTGAAGTAGATGGACATGCGGCTGAAGACACGGTTCCCTGAAGAAAGCAGGATTGAACTCCCAGAACATCAGCCAACATGCAGGTGGTTTAGTCTTGCTGGGTTTGGGTGTGTGAGCAATTTCATATGAAATACCCTCACCAGAACCTAGTACTAAAGCACTTCCAAAAGAGACCCAACTTGGAATCTAGTCTAATTGGGATTCAGACCTGGTTTGGTGTGGAAACTGACTTGGTCACCCTGTACAATGATCTGTATCAGGAGAGAGCTGGGAGTGTAACTCTGCAGATTCTCCTACATGGCTTTTGATGCCATCAGCCATGTTGTTTTTCTGGGGTCTGCGCTGAGTATTGGGGGGAACCACATTGCAGTGATTCCACTCCTGCTTGGGTGGCCAGATCCAGATGGTGGTTCTTGGGGAGCACTGCTCAGCTCTGTGAGGTTCTCCAGTTTGAGGTTTCGCATAGATCAGTTCCGTCCCCAATGTTGTTTAACATCTACACGAAACCACTGAGTGGGGTCATACAGAGTTTTGGAGTGCATTGTCACCAATATGCAGGTGACACACCGCTTCATTTCTCCTTCCTGTCTTCTGCAGGTGAGGGAGTGGATGTACTGAATCAGTTCTTGGCTCTGATAATGGGCTGAATGGGTGCCGATAAAGTGACATTTAATTCAGACAACAATGAGGTGCTGTTAGTGAGTCGTTCCTCTGTCTGGCTGAGTGGTGTTCAGCCTGCTCTAGATGGAGAGACACTCCCTCAGAGGACCGAGTTCATAGCTAGACAGTTCTCCTAGACCCACTGCTGTCACTTAAGGCACAGGGGACCTTGGTGGTATGGTGGTCTGCCTTCCACCAGCTTAGGTTGGTGGTCCAACTACAACCCCTATCCGTGACAACTCTTGGAATTCATACTCAGTTTTGCAAGAGTTGAATATTTTGGTCTAGGGTCACAAGCGCACCTTACATTTAAAGCAGACCACTTCAACAGTCATGGCTTCCCACAAAGAATACCGGGAACTGCAGTTTGTTAAGGGTGCTGGGAATTGTAGCTCTTTGAGGGGTCTCCTTACAATTCTCGGTACCTTTAACTTCAGCTTTAACTTCCAGCAAACCACGGGTGTTAAAGGGGTATGGTATAAGAGTGCTTTAAATGTATGGTGCAGATTGGACACCAGACCAAAATGCTCCACTCTTGCGAAACCAATTATAAATTCCAAAAGTTGTCATATTACCTTATATCACGCTATAAAGCATACAGCAGGGTCGGCTCTAGGGGAAGGCTGGGTGGTGCGGGGCGCCGGACTGCCAGGGGGGCACTGCGTGGCAGAGCCGTGCGGCAGCCCCACTGGGCGCTGCACCCGCCCACCAGCCATGGCAAGAAGCGGGCGGGGCGGGGGCGCCGGATAATCTCCGCACCACAGCGCCAGGGCGCCTGACATGCTTAAGACGGCCCTGGCATACAGTTCCATTTCAAGAAGCATTTTAAACAAACCTGGCTTGCAATTTCAGATGCTCTCTTGGCTCGCTGTATTTCAGGAGTATCTGTGCCAACCTGCATCCCTTTCCCTTTAATTTCAGTCTCCAGGTCTTTTTTATATTCTTTCTGTGCACACAAGAAAATATATATATATCAGGGTCTATTTGAAATGGAATGGGTGGGAGAGAGCAGAACACCTTTAAATGATACACATTGCATATTCAAAACCTTTGCCCTCAAAGCCCAATTTACAATTTAGGCAAGTGGTTTCTCTCTACAGCGGAGTTCTTGCACACCTATAAAATGAATAAATGTGTCAGAGTGTTTAGAAGGCTTGCATATTAAACACATGGTCAAACCCTTTAATAATGGTAGTTTAAAATTCTGTTGAGATACATGGGGAGTTTTCAGCAATGGTGTTTTTTATTTAAAAAATTGTTTGTTTTTAGTATACAAGGAACACTTCCTAATTTAAATAGCCTGTGCTGTAAAGGTAACTTTTACATGACTTGGGGATTACCGAGTGATATAAATTATAAATAATTAACTCAAAATGAACATTTTGTTTTCAGCCGGCCCTAACACATCCTAATTTTCTAAATAAGCATATATATTATTAAAAATGTGTTGGAAGGTGTGTGTGTTGAATAAACTGCTTTTGAATATTTATTTTGTACCCCGAGGTAGACACATAAGCTGGGTTGAACTGGGCCACTTCTATTTAGACCTTAAATTAAAATCATTGGGGGGGGGTGCCTATGGGGCAGAAACTAATTTAACTGTATAACTATAGTCATTGGGTAACCTGCCATTGCACAACTCCCTAGCGTGTCCTGACTCCTGGCCCATACCGTAAAGGAGAGAAGGAAAGACTTACCTTATCAACACCCCCCAAGACCACAGAACCACAAGTGGATGAGAGAGTTTAGCCTCAAATGAGGCCCCTATCCCAGCCCCTGAACCTCAAGAGTCCAAGAAGTTAGCCTTGGTGCCAACCCATCAGCTGAAACATGCCCAAAGGACGTCACCAGGCTAAACCAAACTATTCCTTTTCCCGCACCGAAACTGCCAAAAGTGACCAAGTCAAGAAGATTAACCTATTTAAACAACATAGCAGACCATATAGCACTCCATCCCGCTATTCAGTGTGAAGTAAGCAAAGAAAACCAATCTGCAATCCAAAATGGAGGGGGGGGCTTTGCCTCACAGTGGGAAATGGGGAGGGAGGGAAGGTGCTGCTGCAAAAGGAAGGCTGGAGGGGAGGCAGCTTGTCCCTTAAACAAGGATCAAGCCCTGACCCGTTCCTCAGGCCACCTTGGAAATGCAAGGATTTCCCTGCTCTTGCCCAATGGCTCGTAAAGGCACCCAGCCTTCTAGGCGCCATCTTGGCCTTTTGGCTGAACGTTCTGGCACCCCCAATAGGCAAAGCAAGGCCCATTCAGTTCAATGGGACTTACTCCCAGGTAACCTAATATGCCTTTGGCAATACAAAGCTACATTGCCAAAGAACTCCATCATGGTATCCCTTTTTCACGTCGTTTCAAAAACAGTGCTGCATTAGATTTCTACAAAGATTTTCAATAAATTGAAAATATACATAGCAAAATTATATACTGTATATAAATATACATAGCAAAATTATATACTGTATTGAGAACAATACAGAAAGTGTTTCTGAAATTCAGTAGCATAGCTGCCAAGTTTTCCCTTTTCTCGTGAGGAAGCCTATTCAGCATAAGGGAAAATCCCTTTAAAAAAGGGATAACTTGGCAGCTATGTTCAGTAGTTATATTCAGCTTTATTGCTCTTCTTGTGCTGATCTGCCAATTAATTGCTAGTTCCATAAAAGATGCAAAGGAATAATTTTAAATGTTTTGCTCTACTGACCTCACTAACAATTTTAGATGCTCTCTTTGCTTTTTGAACCTCAGGAGTTTCAGAGATGAGCTTGACTCCTTTTCCCTTTATTTCATTTTCCAGATCTTTTCTGTATTCCTTCTATTAAAAAAAAAAAGTTGGAAACAGTTTCAAAGCATGGACTTTTTCATAGGCTCTAAAAACTAAGCAGATGTGTCACTGGGTGCTTTGTGAAGGGCTCACTTTCCATGACATTAATAACCTTTACTAACATAACCTACCTCATTTAGTATCTGAGCTGCATTTTTCACTCTAATCAACTCTGGCGTATCTTCAAACACTGTCAGTCCTTTTCCTTTCATCCCTTCTTCCAAATCTTTTCTATACTCTTTCTGAAGGTTTGAAGGAAAGGGGGGGGAAAGGTTTCTCAGATTTAAATCGTGAGCAAGATCTTGAAAAGGAAAAGTTCTTATTAAATATTTCAAGGAATACTTTGAAAATCTCTATAAAATATGAATTAGATAGTGCACATTTACCATAGTTAAAATAGAATTGGGAAATCAAAAGATAGGATGCACCAAGAATGAAAAGATTGTAATCTTTACTTGCTCCTGGGAGCAGGGGAACCACATTCTTCTTTTTATACAACTAGTTACTACAGATACTTTATAAAACTGTAAGAGCTTCCGCTATGGATGGTAGGGTTTTTTTTCCAGATTACAGACAAGTAAATGACCCTGTCACTCACGTTCTGCTAATGCTATCATTATTCACAAAGGTGCACTAAATGCAACGCAAAAGGCACTTATCCACAAATCAGAGTTACATAGCATGATGAGTACTTGTGATTGAAATGAACATGTAGAAAGATATCACACTAATGTTGCAGAAAACATAACCCAGAGTTACATCAGTTTATGACACTGTCTCCAGAAGATATGCGTTCCTCCTTGATTGACAAACCAAGAGGTATTGTTTCAATTTATCTCCAGGTATCTTTGAAGCTTCAAGTCAATTCAGACATCACAGCAAACAATCTTTAATGAAGCTTAAGTATGATTTGGCACGATTATCTGAGAGTGGCAAGACATCGTTTGTGGTTGGCCAGCAAACAAGAATCAGAAACCATGGTTTTAAGTGAGTTGGCAACCTCACTTAACTATTGTGCTAACCGGGGCCTCACTCACCCTGTCATGTGGGCAAGCAAGTGGGCAAGCAAGCAAATTAGGAAGGTAGCTGCAGCAACAGGGGCAGCCTGAGAAGGCATGTCTGTGTCACCAGCCTGCCCAATGGCAGGCTTGCTCTCACTCTGCCAGCATGCTCACCCACAACTAAGGCCTCCTTGTTTTGCTCACTTGCTCCATCCGCTGTTGTCACACTGCAGTTCTGTGGCTATGCAAACTGCATCACAACGACTTCTTTCTTACCAAAATATTATATACTTAGTAAAACAAGAAGTCACTAGAGGTGGTTCTTCCATCTTCTGACTTATTAGAGCTTGTACCTCTTTGAGCAGGTGAGTAACACGCTTCACGTTCAAGAATTCCGGGGTCTTGTCTAAGTCCAGTGCTGCCTTTCCTTTGAGTTTATCTTCAAATTCTTTTCGATATATTTTCTGTGCACGAAATAAAATTTTATATACGTGACTATAAAATTGCATGCCATTTAATGTAAACTGTAGTTATATTGCAGCAAGAGGCAAAACGTTTTCACTGAACAATCCAAAACATAAAGATACAGAATCTAAACATTTGGAGGATATCAAAGTGAGTCTCTAAAACAGCTATTTCAACTTCAAATAGGAGACACAACAGGATCCAAAGATTTGCTCAACTTGTTCCATGTGTTGAAGCCTGTTTTGAACATGTGGTTGTTTCCTGAAGAGCAGCATGGGCTGCTGCAAATGGTTTTGAAAGTGCGAGGACTTCAAAAACCAGTATGCAGTGTGTCAAGTTGGTATGCTGCCCAGTTTTTTGGGGGGGGGTGGATCCAATATCCAAACTGAGTGAGAACTAGGCTGAATTATCTCCTTAGGCTGTGACCAATGCATTTCATCATAGTGAAAGAACTACCCACAACCCTTATTCAAACGCCACAGCAGCACAATGTATTGAACAATGTATTGAAGTAATAATTTCCAAAATCATTCCACCAACCTCACTTTGACACCTCTGAGCCTCCTTTGAAACTTGGTAAGTCGGCGTATCCACAAATTCCATCATGGCCCTGCCTTTTGATTTTTCATACTTCTCTTTGTATTTTACCTAACAGAAGAGAGTGCGGATCAAAACTACAGCAATTTTTAAAACCGACAGTGCGTTCATTCAGAGAGGAGGGGCTTCCTTGCGTTTGAATTCTCTTTTACGCATGAAAAGCATTTCCCTCCTTCCAAACATATATGCTGTACATAACACACAATCCAAGCCTGCAGAGCTACTGGACTGTGCACACTGTGTGCATACCTGACTTTGGAGCACTGCGTTCTCTTTGTGGTGCATCTGTTCAGCTGTATCTAGTCCGAAATGGTACAGCCCCTTGCTTTTCTCAAACAGCTTCTTATATTCATACTGAAACAAATAATAGGCAAATATATATAAAAGACCAAAACTGTCAGTTAATATAAATCCCATAAAACTATAATGATATTTCATTGTAGTTGTTGTAGTTGTTGTCGTTGTCATTGTTGTTGTTGTTGTTGTTGTTTAAACCCACAACTTTGTTTCAAAGTTTGTAAGAATTCATCTTTAAAGCAAAAGTGTAAAACTGTGAAACGGTTTCTATAAAATACAACAACAGATGAGGCTCTTATCCAGTGAGGACAACATGTGCACATGGAAACAACATGCTGAGTGATTTGTGGCAATTCCAGTATTTAATCTGGACCATGCATGTAGCATTGGAAGGTATTTTCATGGCGCTGTCTACACCTCTGCACAGCGCTGATCACCTCTAAGCAGGGCAGAGTCCAAGGTTTTCCATCCCTCCAAAATTCATAGCTAATGTTTGGTGCTAGATCGTAATCACATGCAGTAGCATGGCACATACCTCCACCCCACTGCAGCACATGTGCAACTTTAGATCAGGACATATAACAGCCTCGGGGCTGTTCAGGATTCATAAACAATCTTCCTGTGCAAAGTGATTCCAGGGAGTGGGGCCACGGCTGGTTTCCTAATCTAGTGGCAGTGGTTATCTTATCATGGCTGATGAAATCCTGCTCCAGAGGGTCCACCTAACTTTCAAGGGCAGCTTTTCAGGGGGTGAAGGTATGCAGTAGATCATGTGTAGCCCTGGATCCCAACTTAATAACCCAAAGAAGCTCAAGTGTTGAAAATTATAGAAATAGTGTGAGCTCAATTTGACAGTCTCTTATTGCCTCCTAGTGGAGCCAAGCAAACATTGTGCAGCCTCTACCTGTTTTAAAAGTGAAATGCAATTAGTCAATTTGCTAATATAAAATTAGAAACTCAGAAAAGTAGTATAAAAGTATGGATACCTGTACTACACACACAGTGCAACTATCTGCACTTTTTACTCAGAAATGGACAGAGAGCTTAGAAAGGCAGTGGAAACCATAGCAAACAAAACAACACATCCCAAAAGCAACTTTCTCTGACCATTGAATTATTCTGCAACTGAACTGAGTACCCAGGAAGGCACAGTTGGGAGAAGCTAACGACCCCATTTATTTCAAACAACCCTCAATATCACAAGACAGGTCATCCTTCTCATCCATCTCCTTAATCATGGATTAAGGAGATTTTACAATGGACCACCTAGTTAAATTGGCAGGGAGCTCAGCACTCAAAATCTGGAAGCATTTTCCCATCTACATGCTGTGCCTACAGGTCTGCAGGTGAACGTCAACCAAAAACAAGTCACCTTTCAGAACAGAGCTTTGCTGCCAAACCGCATGAGCATGATTCAGGCTTGATGATTGCAACATAAAGCAATTGCTTGTACTGTGAGAGCAAAAAGCCCATTTCACAGTAAAACAAAACCAGGGTGTGTGGAGGTGTTACTCTGCAGCATGTGAATTAGGTTGAGCTACCTCAAATCATATCCTAGAAATAAGAGGATTGGTGGCATGCAATCTGAAGTCTTTCTACATCTAGCTTATACAAATACTGATGTGCTACAGGTAATTCTTTTTAACTGTTATAAAGGTTAGAAGTTTATGAAAATGTTATTTAAAAAGAAGAAGAGGAGCCAAAAAGGTAAAAGAAAACAAAAAACCCTCACAAACTATAGTGCTACTGGTATAGTGGCAGATTGAGTAGTGCAAGATGATTAATCTATATTTGACTCCTCTGATTACAAAGAGCTCTTTTAAAAATCTGCCAGATATTTTAACATTTATCTTCCCTCTTTCTTTTCATGGAAACTACTTTCTACAAGAACTGCAATATTTATATTTAAAATGCATTTTATCCATTTTACCTTAAATGCATCTTTGAATCTTAGTTCTTTTTTGAGCCAATAAATTTATCACAAAATTGAAAAAAGTATGTGTGAGGGACAGGGGATATCGCGAAGTCCCTCCCCTCCTGAGTTCAAGCCAATCACCGAGCACAGGGGAAAGCAGAGAGAGTTCCGATTCCAGTGGGGAAGCAGGAAGTCGTGTCCGAGGCTCAGGCAAGGTAGAGGAGCCAGGGTCCCAGGTGGGACAGGAAGGGGCGAATAAGGGGGGGAGACCCATCCCCCCAACTCCAGAACTACGCAGGAAGAGGAGGGGAAAGAGGATGGGTCTGCCAAAGCTTTTGTGTTGGAGAAAGACGCGCCAAAAGCCATTAGGAGGTTCTGAAACCGACTGATCACATCACTCCGTGTAAATAGCAATGACTTCAGCACTGTAAATACGCAGCACCAATAAAAGAATAAAATGCAGAGCTGCGTAGCGTCGTTACTCTGAAGTAGTCCACTCCGGCCACTGTGACAGCAACCTCCTAATCCTTTTTGGGCTACTTTGGAGTTGCCGGGATGAGCGTGTCAGAGGCGGAGAGATGGCGGCAGATCGCGGAGCAAGCCCAGCAAGAACTGCAGCAGCTGTCGCTGCAGGCGCAGGGGGAACTGAAGGCAGCTAAAGAAGAGACTAAGAAGGTCCAGGACGACCGGCTACAACTTGCGGAACAGGTGAGAGCGCTACAGGAAAGAGAGCAGGAATTAAGGGCGGTGGCGGTAGACCTCCAAAACAAGCTGGATGCAGAGAAAAACAAGGCGGGAGGGGCACCCCAAGTCCAAGTGCTGCCAGGAAGGAGAGCCGGGACGCTAGTAAGCAAGTTCAATGGAGACCCGAGGGAATATCAGGGCTTTGAGACTGAGATTGTGTATGCTCTTGAGCTGCACCACGCTGAGTTCCCTGATGATGAGCACAGGGTAGCGTTTATTGTGGAGCACCTTACCGGGGCAGCCAGGGAGTGGCTAAGACCGTTAATCGCAACAAAGAATCCTTGCATGAAGAATGTCAAACTATTTCTAGAAGGTTTGAAAACGATGTATTCGTCCGATAGTCATATGGACCAGACTAAGGAGGAACTTCATAATTTACGCCAAGGAAATATGACAGTTCGCGCGTATTGGGCGAAATTCACCATGCTGGTGCACAGATTGGGGTGGGAACTAGAGTCACCCCCAATGCAAGCGGCGTTCTACTTGGGGTTGCATGAGGAGGTGAAGGATGAGCTCTCGAGAGGTCCAAAGCCCAGTAATATGGATCAGCTGAGCAAAGCGGCTCTGGCGGTGGGGGTGAGACAGGAATCCCGGTGGAGCGACAAGCAAGCAACGCGCGCAAAGCGGGCTTGGTTCCCACGGTCGCAGGAGAAGCCACTCCCCCAACAACCCTTTCAAGCCACGCCTGGGGCCAGTCAGGACCAGGAACCCATGCAGATTGATAGCGCGCGCGCGGGGGCTTTTCAAACCCCAGCGGCGCCAAGACGCAAGGAGGGAAGGGGTGGGAATTGCTTTCTCTGCAACTCCCCCCAGCATCTCGTCAGAGACTGCCCACATCGCAGGGAGTGGCAAGGAAAGGCGGGAACGGTTGTGCCCTCCCCCACTGACGCAGCACCACAGCAGGGAAACGGGAAAGCCTGGCTGCAGGAGACAAGGGGCAGCAGCCAGGCACAGTCAGCAGACAACAGCCCCAGCCCACCCACCCGCACAGAGAGGAGCAGAGCCAGCCCACCCCTCCCAGAGCAGGAGTGGTTCTAGAAGTGACGCTCACGCTCCCAAATGGCTATCCCCTGACGGTCCTCGCCCTAATTGACAGTGGTGCCTCAGCCAACTTCTTCTCGAGGAACTTTGCAGAAGAGCACCAGATCCAGCTTCTGCAGCTGGATTTTCCCCTGCACGTGGCAACCATTGACGGCAGAGAGCTGCTGGGAGGGGCCATCACTCATCAAACCCCCCCCATGAGAATGACGGTGGGAAGGCACTCAGAGACACTGGCATTCAACGTCACAACCATCTCAGACCCCCCCATCGTCTTGGGCATGAGCTGGCTGGCGCGCCACGACCCCTCCATCAGTTGGCACCAGAGATGCATCACTTTTGGATCGGACTTTTGCCTGGAACATTGCATGCAGCACCAACCAGGGGAGGGGCCTCCGATAGCCACGGTGGCCACCATGCACATCAAAGGGGGTGAGGCGATACCCAAGCCGTACTGGGACCTGCAGGAGGTCTTCAGCGAAGCGGAGTCCGACCACCTACCCCCCCACAGGCCTTTTGACTGCCAGATCAACCTGGTGCCGGGGGCAACGATACCCCCAGCCAAGCTGTACGCCATGTCAGACCAGGAACTGGAGGATCTGCGCGCTTTCATCGACAAGAACCTCAAGCGGGGGTTCATCAGAGAAAGCAAGGCAGCAGGGGGCAGCCCAGTCTTCTGGGTAGACAAGAAAGACACGCAACAGCGCCGTCTTGTGGTGGATTTTAGACGGCTGAATTCAGTAACAGAGCCAGTGGCTTTCCCCATGCCCAGAGTGGATGATCTCCTGACAGCGGCACGCAGGGGCAAAATTTTCACCAAGCTAGACCTGAGGGGGGCGTACAACTTGATCAGGATCCGGGAAGGCGATGAATGGAAAACCACGATGTTCACGCCTCTGGGCTCTTTTGAATATCTGGTGATGCCCTTCGGGTTGCAAGGGGGCTCAGCATGCTTCCAGGCCTTCATGCACCACGTCCTGGGGTCCCTCCTCTTCAGGAAATGCTTGGTCTTCCTGGATGACATCCTTATCTATTCCGATGACCCAGTGCAGCATGTGAAAGATGTCAGGGAGGTGTTGCAGCGCCTGAAGGAGAACCACCTGTATGTGAAGCTGGAGAAGTGCAAGTTTCACACCAAGGAGGTGGACTTCCTGGGCTACAAGCTGTCAGACAAGGGGCTGGCAATGGACAAGGACAAGGTGCAGGCCATCCTGGACTGGCACAGCCCCAGGACGCGCAAAGATGCCCAACGCCTACTAGGCTTCGCCAACTTCTACAGGAAGTTCATCAAGAACTTCTCTCGCGTTACGGCTCCCATCACTGACTGCCTGAGAGGCAAGCAGAAGTTCAGGTGGACACCAGAGGCGCAAGCAGCGTTTGAAAGCCTCAAGAGGGTGTTCGCCTCAGACCAGAACCTGTTCCACGTGGTTCAGGACGCGCCCCTACGCGTGGAGACAGATGCTTCTGATAAAGCTGTGGGCGCCATTTTGTTGCAACTGGACGCCAACAGAGAGTGGAGACCCTGTGCCTTCTTCTCCAGGAAGTTGACCCAGCCAGAGCGAAACTACACGGTGTTTGATCGGGAACTTCTTGCGATCCACGCTGCGTTCCAGCACTGGAGACACTTCCTGGTGGGCGCCAAGCACCCCATCCAGGTGTGCACAGACCACAAGAACCTGGAGTTCTGGAGAACTGCCAGGGTGCTCAACCAGCGGCAGATACGGTGGGCAGAGTTCTTCTCGAACTTCAACTTCTCCATACACTACATCCCGGGAGAGCAGAATGTCAGGGCGGATGCCCTATCCCGCAAGCCAGAGTACATGGAGGAGGAGGCGCCACCGGCACCCAGGCACATTTTCCCCCCGTCAGCATGGTCCTGCGGAGCAGCAGTGGTGAGCGAGGCGGAACTCACAGCACTGACGGCAGCGGATGAATTTGCCAACCGCATCTTCAGAGAACTGAGAAGGGGGGGGGAGCAGGCAAAAGACTTTGCAGAACGCAGGGGGCTGCTTTTCTACAAGGGTGCACTGTACCTGCCCACCACCCAGCTTAGACGTAAGGTCCTCAAGCAGATGCACGACAACCCAACTGCGGGTCATTTTGGGAGGGACAAAACCACTCACCTAGTCATGAGACACTTCTGGTGGCCAGGGGTGCGGGAGGATGTGAGGGATTATGTAAGGGGCTGTGACACCTGCCAGCGGGCAAAGGTGGTCAGAGCGCCACCAGCAGGTTTGCTGGAGCCCTTAGCCACACCGCACAGGCCGTGGGAAGTAGTGTCCATGGACTTCATCACAGACCTGCCGTCGTCCAGGGGCAAGACCGCAGTGTTGGTGGTGGTGGACCTCATGTCCAAAATGTGCCACTTTATACCGTGTGCCAGGGCGGTCTCTGCAGAAGAGACAGCCAAACTGTTTGTGGATCACGTATTCAGACTGCATGGATTACCTTTAAGGGTTATTTCGGATCGTGGCCGCCAATTTGTTTCCAGGTTCTGGCGGCGGCTCATGAACCTCCTGCAGGTGGAGGTCAGCTTGTCGACGGCTAGACACCCGCAGACCAATGGACAGGCGGAGAGGGTCAACGCCATTCTGCAGCAGTACCTGAGATGCTACGTCAGCCAGCGGCAAACGGACTGGGTGGATCGCCTGCCACTGGCAGAATTTGCCTACAACAATGCGGTGCACGTCTCCACAGGGGTGTCGCCCTTTAAGGCCAATTACGGGCGTGACCTCAGATCTTTCCCAGAGAGGGAGGGGGAGGAGGAGGAGGAGGGCCCACAGGCTGAGGATTGGGCAGAGGAACTGGAGACGGTGCACCAGCAGCTCAGAGAACACTTGGAGAGAGCCAAGGAAGTGTACAAGAAGGGGGCAGATCGCCACAGGCGACCGGGGGAGGTCATTAGGGTGGGGGACAAAGTTTGGTTGTCCTCGGAGGGCCTTCCCACCAGAGGGCGATGCAAAAAGCTGGCGCCCAGAAGGTTGGGCCCCTTCACGGTCACGCAACAGGTCAACCCGGTGGCATACAGGCTGGCACTGCCAGAGGACATGAGGGTGCACCCTGTGTTTCATAGATCGCTGCTGTCGCCGTACAGGGAAAGCAGCAGGCTCCGAGACAGCGAACAAACCCCTGAGGGAGGGGGGGAGAGGGAAGGCAGGGAGCAACTCAATGAGGCCACGGCCATCCTGGATTCAAGGTGGGGGGTGGGGGGACTGGAGTACCTCATGGCATGGGAGGATGCTCCACCGTCCCAGAATGAATGGGTCCCAGCCACTCAGATACAGGAGGAATTCCTGGTAGAAGAATTTCACGCCCTCTTTCCCCATAGACCCAAGCCCTGGCACATGGAAAGGGAGGGGGAGGGGGAGGAAGCACGGGAGAGCAGTTCATCATGGCGCTGGGAAGCGGAGTTTGAGGAACCAGAGGATGAGGTATGGGTATCACCGAGATCCACCCAGTCAGAGGAAGGAGCAGATTGGCAGAACATTTTTACCCCCACCAGCTCTGACGCCACGGACTTTTTGGGATTCCCATCCTCCCAGGCGGAAGGGGGGGGCTTGCAGGACTGGGGGGAGGTGTTCACACCAACGGGCTCGGAAAGCACTCAGTTCTTAGGCTTCCAGTCGTCACCGACACCTGGGGGGGACCTGGGGAGGGGTGAAGGAGAGCTTGGGAGGGGGGTGGATGTGAGGGACAGGGGATATCGCGAAGTCCCTCCCCTCCTGAGTTCAAGCCAATCACCGAGCACAGGGGAAAGCAGAGAGAGTTCCGATTCCAGTGGGGAAGCAGGAAGTCGTGTCCGAGGCTCAGGCAAGGTAGAGGAGCCAGGGTCCCAGGTGGGACAGGAAGGGGCGAATAAGGGGGGGAGACCCATCCCCCCAACTCCAGAACTACGCAGGAAGAGGAGGGGAAAGAGGATGGGTCTGCCAAAGCTTTTGTGTTGGAGAAAGACGCGCCAAAAGCCATTAGGAGGTTCTGAAACCGACTGATCACATCACTCCGTGTAAATAGCAATGACTTCAGCACTGTAAATACGCAGCACCAATAAAAGAATAAAATGCAGAGCTGCGTAGCGTCGTTACTCTGAAGTAGTCCACTCCGGCCACTGTGACAGTATGAAATCCAAAAGTTAAGTGCACTGAGACCCACACTTCTGTTTGAATCAGAATTCATAAAGATTGGATTCCTCAATGGTTAGAATTAGGTTTGAAACATCCCCCCGATTTTGAGACGTTGGTGTGTCTCAAGAACTCCTGGCCACAGAATGCTGGTAACTCAGACATTATTAGTATCAGTATCATTCATATTAATTAAAATTCTCTACTGCCCTTCATCAGAGAATCACAGGACAGTTTACTCTATAAAAACAAACACCAAATCTCCTCTATGGTAAGAGATTAATTTAAGATTGCAAACCCTTGCTTCCCATTTTTCATCCCATGAATGCCATTCCAGATGACAGCTGCCTGCATACAAAATTGGGCTTTGTTTTTTAAGAACATGTAATTATGATTTTTTATATATACTACTTATTAAATTTCTATACCACCCTTCATCCAAGGTTCACAGGACAGATTTATAATATAAAAACATAAAAATACATAACATGTGAGCATATTAATCAGCCAAAGGCCTGGGGGAAGAGGAAAGTTTTCACCTGGCACCTAAAGATATGTAAGGAATGTGCCAGGCGGGCCTCCCTGGCAAAAGCATTCCACAAATGGGGAGCCACCACAGAAAAGGCCCGTTTCTGTGTTGCCACCCTCCAGACCTCTCATGTAGGAGGCAAACAAAGAAGATCCTCAGAAGGTGATCACAGGGTCTGGGTCAGTTCATATGAGGGGGGGTGGTCCTCGAGATATTGCAGCCCTGAGCCATTTAAGGCTTCATAGGTCAAAACTAGCACTTTGAATCAGGTCCACAAACTAATCAGCAGCCAGGGCAATCAGGGCAGGGTTGGTGTAATATGCTCAAACCAACTTGCCCCAGTGAGCAACCTGGCTGCTGAATTCTGCACCAGCTGAAGTTATCTGAACTGTCTTCAGAGGCAGCCCCATGTATAATGTGTTGCAGTACTCTACCCTAGAGGTTACCAGAGCACAGACAACAGAGGTTAGGCTATTCTTGTCCACGTAGGGGCACAAGTGAGCCACCAGCCAAAGCTGAAGGAAGGCACTATATGCCCCTGAGGCCACCTGAACCTCAAGCAACAGCAGTGGATCCAGAAGTAGTAGCCCCAACCATTGCACATGCTCCTTCAGATGAAGGGTTCATTAAGTTAAATGGAACATAACACAACAATTACCTGCTCTGAACCAGTTACAGGTAGGTTGGTCTGACGTAGTCGAAACAAAGAATAAAAAAAATTGCTTCCAGTAGCACCTTAGAGACCAACTAAGTTTGTCATAGGTATGAGCTTTCATGTGCATGCACACTTCTTCAGATACACTGAAACAGAAGTCACCAGATCCTTATATATAGTGAGAGGGTGGGGAGGGGTATTACTCAGAAGGGTGGTGGGAATGGGTGATTGGCTGATAGGAGTGGTAACCTGTTGACGACTGTTAACGACTGTTAATGACTGCAATTGGTCTTGCAGGAAAAAGCAAGGGGTGAGATGACATAAGAAAGTTTTATGATGAGAAAAGAATCCAATGTCCTTATTCAGACCAGGTCTCTCCATGGTTTTAAGCTTGGTAATGAGTTGCAATTCAGCAACTTCTCTTTCCAGTCTGTTTCTGAAATTTTACTGTAATAAGACAGCTACTTTGAGATCTTGTATAGAATGTCCTGGGAGATTGAAGTGTTCTCCTACTGGTTTCTCTCTCTTGTGATTCCTGATGTCGGATTTACGTCCATTTATCCTTTGGCGTAGGGTTTGTCCTGTTTGTCCAATATAGGGAGTTGAAGGGCACTGTTGGCATTTGATGGCATACACAATGTTAGAAGATGAGCAATTCTTCTGTTTCAGTGTATCTGAAGAAGTGTACATGCACACGAAAGCTCATACCAATGACAAACTTAGTTGGTCTCTAAGGTGCTACTGGAAGGATTTTTTTTTTGACTGCTCTGAACCATTTGCATTTTAAAACCATTATCCAAATGATTTAATCACAAGAAAGTCAACTTACCTGGCTAGTTATTTTGCTGGCATTCAAGGCATGCTCTAACTGCAACAGGTTTGGAAAGGCAGATGCTGGCTCATGAAGGCTTTCTAGGTCTTTTTTGTATTTCACCTGCAAGGTGAAGAATACCCATTTGGTTAGAAACAAACAAACCAGAGCATGGGACAGAAATGCATGCTTTCATTTTCACTGCAGGGGAAAAAAGTTATTCTTTTCCACGTTTGCCTGCCATGTTTTCTATCTGCCATTAGGTGGCACTCATTTACTACGGTCTGACAAAAAGAGGGCCACAATGCATATTCTATTATAGGGGGAAGTTTAACCCTTTGAAAAGAGACCTTTCCAAATATAGATTCTAATAAGAAAATAATATGCCCACCAAGCAACTTCCACACAAAAACGCAACAATAAAAAGAGTGCCAAAAACAGCCCTACTTACGTCACTTGCCAAGATAGAGGCAAGTTGTGCTTGCTTGAAAGAAGCACTTTCAAGAGGATTGTAGCAGTAATTCTTCATATCCTTATTAAACTGTTCTTTGTATTTTGCCTGAGAAACAAACAAATCACATAGGTTGCAATAGTGCATAAGTGCAGATTTCAGAATAGCTTAGCATTGGCATTTTCTATTCATAGCTTATCGCAAACCATCAGTTATATAATTACAGGCCAGTTCAATAAACACAGAGGGTATGGTACAGGGTCATAGGCTTATCCAGGTTTCTGGAGCATCTTCGCCTGATCCCTGCTTCATAAAAGGAAGCGAAGCTGGAACTAGATGATGCAGCAGATAGAAGGCTGCCACGAAAAACAGGAACCCTCCATCTCTCCTCAGTAATACCTGCTGATACAACATCCATACCGTTACGTCATGGTGCTGTAAGCTTCTCTGCTCCTACCAGCAGCAGCACTGAAGTGCAACAACTTCACAGTGTCACAGACCTTTTATCACTTAATCTTTCCAACGAAAACATAATGTACCATAATACCACTGTATTCTGCTCTTACCACTGTATTCTGCTCTGGTCAGACCTCACCTGGAGTACTCTGTCCAGTTCTGGGCACCACAGTTCAAGAAGGATACTGACAAGCTGGAACGTGTTCAGAAGAGGGCAACCAAAATGGTCAAAGGCCTGGAAACGATGCCTTATGAGGAACGGCTTAGGGAGCTAGGTATGTTTATCCTGGAGAAGAGAAGGTTAAGGGGGGAAATGATAGCCTTGTTCAAATATATAAAAGGATGTCATATAGAGGAGGGAGAAAGATTGTTTTCTGCTGCTCCAGAGAAGCGGACACGGAGCAATGGATTCAAACTACAAGAAAGAAGATTCCACCTAAACATTAGGAAGAACTTCCTGACAGTAAGAGCTGTTCGGCAGTGGAATTTGCTACCAATGAGTGTGGTGGAGTCTCCTTCTTTGGAGGTCTTTAAGCAGAGGCTTGGACTGGATGGCCCTTGTGGTCTCTTCCAACTCTATGATTCTAGGATTCTAATGTAAGGTTGCTATTGTCAATGGCAGATCTACCTAGTCCCAGCCTTGGAAAAAGAGGACAAGTGAAAACAACACATGACGATGGTAAACTTTCAAACTCAAAATAAAAACAGCAAGAGCAAGATATGATGTGGTTTATAGAGTAGAATAAAAATTTTGGTTGCAGAGCACAGGAGAAAGGTGAATCAGCCTGGTGTTAAATGTAGTCAAAAGCTTGTTTCTAATGGAAGACATCTATACCACACTCTCAGGTGCATGTCAGGCTTTTTTAAAAAAAAACCACAACTTTTGAAGAGCAGAATTGCCAGGAGCTTCCTAAGCTGCGCATTTCATTGCCAAACTACTTTAGAGAACTGGGGAGGTTTTTCCCCCCTCAATTTTAATTATAAAGGCTAACTTTATAAGCTATTTGGATGGGAAGCAAAGGCACGTGTCTCAAAAGAAGTATGTCTTTCCTTTACAAAAATCCTGATCATTTACTGCATTGTCTTCCTTTCTTAAGAGCATAGAAAGGAAATCGGACGCTGCCTTATTCTGAGTCAGACCACTGGTCCAACAGTGTCAACAGCTGTTGGCAGCTGTTCTGCAGAGCTTCAGGTGGGGTATTTCCTAGCTCTACCTCACATGCCAAAGATTGAACACAGGGCCTTTTGCGTGCAAAGTATATACTCTATCTCTGAGCTACAGTCCTTTCCAAAAGAGTGTCTCACAATAATCGTTTTATTTGAGTATCAAGATGCTTATTTAATGTGATGATTATACGTGAAGCATGTTTTCTTTTAAGGGACCGAGATTAATTTAAGACAACATATATCATATATATAATTAAGACATGGCTCAGAAAGAAGCAGGAAGAAAACAAAAACAACCGTGATGAATGCTAAGACAAACAAATTTCTTGCTAAACTTGCACAAATCCCATACACAGCTGGGGAAAGTGTATCTTTTAAAGCTATAAGGCAGCTTTCCTAAGCCGCAAGCACTTTCAATAAGTATTAGGTTTCATAAGTGAACAATAGCACCTGCTGTTCTATTTACCACCCCAAAAGGGTTTTTTAAAAAAATAAAGGCCAGGCACTAGGCATTGCACATTTGAAAGTTATCCTTGTAAATGAAACAGGTTTTTAAACACGATAAAACATTTTCTTATCCCTGTAACAAACAATATATTTATACTAAGAAGCTGAAAACAACCAAAGGGTTTCCAGGATATCAAATAAAGTAGAGCATAAATATGTCTGGAATTTTGTCTGGAAGCATCATTTCTCACAAGTACCAGCTGAGAATATAACCTGAGAGAGGATAATAAATAACATGGTCTCTGAGGCATAAAAGCAAGAGCTGGCCCCACCTACATAACCAAAACAAGCAAATGATTGCCAGGGAAGATTGCACAGGGTTTAAAAAAAGTGCCCCAGGATCCATCGTAATGTCACGACAGCTGCTGCAGCACAACACTACTTGGGGTCCTGCAATAGATGCTTCTCAGTGTAGCTGTTCCTGCATGAAATGTCCTGGGCCAAATGTGGCAAAAATTCCCTGCATTTTCTACAGTAATACAATACCTTAGCACGTGATCCAAGCTCTTATAATTACCCCTCAAATAATTAATACCACACTGATTGAGTGTAAGATATAAATTACTATTTTAAAGGATTATTAACAAAGAGCAAATTATTTAATAAGATAATGGGATTATTCACGCAAAACCTTATTACTGGGGCTCTAAAAAGAAAGAGGAAATATATAACCTTGCTGCTTTCGACCAGCATGTATGATTAAAGTAAATGATATTTTAATTATATGATTTAGCTTACAGGTATCATAAAGCAGATCTTAATTTTTTCCCACACATGGCCTAATTAACTCCTTTTTTTTTAGTAGCAGATGTACCAGGGCAATAGATTTTGGGTATAATATTGAATACGACACGTGGTTAAAACTGTGGAATGAAAATTTAAAATTTACAGCTTGTGTGGCATTAAAAGAAAATGTAATAAAATGATGTATAGATGGTATTTGACACCAGTAAAACTGGCTAAAATGTACAGGATGAATAATAGAATGTGTTGGAAATACAAAGAGAAGGATGGAGATTTTTGTGTGGCGATACCCCGAACCCTCCCCGGAGTAAATGAAGACACAGGAGACATTGCATAAGGTTAATGGGCGTTAAAAGGCCACAACTTTATTGATTACGGATGTAGAGAGGTATTGGCTTAGGCATTGGATCTAACCGACTATATCCGACTCCAGCCCGCTCTGCTGGCAGTCTGTGAAGGGTTAACCACCATTGGGTGAGCCCTGCGATGCACATCAACTAGGAACTCACCCCGGGGCCACCACTAGAGGCGTGCCTTAGGCCCTCACCTACCACGGCTTCGGATAGGCGAAAACCACCAGGCCAGAGCCAATTTGCCAAGTGGGAAAATTCCTACCAGGCCCCTCAACGGCGACCAACTGAGGTCCATAGTAATATTGGAAGGAGAGACCTGCCTAGTGGGAGGGTGGGCGGGAAAACGCAGCAGCTGGGGGTCCTGCAAGAGAAAAGAGGCAGACTCATTGCCGCGCACTTGCTTAAATCAGCGAGCCACGCCCCCTGGTGCGTCCTGATTGGATGCGCCAAGGGAGCACCGCGGCCGGGAGCCGGTCAATGGGCTGGGGGGGGGGGAATGGCAACCATTCCCCCACCACGTGTAGGCTTCGTGGTGCCCACAATCTCCCCTCCTCCTACGGCGGAAGGGACTTTACCATATGTGGTGGACTTGTGATAAGGTAAAATCATTTTGGGAATTGATCTACAATGAACTTAAAAAGATGTTCAAATATACTTTCCCCAAAAAAGCAGAAGCATTTTTGTTGGGGTTGATGGGGGAAGAAATTGCGAAAGTAGACCAAAGACTATTTTTGTATGCCACAGTTGTGGCAAGAACTTTATTAGCCCCAAAGTGGAAATTATAGGAAACACCAACGATTGCGGAGTGGCAGACAAAAATGATGGACTATGCAGAATTGGCAAAACTGACTTGCAGAGTCAGGAACCAGGAGGACAAAATTCCAGAGAGACTGGAGTAAATATCATTGTAAAAATTTGAAGACACTAGCAGGACTGAAATAATTCCTACGACGTGGACTTTACAGTTTTAAGTTATAAATGTGAGATATAGATTGGTAATAGAAAGCTTGTTGAAGGGGGGGGGGAGTCTTAGGCTCGGCAGAGCATGGACAGATTGGATGGTGATGTAAATTGAAATTATTGTTTGATGAGAAAATCATAAAATGAATAAAAATTATATTAAAAAAATAATAAAGTAGCAGATGTACCGTAGCTATATTTTTACGTCCCAATCGTGTTCCCATAAACTGTTCTTTGGGTGGAAAATAGGACCAGTAAGGATGGCTTGTTCCCTTTTTGTGTGAAAAAGTAGTGGCTTAAAATCACCTATGCCTATAAACACTATTCTCTTCTTAATACACCAGTATGCCTTTACAGATCACTTGGCTCCTTTCGTCCCTAGAACACGAGGACTGCACAGATGCAGCGAGGGGGGGGGGAAACTGCTGTTTTCCAGGGCTCTGTGACATTCATTTGCATCAATTGCAATCCTATCTTAGTCTTTAGTGACACCTTGACATCAAGCAGAATGACATAATGCATCTGTGTCTTATGGCTCCACCGAGTTCATGTGGTTTGCTCTCTGAATGGGCTGAAATTATTTTTTTATTTTTATAAAACAGGCTTTTGTGTGGCAAAAGAAAATCTCCGCTTTCAAAAGACTTTGAAACAAAAATCAAACACCACCGTCCAGCCCCAATGACTATATATTTGGCCAGTGACATCAAAATGTATTAATCCTACCACCAAACTAACTGTGACCGACGGCAAATTTCCTCATCCACTTGTGGACTTTCGGCTATAGATCTCTCAAAATATTTAATGTATACCAATCACAGCAATTCTATGGGAAAGAGTTGTGGAAACCTTATCTTGACGTTTTCATGCAATTATAGATAGTTTGCAATTAGAAAAGTGAAGCATTTGATTGCACTCCTGGGAATCAGATATCTCAATTGAGTCATTGTCTGAAAGCTAAGAAAATCTTACTTGGCTTAAATATTTGGAAACCTCTTTTGCATGGTTGAAGTCTGGTCTTCCGAGGACAGTTGGTTCCTTACTCATTTCTCGCCTTCCTTTCGCATATTCAGCCTTCAAGTAATAAAAAGAAAAGTATGTGCACGCCAGGCATAATTTTATTTTGAGAGTTCCCCCCACCCTTTCAGTTTTGTCAGGGGAAATGTAAGTCTCAAAAGAAACAGTATAGCAAGTATCTTTGGTGACCTTTGTTGACACCACTTTTGCTAACACTCTAATCAGCAATTCCCAGGCTTCTCCTGATTCAACAAATGTAGCATTTATTTTATTTGAGAAACAATATGCTGCATTTTTTTTAAAAAAAAAATCCTCCAGTTTGATCAAGGGTTCAGCTTAAACATAAGAAATGCTGATTCCCGGATATTTTCGGGGATTTGCAATTTCCAGCAAAGCTGAACTGAAAATGCAGGTGGCCGCCTTCTTAAAAAATATATAATAGGTCAGATTCCACTCTAAATTACAGAAATACAATCCTATTAAAGTCAATAAAGACTGCAATGAGTAAAATATAGTGGAAGTCTGCATACCAGGGGTGGGGAGGGGAGGTTGCATGAAATTCTATAGGAGAGTGAACCCACCAACAGGTGTGCAGGTCAAGGAAGCATGGAAGGGGGAAAGGTCAGAGACTGATAGACAGGATACCTTATATGCTAGAACTGCAGACAGAGAATCTATCCTTTAAACCTTCTGATGCAACTTTGGTACTTCAAGAATGAAAACCAGGTGGATATTTGAGGCTGCATGGTGGCATTCTTTAATTGGCCAATCCAAAATTTTGGAAGAAAGGAACTGGGGGTGGGATGAATGCTAGAAAAATTGAGGCAGCAGGTTAAGGGTTTTTAGAAAGCTTGGCTGCTGATAATAGTGAGTGCTAGATGGGATTTTTTTTCATGTTTATGCACCTAGGAACATAAGAAGATGGGGGAAAGGATCAATTACTGAAAATTGCCCCCTTTGGGGTACTTAGGTTATTGGTCTGAAGGCAATCTAGAATTTATCGTAACTTTGTATAACTTTAGTAGCTCTGTCCATAATAAAAATAAATTTTAAGTTATCAACATTTTCTATAAATTACAAAGAAATTTAATTTCATACATTGCTTATTATCTTTGTTAACTGGGTTGCCATCATTATGTCTCGTCGATTTGAAACATCAGTATATCTGTGAGTGTCCTGGAGATCTTTTTTATATGAAACCTGTAAAATAAAAGACTCATTAAATATATGATTTAGCAGGTCAGCTATAAATGTAGTAATGTTAACATATTAGCTGCCCTATATATTTAGCAAACACCACCTGATAGATTGCCAGGATAAAGGCAAAATAAAACCTAATAACAGCCTATATCATAAACAAAATGAGAAACTGAGTCCTATTTGAAAGACCAAAATGGAAATGCTAGTATATCAGCATGTATATTATGGAACGTGTATTATGAGGGGAAGTCTTTTATTTTTCATTTGTTTTCCCAAACATATCTAATTGATATCTGAAGATTATCTTTCCTTTCAGACAAAGCTGGTTGGGATTTACAGGTTGGGGCAAAATATTGTGCTGTAACAAAAGCTGATCAGGTTTGATCTAGTAACAGTGATTCAATCCTGTTAGTCACATCCAGACTAGATTACTATTACAAACTCTGCATGGAGTGGCCTTTAAAGGGATCTTCAGCTCTTCCAGAATGTACCCTACCAAATGTTGATGGAGGCAGGCTACAAGCTGAATACAGCTTCTCCCACTCACGATTCCTTTCCTAATATCTCTTCCTTATCTGAAAAACAAATTACTGTATTTTGCCTTCAAATTCTAAACTTTCATGCCAACAAGAACATTGGAAGTACCATATTACTGGATGTATTTTTTATTAATAAAAAAACCAAATCACAATTTTATAACAAATAGTCTTCCCAAATTAACATGAATTTTCAGCTTCTGTCCATATTGCTTTAACAGCTTTGTTCTTTTATATATGTGTGAAATTGTTTTTACATGTTCTTAATTGTATTGTTTTAATCACTGATATGTTTGCCACCCAGGGCTCCTTTAGGAGGAAGGGTGGAACATACATTAAATAAGTAGATAGACAAACAGATTTTTTTAAAAAATCTGACTGCTTCTGTATGTTAGTCGCTTGATGATGTTCAACATTTTTAATTTAATACATTACTTTTTACCAAAAAAAGGTCTAAGTGATACTGCTAAAATAATTTCCTAGTATTCTTTGTAAAAAATTAACTCATCTTATTCACTACTGTCATGCAAAACATTGAAAACATTTTTTAAATGAATAAAACCAGAAGTGCATCCAGGTTCTTGCAATTCAGAGCATTACATAGATTTAGCTAATTATATGCTGTTCACCCTAATGACCACATGAGGTGAAGTGAATACCGTAAAGGCAGCAGGAACAGGTTTCTGAAAAGGACCCCATCATCCATGTAAATTGCAAATTAAAGCCCAGCATATGCGCTCAAAACAGCAGCAAGGACTGAACTGTCAGCTCAGACACAGCGAAAAATGCACAGAATCTTGTGGCGAATGCTGCAGCAATTTTGTACCTTATTGTTCCCAAGTGACAGTCACATAGTAAATGAAATAAGGAAGTGTGGTTAATTTCACAGTGAGGAGACAGTAGAGAAATCAGACAGTTATTTCACCAATCAAGTTTGATGTAAGGTCTAGCGCAATACTTTTCCTCTCATAAATTATTACTCTTCTGGCACCCAGTCAAAGATATATTTATGTTGGAGTGAGACAGAGACATCAAACATTTTGCAAATGTCTGCAATACTGTATATAGTTTGTATGTTGCCATACCCCATTGATATTACTAATGTTATGTAGCAGCAGAACATAGGCTGCAGAAGGCTACGCATTTCCCAGTCTGTGAATTATCACGACTAGGCCCCTGCCAAGACAAATATGCTGTTCACAAACGCTGCAGCTTACTGTGAAACTTGCTATTCCTTCTCACGATTTTGCACAAGGTGCCTGTGCACCTGGTGTGGAGGCAGGTGTCAGGAAACTAAACATGTGCCTCTGTCAGGAGTATGGGCAGGAGTCAGGCTCTGGGGCCTGTAGTGCTTTGCAGGACTGGGGCCTGCCTCAGCTTGTGCTGGAGAAGCAAGGAGTGGCCACACAGGTGAAGACCTCAGCTTGTGCTGGAGAGGCAAGGAGTAGTCTCTCAGGTGAGGCCACTTGTTATCTCACTGCACCTGGTGGCAGGAGCTGGGAGGGATAAAAGCCCAGCATTTCCCTTCAGCTCTTGGCCACAGCAACACTATCCTTGCCTGGTTGCATCTGGCCTCTTGATCCTTGCTCCTTGGACCCTTGCCTTGCCGATGCCTTGATACTTGCTCCGTGGACCCTTGCCTTGCGGACGTCTTGATCCTTGCTCCGTGGACCCTTGCCTTGCCGATGCCTTGATCCTTGCTCCGTGGACCCTTGCCTTGCCGATGCCTTGATCCTTGCTCCGTGGACCCTTGCCTTGCCGATGCCTTGATCCTTGCTCCGTGGACCCTTGCCTTGCCGACGTCTTGATCCTTGCTCCGTGGACCCTTGCCTTGCCAGCGCCTTGATCCTTGCTCCTTGGACCTTTGCTTTGCCTTCGCCTTGCTCCTCGACCCGTGGACCTTCGCCTTGCTTCTTGTTCCTTGAGCCTTCGCCTTGCTTCTTGTTCCTTGAGCCTTCGCCTTGCTTCTTGCCCCGTGGACCTTCGTCTCTGCCTTGCTCCTTGACCCTGCAACTGCATGCTGCTGGACCCTCAGCCCTGCACCTGTTCCTGCTTCTTCACCACCATCTTGCCTCTGGTCCTGACGCCCGCTGACCGGACCGTGACAGCCTCTTGCTAAGGCAACTAGGCCATGGCCAACGATCCCTGAAATTTCCATTTCCTGCCATCACTTGTCTCACAGTAAGGTCCTACAAGACAGGGAGCACAGAGCAGAAGCAGTCCTTCCTGTTAACACCCCTCCTGTATGAGGGCAATGCAGCTTCATTTGCCTTCAGTGGCACTGGCTACATCAGTGGTCCTCAACCCCCGGGCCACGGACCGGTAACGGTCCGTGGATCAATTGGTACCGGGCCGCCCAAGGAACATTAAATTCAATTAAATTAAAATTATTAAATCAAAACAATATAAATAAAATATAAATAATCAACGTCCCCCCCCTCGGCGGGCCACGAAACAATCAATGCCCCCCCTCAGCAGGCCACAGTAAAATTATCAAACGTTGACTGGTCCGCGGCGATAAAAAGGTTGGGGAGCACTGGGCTACATGGTCCAGTGGCATCACACTTAACTACATGGTCCCTGATTGGCTGCAATCACTTCTAAAAAAAATTAGAAGGGGAAATGGCACTGAAACAGCAGGAGATTCTTCATAGTCACATATAGCTGTGATGGACTCGGGGACCTAGTGAATAAGCAATTAATAGCTGCAAATAGTAAATAAATACATGGAAGGGTAAGACTAAGGTTTTCCATTTCTAGTTAAGGTTCCTGTAATATTTCACCAGTATGTTTAGGGAAGCTTTTAATGTTTAACAGACCATTGTATTTTAATATTTTATTGGAAGCTGCCCAGAGTGGCTGGGGAAACCCAGCCAGATGGGCGGGATAATAATAATAATAATAATAATAATAATAATAATAATAATAATAATAATAATATGCACAGCCCTGATCTTATTACTGAGTAAGCCTGTCTCCTATTTACCGTAGTCTATAAACTGGTGATGAATATATTGTTGCCATTCTGCTCTAGTAAATTTATTTCATTTATTTATTTCAAAAAATAAATAAATCAAGCAGCGCTTGATTGTAAAACAAAAAACAAAAAAAACCTCAAAGCTGTTTACAAAGAAGATGAAATCACTAAGAAAAATTAGTAAGGCATCTGAAAAGTTAAAACAACAATTGAGTAAAAACAGATTAAAACTCACATCAACTTTCTAAACATCTAAATAAAATGCAGCCAACATCACATCAGTTTCCATAGGCAGTATCAGTAACAATACTACCATGCACCCAAACTAGGTCGTTCCTACTCCTACTCCTTCCACATCCCTTCCCTTGTCCAATTTCACCTATCTGGAGATGCTCAACTGTGACAATGCAAGGTACATTGGCCACCCCTGTTCTAGGCATTGTGTGGCCATCCAGATGTTGCTAGAATGCATTCCTGATCATATGGCAAGGCAAAGTTCAACAACATCAGGAGGGCTACAGGTTCCACCCCCGTGCTTCTCACATTGCCTAAAGTCCCTAATAGTGGGACAATTGTTCTTCACTTCCATAATCTGAATGCCAGAATGACTTTGAAAATAATTTCAGGTGGAAACTAGACACATATTTTAAAAATGCTGTGAAAATGCTTTTTTAAAAAAGTTTTTTTAAAAAAATATATTGAATTTGCCATTAGCTCACCATCGCCATCTAGTGTCACATTTGTATAATGGACTTAAAACGTTATATTTGCAGCTGTATAGCTGAGTCTTTAGTGATGGTTTGCCATCTACTGATGAAACATAAGGGAAGCCCTTTTGAGGATATGAGGTTAGCTAATCAGATCTTTAGATCCTGCTAAAACATTAGCAACACAATCCTATGCATAACTATTTAGGAGTGAGATTCACTTAGCTCAATGGGATTTGCTCCTACGTGAGTATAAAATGACAGACTTAATATTCTATAACCAGAAAATTAATCACATATTGCAGAACAAGCTTTCAGGTAAACATAGCATACCAACTAAAATAATTTTGTAACTACCGGTATATTTATTGGGGGTCAGAAATGTAATTGCCATAATTTGGGGAATCGTTTTGCTTGCTATAGATGCTAAGATCATTAAAATGTCCATCCCCTAAGTTATAAGCCTGGGAAATTTGACAGTATTTATTTTCCTATTATACAACTTCAGCCGACTGTGAAGCTCAGTGTGAATTCTGTTCAAGGTGGCATGAAGTCATGACGCACTAGACGATTTCAAACTGGGAGTGCAATGATATTTTTAGAAGATGACAGTCTTCATCTGTAAAAGGAAATTTCCCATTTCACACACTTAAGTATATGTCTGAGCAAATAATCTTAACTTGTCCTAATCCTATTAATTGTAAACTCTATGTGTAAAGGTTGGAATTAATTAGAGCACTGTAGGTAAATAGGCATTCTGCTCCTATACTGACACATAACACTGCTGGTAGATAAGAAAGGTTTTGTCCTCCTATGTCTACAATAGGTTTAATATTTAAAACAAAGCTCATTAAAGCAAAAATAATAATTTACACTTAAATTCCAGGAGGGTGGATGCTTTTTTTTTTTTACATTCCAATGACAAACTTTCATATTCAGAGCTGAACATGCAGCCTCATGTGAATCACAAATACTGTAACTTTATTTTTACAAAACTAGAAATCCCAAATTTAAACATTAAGTCAACTCTTCAAGAGTAAGAAAATTAACCAAGTACGTAAAGGAACCAAGTAAATGGAAAACAATAGGTATAAATTGGTATACTTGTTTCCCATTGCATGACAAAGCTATGGAACTGGAGAAGCTATACAATTCTTTTTGCAAATAATCTGTTAATACTGATGCTTGTTGCATAGCTGAAAATATTCAGCGTACTTTCTGTTTTGTTAAGTGCAAAAGCAGATATCAGGATTGCCTTTTATTTTGTTCTGATTTTATATTGCCTCTATTTATCAGCTGCAAAAATAATCTTGGGGTTGAGTAAACATTCTTAAATTTGGAGATTTCTTTTGTGTAACAGAGCCCACTATGATCTAAAGAACCACACATTTTTTCTTAATGCTACATGGCAAACAACCAAAGCCACACTATTTCACAAGCCATTTCTGGTGTAGTATATAGGCGCAGTCTAAATGTTGGATGGAGTTCTAACATGTATTGAGAAGGTGATAATTTTGCTTTCACAATTTGGGGACCCCTTTCTACATCAGTCTTGCTTTTTCCCTCATAAGGTTGGTGCAGAATCATTTATTCCTATCTGAAAGGTAGTTCTGTGCTGCTGGTCAAAGATCATCGGTGGTCAAAGGAATGAAAGACAACTTAACGGAAGTAGGCAGCTCCCAGAATCCAGTTCGCTTTCCTGCCTTCATCAAAGGGGTTATGTTCATATCAAGCTCCCTTCTTTCCTCAGGCCTTTTTTTCCAACTTCTAATTCCTTCATAACTTTTACGCTCTCTTTTTCTGTTTTCCTTTCCCGGTGCCACCCTTTGTGTGCAGCCACTTGCAGTTTGTCCTGAGACATTGTTTTAGTTTTCTCCAGTCTTTCCCTTGTTGCCATGAAGCCCTGTGAACTGAATGTCACTCACAGTCTATCCATTCCTCTTACTCCCTGCGTCTTGCTAAAAGAACAAACACATTCACAAAAACCACCCACAACACACAAATAACCTGCTTGTGTCTACTCCATGGGTAGCCCAACTAAGGGCAGGATCCGGCCCAATCGCCTTCTAAATCCAGCCCGCGGACGGTCCAGGAATCAGCATGTTTTTACACGAGTAGAATGTGTGCTTTTATTTAAAATGCATCTCTGGGTTATTTGTGGGGCCTGCCTGGTGTTTTTACATGAGTAGAATGTGTCCTTTTATTTAAAATGCATCTCTGGGTTATTTGTGGGGCCTGCCTGGTGTTTTTACATGAGTAGAATGTGTCCTTTTATTTAAAATGCATCTCTGGGTTATTTGTGGGGCCTGCCTGGTGTTTTTACATGAGTAGAATGTGTCCTTTTATTTAAAATGCATCTCTGGGTTATTTGTGGGGCACAGGAATTCATTATATTTTTTCCCCAAAAAATATAGTCATTGTTGTCCCCAGGTCTGAGGGACAGTGGTCCGGTCCCCTGCTGAAAAAGTTTGCTGGCCACTGGTCTATTCCAATGTCCTTGTCTCCCTCCCTCCCTCCCTCCCTCCCTCCTTAGCCTCTCTGCCCCTCTCCTGTTTCTCTCTTAAGTCAGGAGATGCAGCCTCCCATAGTGCCAGCGATCATAATTGATCCCTTTGAATCCTGAATGTGATGATGGGGCGTGGTGTGGAGTCTCAGGTGGAAGAGCAAATCTCTCATCCTTTATTCCATGATTCCTTTTCCTATGTATCACCAATATCTGTACCGGAGGGGGAAAGAGATGCTCTGCTGCACAAATGAATGCCTTCTTGAACTAGGTTGGATCTCACTCACGGTTTTCATACAAAGTACTTCCTATAACTAGCAAATATTTCCCTTAAATCGTTGTATGATTAAATTCTCAAACCATGATTTCTCCCAAATATCAAAGCTACATTTCATTTCAGGCAAACACAGGAGCATCGCAGATTAATAGCAGAAAATACTCACATTACTTTGGTGTTTACTGACTTCCATGGCATGCTTAACATCTGGAGGCTCCTTCATATGCGCATAACTTGACGTACCCTTTTCAGCATCATGTTTTTGCTTGTAGAGAACCTGTAAATGGTACATTTTATATGATACGTATCATGCAGGATATGAAGGAAGGTTAATCAGGGTTTCTTTTCTTACACCATTTTTATTTTCCCCTGTCATGCCTTTTCATAGAACTAAACTATGAAGATGCAAAGAACCAGACTCTCTCTCTCTCATCAATCTATATAAAATATCTCATTTGCCTTGACAATTTGTGAAGAAGCAAACTATAATCTACATTTTACAATTAGGTATCAAAATGTGTAGCAGAGTGATGTACAGTGGTGCCTCGACTTACAAATTTAATCCGTTCCGAAGGCACCTTCATAGGTCGAAAAATTCGTAAGTCGAAAATCGCCATTGGAAACAGAAAAATTCATAAGTTGAAAAACCCCTATCTAAAACCACCATGGTTTTCGTTCGGATGTCGAGAAATTCGTAAGTCGAGGTGCCACTGTAGTCAAAGACTGCATGCTTGCAGATAAAAGTAGACATTTAAACCCAAGTCCACACCCAAGCTGACTAGTACTCACTGAATAAAAGAAGTCAAAATAAGAATATTAAATTTTTCATTGAAAAACTGAAAGGCAAGACAAAAAGCAATTTAACTGTCCTTTGAAATACCAGAATAAACTGTTGGGATACATTGAAGCCAGATACCCTGTGGGAAGGACACTGATTAGTTTTTATGTTTGGGTATTGCCCTTTGCTTTTACTTAGAAGTCACCATTGGAAGCATCTGTATCCTTAAGGCAGGACAGAAACCACAAAAACTTCAAACCAAGAAGATACGTTCCAAAATCTCTTCAGTCATCTTCACTGAACCCAATGCATGCAAAAGACTGCAGTGGGCTTTGAAAAGGGACCAAAGCACGCAGATTGTTTCTTGCCCCAGGCAGAGTTGTCCATGTTGTTTTCTAACGTAAGGCTGAAATACTGTGTTTTTATTACTTTGGCTATTACATTTATCTATATACCTTTCATAGAATTGGCTGCATATAAGAGATCAGATACAGTGAACTGAAATGGTGTGTGGGTGTGTGTGCGTGTGCGTGTGCACAAAAACACTACACCAGGTTAGATCCAAAGTTTTCCTCCTCCTGTTGGAAAAAGGGAAGCTTTGGATTCAAACCAACTAGGTTTCTATTCTTGGCAATATGGTCCTCAATCAACAGGCATTTTACAATGAGCTCTTGGAATACAGGCACTCAAGTGGTATGTAACCTAATAGCAAAGATTGCAAGAAGATTTGAAAACATATTAGCCAAAAAAGGATTTGCAACTGGTAAAGATCAATGCAGATTAAAGCAAGCAAGTTTACAGCAGATCAGTAAAAGGAGGGTCTGATTTCTCACTTCACTACACAAAGATAATGCCCGAACAAAACAAATGTGAGATTCTGAGGACCATCGTTTTAAATATTGACTTTTTAAAATCTCCATACAGCAAAGGTTCTAGCTGTTTATTTTCAAAATAATGCACATCCGTAAGAGCCCCACAGTTTTGATATCAAAACTGCTGGGTCCACATAATTAATTTCAGACTTGGCCAAGGCCACTGTAAAGAATTTCATGGATGGGTGCAGAAAGATAAACAATACTATTGAGAAATTGCAAACAGAACTTACGATATTGCGAAGGAATGAGCTTTAATGGGATCTTATTCCTGAACTTTAATTTAGCACATAGCTCAAGAACTTCATAAAGTGGTTCAGATTCACCCCAATCTCATTTTGAATCCAAACTGAAAGCTGGCTGTGTCCAATCAGTTTTACTGAGCCAACATTTATAGATGTGAATATGTGCTTTTAATTAGTTGGTATGCCATAATATTTAATACATATTCAAGAAAGTTGAAAGTTCTGTTTATTCCAAAAATGGATTATACAGCTATGCCACCACTCTTTCTTCAATCTTGAATGTAGAACATAGGATTTTCACAATTCATCATATTCAGCAACATTACTTCAAGCATATTTGCCAAGAGCTTGAAGAAATGTTAGCTATAAAGAAGAAAATTGAACAGTCTGTTGACATGCTCTAATTTTCTATTTTCCTTGGGTCATTTTGTTTCCCCGATAAGGAACAAGCCTTGGAATTTTCTGTCAAAGTGATGGAATGTATGTGAATCAAAACCTTTGTCCTGGTTTTCCCCCCATCATTTCCTCATTCATTTATTTCAAGCAGTTTGTCTTTCATTGTGATATTTTTAAAATACTTTGAGGAGAGCAGGAAACCTGGAAATCTGTTTCCTTGTTTTCCAGAAAAACAAAGGACCTAACTATCTGTTAACTACCATATCACAATGCTCCAAAATATGATATTTATTCTGATACTGTTTTGACAGTATACAGACATAACAAAAAAAAAACCATAGAAAATGGGTGCCCAGTAATTCTCTTGAAGGAAGAAATGTTGGTTTGCAAAATCTCTTTTTTATACGCAAGTCAGCTAGAATCCTCACAGCTATTTTGGTGCTCAGAAATTTGTTTACTTCTTCTAATGAATAAACAGTAATGCGAGTTAGGCTAATTGCTGATTAATCTCTTCAGTGCCACATTTGATGATCTCGTACATATCCTCATCTTCCTTGACCCCTCTGCTGTTTTGCTACAGCTGATTACCTTTTCTCTTCCTAATTATTTTTATAGGGAGAAGGTCTTCTGCTTTCTCTCAGCAATCTGTTTTTGGCTCTCTGCTATTCTCTTCCCACATAGTCTATTAGGGTCAACTTAGTAGTGACTAAGCTGCTAAAATGTTAGCTAGACTCTTGGGAAGATCTGTAGTTAGTTGGCAGGCCATACCGAAAGTGTATTTCTCAATTGTTCCTGGAGAAATGTGGCAAGTAGGCTGCGGCAGGGTTCTGTCCTGGACCCAGTGTTGTGTTAACTTCTTAATAAAAGACTTGGGTAAAGGAAATGGGGTGAGGTGATCATAAAATTTGTAGATGTTGCCAAACTTGAAGGTATAGCTAATGGGTATGCACACTGGCCAAATAACGAGGCAAATTTGGGAGATTAAAAGAGGTATTTCTCTGTAATATTGTTGGTTGTTGTTGCTGGCATCCATCTGACTTGAGAGGCAATGGAGTGCATCTCCAAGTCAAACAGCTGTGTTAGCAGCACCAAAGTGACCTCCTTGGGGCGTAATCCTGGGCAGCGGGTATGGAGGTCATGGCTTCCCCTACCCCTGGCTCTTGGTCACAAGCAACGTTTTTTAAAAACAAACAAACAAACATCAAATTTGGCACTAAGCAATATAATGTTCTTTCCATCTTCTGTGACAGTACTGTAAGTCATGGAGGACACTGGAGCCACAATAAATATAGAGAAAAAGAGCAAGGAAAGCAAGAGGGAGCAGAATATAAATATTATCATTTTATTCCCTCCAGCATATGTCAAACTTGTCTGTGCACGAACAGTGCACTTTTGGAAGATGCGAGTCTAGATGAGGGTGGTTTGGGAAGGGACAAATCTCAGCTCTGCTGTAAAACCACCATCTCCCCTTTCATTTTCCTTGCAGGCATAGTTTTTGGGAAACCCGACAAGAGGAAATTATTCCACTTTCCCTAGCTTTTGCAGCAGAATGCAATGATTTATGTTACAAATGGGAAATAAATGTGTCTGCAGGTTTTACATTTTCATGCTACATCTAATATATATTATGTATGTCCTCTTAAAGATGTGTGTTTCAGAATAAATGTTTTAATCGCAGTTTCATTATTTAATTTTTTAGGAATATGTTTTATACAGGGAACATCAAGACAGAGCTACACTAACAAACTTTATTTTAATCTTAGAGTCAGTTTTTTATTGTATCTGTTCTGTTGTATCACCGAAGCAGCGGGGGGGGGGGATGTACTATATAAAACTGTGTGCTATGCTGTTTTGGAACAGGGCCAGAAAAGAAATGCATTGACAGCCAGATAAGTTATGTTAATCTCATTTATAAATCAAACTAAGTATGTTATTTAAAAACATTCTGTAATTTACTGCTATCACAATAGAAAGCTCACTTAAACTCTTAACTCTTTGCAACCAGCAATTTTAAGAGACTGTATTGATTACAGATTTACCTGTTACTGTGCTGATCTAGATTGTTATAAGCTGTTTGTTATACATCTGTTTCTCACAACCGTGATTGCAATTTCCTGTTTCCGCCTGCTTGTGAATACTTAAGGTGTACAAATCAAAGTCTATTTTTCAAATGTCTTCAGATTTCAAGCAGTATCGCTAACAGCGAATGTTTTTCTCCCTTGCAAAAATCATAACTGCCTTTCTTAAAACAATTTATTCTAGGTTGAGATTTTTAAGGTCGCTCTTCCTGAATAACATACATATAATAAGGAATGAGTATGAAAAGTCTTGTTTATATTTTAAAAAAGGGTATGATTGTTCCTTCTTGGCACCTCAAATGAGACAGAAGTGAGATGGCTCATGTGAAAAACACATATTTGAATCCTAAACAAATTGTATAATTTCCCTTTTCTGGGTTAGGTGCTCAAATGTGTGGAGTGGCAGCCTGGCTTCAAACATTAATTGTCCAGAACCACTTTGATCTGGCTTATGAAGCAGGTTTGAGGCAGAAACTGCCTTGCTCACCCTGGCTGACTGAAACCAGGAGATAGTCAGGAATGTGCAAGCTTGCTGATTCCCCTGGATCTCTTATCAGCTTCCAGTACCATTGATCATGGTGGACCTTCTGGGTCTTCTGTCTGGATTGGGAACTGGAAGAATCAAGCTGCAATGGTTTTGTTCCTATCTGAGTGGAAGAATCCAAAAAGTGGTGCTAGGAAATGTTTACTCCACCCTGTGGTATGGTTGCAATGGGTGCCACTAAGTTCTATGTTGTGTCCTATGTCATAAGTGGAAGCAGAAGGCCCCAACAAGTACCCTAAAGGGGGGGGTGCTTTCCTCCATGTGCATAAGCATGTGCACCAGCAGGAAATGGATCAGGCTGCTTAAATATACAGCATACATATTTTTTAATAAAATTACTTTGCTCTGAAGCTGCGTAACTTCTTTTGCGAACACGCTGTCAATTGTGGCCGGCATCTGCTGATAGATTGAGTTGGAGAGGTCTTTCTTTGCACCTGCTTTGTATTGTGCCTAGAAGGAAGAGAAATAATGCAGCAATTATTTCAAACAGATTAAAAAGACATTTAGGATGAAAGGTTCAACATTACGCCTTTCGACAACTGGATATAAAAATAGATTTTGCCCATCTCTGCCGACAAATCTTTATAGACATACTGTATCTTTGAGATTCTGATTGCAGCATGAAAAGTTTTTGTGGTAAGCAGTTATCTTCACAGAATTTGTGGCAGACCCAGTTGAAAGAGTTAATGTAATAATTTTTTTAACCATATCTGCTCCGCTGGAGAGGCTCCCTTTTGTTTTCCAACTTTCATGATAGCCTCCACTCACCCACCCTGCTTCATTTCTGTTTACTGATCCTCTACAGACCAATCCAACTGAAGAACTCTATGTGATATATCCTACATGTGTTAGCCCCATGTTGTCCACCAGAGTTTAGTTTTCCTTGTGTTTGCTATATTAAATAAACATATTTTTAAAATAAATAAAAAGGGGAAAGTAGGGGGATGTAGGGGAAGGCATTTCTTTCACAAACATTCACAATTCTCAAATGTGCACAAAGTCTGGAACATATTTTGATGTAAAACCTTTATGCAAAACCACACACTCTACCCTGAATATTGTGGAATTTTGTCATACGTGTGTGTGTATTCACTATAAAGGTAAAGGGATCCCTGACAGTTAAGTCCAGTCGTGAATGACTCTGAGGTTGTGGCGCTCATCTCGCTTTACTGGCCGAGGGAGCCAGCG
The DNA here is from genome assembly GCF_965207765.1 of Zootoca vivipara. Taxonomy (NCBI): domain Eukaryota; kingdom Metazoa; phylum Chordata; class Lepidosauria; order Squamata; family Lacertidae; genus Zootoca; species Zootoca vivipara. The sequence goes on from NC_142594.1 coordinate 36,405,186, forward strand.
TACAGCTTCCGGGTCATGTGGCCAGCATGACTAAGCCACTTCTGGCAAAGCCAGAGCAGCGCACGGAAACACTGTTTACCTCCCCGCCGGAGTGGTACCTATTTATCTACTTGCACTTTGATGTGCTTTCGAACTGCTAGGTTGGCAGGAGCTGGGACCGAACAATGGGGGCTCACCTCATCGCAGGGTCTCGAACCGCCGACCTTTTGATCGGTAAGTCCAAGCAGCACAGTGGTTTAAAGCACAGCACCACCCGCACTGTATTCACTATAGTCTATAAATATTTATTGCATAAAGTCTTTCCAAAACAAATAATGTTGAAGTGGAATCAGTAAGACCCCAAGAAATCACACATAAAAACACAGAATGACACACATATTGAGTATCTATAAATAGACCAAAGCACCTAAATATTATGCACTAGCACCGAACAGATTTATACTTGGTACATCAGTAACGCATTAAATAAATTAAAATTGCTATTTGTATCCATTTTACAGATTACTCTCTTACACAATCTAACAATTCCATTTTTCAGCCAAACTTGGATTCTAAAATAATTCTAGAAAAAGAAGGTACCTTTTATCATATGTGGTGGGAATGCAAGAAAGTGAAAGGCTTCTGGGATATGATATATAATGAGATTAAGAAAATGTTGAAATATACATATGTTAAAAAAACCAGAAACATTTCTACTGGGAATTGTAGGTACAGAAATTAACAGACAAGATATTAAGCTTTTCCTATATGCAACAATGGCAGCAAAATTTTATTAGCACAGAAGTGGAAACAAAAGGAATTACCAACAAAGGAAGAACGGCAATTGAAGCTAATGGAATATGTGGAACTGGCCAAAATGACGGGAAGAACCCGAGAACAGCGGGACCAAACGTTCATCAAGGACTGGACCAAATTTGTAAATTTCCCAAATATTATGTGCCTTACCTCAGAAATAAAGGCAGAGATGTTTTTCATATGCTTTAGCTGAGGGGTGTCAGGTACAAATATGCACTTGCCTTTAGATTTTTCATATTCTCCTTTATAATGGACCTATAAATGGAGAAAAGAATATGATTGGAAAGGAGAAACAGAAAATAATATATTAGTGTGTGCATGTATAAACTGTTGGCCAGTGTAAACCTTGGTGTAGTGCAATCCAAGCAAGCAAGGTCTCACTGGGGGGCCAGGGTGCAGATTCCAACCAAGCAGATACCGAACCCACACTTGGGTTTGCTGTGGTCAATCCTCGCCCTCAAGCCCCTTATGGGGGACCCTATACTATGTTGATCAATGCCATTTCCACCCTCATACAATGTTCTTCCACCTATAATTTCACTGAGGAAAGGCAGGAAAAGCCCCAACCAAGTGCTAATCAGATTGAGAGAGAGAAATAAATTTCTGGCCCAAAATTGCTCAGTGAAGGCTCTAACCTGAGGGTGGGCATGTGGAAACCTCTCAAACAAAATGGCTGTGAGATCCAGGAGAAGCAGCCTTATATAGACTTTCCCCTCCGCTCTTCAGTAAGGGCTCATGGGAAAGCTTTTTTCCCTTAAGCCCATCACACAGAGAATATACTGAGTAAAACCTTGCCCAGTATTTTGCTGCAATCTATGGGCCACAGCGCTGCCTGGCAAAGGCGCCCCATGCTTTTAGCTTATATGTACCTCATTCAGAAAAGGAAACATGAAGCTTGAATCAGTGCTAGGAACTGGACATCAGAGAGATGTAAAGTGGCTAGATGAGGACACTTAAACATTTCAGTTATCCTCACTATGCTCATAATGGCAAAAATCCAACAGACTTCTATATTAAGCCAGTGAAAAGAGCTTTAGAAATCAATGATCTAGAGAAGAAGGTTATTCATGGAAGGTAATTTTGCTTCGTATTATCCACTGTGGATCTGACAAGTTTCAATTTTGTGTACAGCGGTGCCTTGACTTACAAATTTAATCTGTTCCGAAGGCACAGGTCAAAAAATTCGTAAGTCGAAAAACGCCATTGGAAACGCGATTTCCCATAGGAATGCATTGGAAACGGAAAAATTCGTAAGTCGAAGCAACCCCATCTAAAAATTTGTAAGTAGAAAAATCCCTATCTAAAACCGCAGCTGTTTCCTTTCGGATGTCAAGACATTCATAAGCGTGCGGCCATTAGCCCCATTCATAAGTTGAAAAATTCTGTTGTTGAGTCGTTCGTAAGTCGAGGTACCACTGCATGTGATAAAAGCAGCAACACCACCCAACTTAAGGCACAATCCTGTTAAAGTTAAGCACAATTAAGTCTCGTTATTTTGAACAGAAGACAGTTAAGCAAGTGACCAACCATGTCACTGAAATTAGTGGGTCTCAAGGGAAAACTAATACTATGGCCATGATACAGCCATAGTTAAGAATTTTCACATGTTCAAGATGGCTTCAGTATATTGTCTCAAGGCAGGTCAATATTGTTATCACGCTTTTACAGATGGTAGTGCTGAACCTGAGAGATTATGGTATGACCAATGGCTACTTCAGTGGAATCACAGTTGTGCTGACATTTATTTATTTAGTAAAATATTTTAATTCTACCTTTCTTTCAAAGAGAAATCCAGAGCAGCCAATAAAATCTAAACACATAAACAATCAAAACCAAACCAAAGGTGTAAAAACAGCAAGAAGGACCACCAATACAGACAGGTTATAGCAATTAGTCAGAAGGTTATAGCAAATAAGTGGAAAAACGCAGAAAAATTAGAGGTAAACCAATGGAGAGAGAAATGGAATAATATTATAATTTGAGAATACTTAATGGTGAAGATACACAGAATGAGAGGATTTAAGGTCAGTGAGAAAGAGGAGGACTGACTGGAGAAGTTACTGGATTATTTGGGTAGGTTTGAACAATTTGGGGTAATTAAAATGTTAAAAGCTAAATAAACTTTGCAGAATGTGAGTATATATAGAATTGTACATATGATAGATTTAAATATGTTTTATTGTTGATGTACATCCGATGTATCGGCAGCATGGGGGAGTTTCACGTTTGTTTGTCTGGGTTGTTGGTAATCGGTATAATATGAAAAATGATAAAAATTATTTTTTTTAAAAAAAGAAGAAGGACCACCAATAATAATAAAAAATGCAGTGCCCCAAAGGTCTTCCTAAAGAACCATATACTGTCCAAATGGCACAGACTATGCAATGAAGAAGCCAGTCATGTCTCCCTAGGGAGGGTATTCAGGGACTCAAGTGATATGACAAAAAGGAGTTCTCTATCTCAAACCCACCAAAAGAATGCCTGAAGCCAAGATTCATTTGCTCTGAAATGCACCAGCTCCATTTGAGCAATGATGTCCCAAAAAACAACATTCAGAGTTGTTGTGAAAAGGAGTCACTTATTGCTCAAATTGAACCTTCATGATGCCACTTTAAAGCCAACTTCTAAAAAAATTGGGCTACACATTATTTAAAACCCCATCAGAATTTGTTAATGTATTCTGAATAAGCTTCTACTAACAACTTAGAAACGTTGGGACACTTTGCAAAGAAAAGGGAAAAGTGAAAACAGCAAAAGCCAGTTTCACAATGCCGTTCTAAAGGGAAACCGCTAACCCTTTCACGAATATGCATACCGTAGATATTTTTCAGGAATAAATTGGTTCATTTCTACTCAGAACCCTGGATGCGTGCTTTTAAAATCTTGCCTAGCTGAAACATGACCAAAAATTGAATAAGGAATTAACACACTACTAAGAACCTTTACTTACATCACTTATCATTTCAGTGCACCTTCTGGCAAGTTCCATGTTTCTATCCTCAATAACAGGCTTAAGGAACACCTATAGAAGAAAGAAGGCATGCCAAAAATGAGTACAAATCACATAATGAATTCCCTGGCACTTTACAGAATGTATCAGAACCACCCACCTTTGCCTCAGAGTTCTCATCCTCCTCCTCACTTCCATTCTCCCTAGGTTCTTGAAACGGCATTCTCATTTCTTCCGTTCAGTTAGAAAAATGGCAAAGTTCAGTAAGGTAAAATAGCTTGCACTCTACAACTTGTTGAATGCCTATGCTAGTCTGCTTCTGCAGCGAGCTTAACATCCCCATGGTTTTTCCCTTATTTAGGCAGTCCTTCAAGGGTCTTATCTGAACAATTCAGCATGAGTGGAGTGAAAGGCATCACAGATGTCCTTGCTACAGTGACCTAAAAACAAAAAAACAAAAAAGAGTTAATACTTCCTTGCAACCAAGCTTGAAATATCTAAAACTGCACTTGAGAATATTGAGCTTTAAACAAAAGTCTGCCCCTTATTTTGTAAAAATTGGCAGGATTACAAAATTCTCTGGAGTGTGTATATGAACATACATGAGTGCTAGTTGTGCACGTGCGAATCCAAGTACACACTTGCAACAACACCTCAAAAATACAATGTTATAGGTTTGAGGGGGGACCGTCCTAAACCCTAGAAATTAATAAACTGTTTTGTTTTTTTATTTGGGGTATTGGAGTGTTTGGAGTATAATTTGGAGCCAGTGCCTCATCTGGGATAGTGGTGTTAGCATTACAAAAGGTATTGATGGCCCATCTAAGAGGAATCTTGGGCTTGGCCAAGGTTGCCAAGGTGGGGGAAGTGACAGGAAAAGAGTGTCTTTAGCAAGATGTGATGGGAAGAAGAAGGGAGAACAAAGGGAGGTATCTATCTTGGGCAGTCTGGCTGGGAGAGGTACTTTGGGCTCCTGCGCTTCTGTGAGGAACAAGCCCCTCTTGAGATGACTATGCAGGCCCGGCTCTAGGTATAGTCCCGGTGGCGCGGGGCGCTAGGGGGGGAGCTGCACGGCAAAGCCGCGCAGAAGCCATGCTGCGCGCTGCGAGGGCGCCGGAGCGATCTCCGCGTCTCAGCACCAGGGCGCCCGACCTGCTTGAGATGGCCCTGTGACTATGCTGTAAGATCTGGACTCCCTCCATCTAAATTCAGGTGTAAATATGTATTTAAAAACAACATGTATTTCTTAAAGCTACAACAGCCTCCGCCGCATCTTCAATTCTCCAAAGGAGCACAGAGCCTGGTTGAGGGCCAAGACCCCAGGAATCCCATGCACAGCTCAGCAGGAATCAGAGACCATTGACTAACTATGTCAAACTCCCACTGCTACCGTAATTACAAGAGTGTCTTGCATACGAACAGCAAACATAGCTTTCTGCTATTCCTACAAATTTCCCAGAAAGCTGTATAGTTCAAATACCCGGGGGGAGGGGGGGTGTAGTTGTACAGTAAACCTACATTACATTTTGACACATTTTCCCGAAAACTCCTGTCATTTTCAATGAAGGCAACCTGGTGGAAGTTACAATATGGTAAAAGCATACTAAAAATCTTCTAACATATACTGTGAAGAATTTTTAAAAAGCGGTTCTACAGAATGACTTTGATTGTACAATTAATACTGCATTGGGATACCAGCCAGGACAGCTTTTACAGTAGCCTTTGTTGGTGTTGTGGACTAAGTGCCTAAGTGCCGAGCTAGAAAAACTCTGTAGCTTGTCCTACTTTCCCTACTCTCCCTTTCCCATACATGAACTTGCTGAAGGTTCATTTTCCTGTGTTTACTTACGGTAACTGGGGTTGTTCTTGCTTTCTAGATGCACTGAAGATATCATTCCAAGAGGACACAGAGTACTCATCTGTGTGCTCGAGTTCTTGACACACCTTCCCAGAGCCTATCAAGGTGGCTATGTGCCCTACTTTATACAGCACTCTGTTTGAAGAGCTGACAAAATACAAGGAAGGGATGCTTGGGTCCAAGTCCAGTAGAACCAAACAAAGGGAATGCAAAGGCCTTGTGGTATAGCAGTTAAAGTGTTGGACCAGGACCTAGGAAACATCACTTTCAGTTTCTTGGTTTCCCATTATTCCAGCCTGAAAGTCTAGAATAATTTCTGCAACAGCTTGTGATTTTTTTTAAAGTCCTCATTAATTATTATTATTATTATTATTTATACCCCGCCCATCTGGCTGGGTTTCCCCAGCCACTCTGGGTGGCTTCTAACAGAAAAATAAAATACAGTAATCTATTAAACATTAAAAGCCTCCCTAAACAGGGCTGCCTTCAAATGTCTTCTAAAAATCTGGTAGCTGTTTTTCTCTTTGATATCTGATGGGAAGGCGTTCCACAGGGCGGGCGCCACCACCGAGAAGGCCCTCTGCCTGGTTCCCTGCAACCTGGCTTCTCGCAACGAGGGAGCCGCCAGAAGGCCCTCGGTGCTGGACCTCAGTGTCCGGGCAGAATGATGGGGGTGGAGACGCTCCTTCGGGTATACTGGACCGAGGCCATTTAGGGCTTTAAAGGTCAGCACCAACACTTTGAATTGTGCTCAGAAACATACTGGGAGCCAATGTAGATCTTTCAAGACCGGTGTTATGTGGTCTCGGCGGCCGCTCCATGTCACATTTTGATATGCATTTTTTCCTAATGCTCACACTTTTGCAAAGCAATGTTTTTTAGTATAATGCATTTTTGCATGTTATTTTCAACTATGCATTTTCAAATGACCTCTTTACCATACTATTTGCATTTTTAAATCTACATTACTATGTATTATGGAGAACTGAAGTGGAAATTTTGAACGATGGCTATGTTTAAGTCTGAATATTATTTTGGAAACTGCAAATTAGGTAAGTTTTTCCTCCATTCCCAGGTAGAAGGGCCCAATGGTACCATCACTAGGAATAGCTATTCCAGGCTCTGCAAGTACTTGACTGCCTAGGCAGATGACTACAATTCTACAGCTCATCACACTGGAGCACAGTTCTGACACTCGCAGTTCTTGTCCTGACATCCTTTCTCCACCAGTGCTTCTCCCCTGAAATTGCCATGCCCAGCTATTACTCTCCTGGTGAGACCTCCAAGGCTACAAGTAAACTTATTGAGAGAAAAATGGCTGGGGGAGGCTGTTTCAAGGACATGTTCGGCACCGCACTCCTTCGTACCTTTCACTGTAAATCTCCTCCACGTGGCTTTATAGGCTGTCAGCACAATTCACATGCTAACACATAGGCTGACCCTAACCCTGGAGAGAAACGAGGATGTCGTTCCAGAGAACTGACATAAAATGAATTGAAAATGCAATGGCTAGCAATAATTAGGTAAAGGGAAGTTAGGCTCCCTACGAAGAACGCTACCCAATAAGGAAACATGGTTACCTTGACAACAGGGAGATGATGATAAATATGGCTCTTTCTTGCAACCTCCTGAAAAACATAATTCTGCCTTCCCATTGTCAAATATCTATTTTACAGTTGCCATACTACATTCCAACACATGCAGCTGCAACAGCTCTGTGAGTACAGTTAGCATATTTTAGGATCTAAATGGCAATTTAATGCCGGTAAAAAAAAAAAAGGTTGTATACCCAGCAATATATATTCATTTGCTACATAGAATGCTTTGCTTTGCAGGCACTCCTTGATTGAACCATATGAAACTTTAGGTTTCACAATTCATTGGGAGGGGCGGAATTATGAACACTCAAATAGAAACAGGCTTTTGTGCTGCATAGTTCAGGAACACACAGTGTAAGCTCAAGAGATAACATGCATCAAAATTTCCAAATCAAACCTGAAAGTATAAGGCAGTATAAGGCAGCTTCCTCTGCTCCTGGCATCTCTATGAAGCCATGGGACTATCCGCCCAGTGTCTCATGAAACATCACACTGTAGATGTCTTACAATACTTCAGTTTCAAAAACTGGATTTGGGGCTACAGAATCCAGACTCCTGCCCTAGGGCATTCTATGCACACAAGGCTTTGGATTGTCACCCTTCATGGGAGCAGAGCTCTGATTGGCTGGAGGGTTAGCATGCTTTTTGACTTCGTCCTGAATGGGATCTAAATCATGAGTTTTCATTGATTAAATTGGCTGTTTTGGTCATAAAGGAACTTTGGTAGAAGAGCCAGCGCAGATATGGCTTTTCAAAATGGCCTTCAGCTCCTATTTTTTTCTAAGGGTAAAAGGTAAAAGGGTAAAGGACCCCTGGGCAGTTAAGTCCAGTCAAAGGTGACTATGGGGTGTGGCGCTCATCTCGCTTTCAGGCCAAGGGAACCAGCACTTGTCTGGTGCTTGGCTGTGCCTATTTTGTGATAGGCTGCCCTAATGCAAAGTGAAGATTATGAATGGTCTGAGGCCAAGAACATCTCTGAACAAGGTAACAAGTTTGGTGACCCTCCATCACCCATTTACTACTGCATGAAATTGACATATATCTGGTTACTTAGTAATGAGAGATATAAAATGTAGACATTGAATGCAACAGATCAAAGAGAGAGAGGGGAAGCCTCAAAATGGCACTACCTGTCTTTTTTTCTCTCCCCACCCTCCATCTGTCTTTCTCGTGACCAGCTAGCAGCAAGCAATCTAAGGACATCTGCCAAGACTGGAACAGTAGGCTACCAAAGTCAGCCAAAGAACCCAATGGTTTTAAGCTGTTCTCCTATTGCTTTCCATTCTGCTTCAGAGATGCCACCAGATTTGAGAGCCTTGGACAAGGAACCCTGCGTGCCACCTCTGTGCTGGTCCACCTCCTTGCCACCTTCACTGGATTGGCCACCCTGCTCTTCTCCATTACTCCTGCTATTGCTACCACCCCTGATGCTTGCTCTTTTGGGTGGCTGGGGGGTGTGGACTGAAGTGTTGCACTGGTTAAGGCCCCTATATTTTTAATTCTCCAAAATGCCGGTAGGCCCGATGTGAATCCTATGACATTTCTGTGGAAACAATGGAGTGTGGGTGGCTGCAGATGGCGCAGCACATAACTTTATTTTCTAGTGCACATAGTGACTTGCTGGCACCCAATCATTTCAGGTGTGGGGGGAGACTTTAGAGTCACTTTTTTGCTGTAGACACAGACAACTTTCTCACCTAAAGAAGGAGAGCTTGCACATCTTAAGAGTACTGGGCATACTTTGTACTGAAGTATTGAAGAGACAGTGGGTTGACTTTCTTTGGGGATAGCAAGCTTAAAGCTAAATGTGCTTTAGGCAGTTTAGGTGGCAGGGGACTCTTTAAATAATTTAGGGATCTGTCATGGTTTGCTCTGGTGTGGATCTGTCATGGTATCTCATGACTGGGCAGCTGTTTGTTTAGTAGAGGGATAAGACAAGTTTATAATAAGGGACTTGTTCTCTGCCAGATAATGTAAAAGATTCCCCATGGGCATCTTTTTGAATTTTCTGCATCTGTAATGCATATGGAGAATGTACATTAACTTTTAATTTCATGGCCCTTTTGGCCCTAGGTGCATGTGTATAGTTTCATAGGTCTGGAAAAGCAAGCTCTAGCCCACAACCGTGATTGCCACAATAACTCTGTTAATTTTCAAGGTGCCACAGGTTATATTTCCTGCAACAGGTCAATATGGCAACACCTTCAGAAGTTGTCTTGAATATTATCTACCACCATATATTATCACATATTAAGCAAATTAATATGGGCACAAGCAGCACAATAACGTTTAGTGTAACATGCAGCTAGTTTCGCAATTCAAGCATTTACATTTTACCCCGGAGGAAAGTGTTCCATCTCTCTAACAGCAGCCGAGTGTCAACTTGCACTCTTAAACATGCCAGGAGTTGGGGTTTTTTAGTTGGTTTTAAAAATAAACTGGTGCTGTGGGGAAATCACTAAAGAAAGAGTTTTAATGGGGCAACCTAATCAAGACATATTTGGGGTCTTTGTACAATTTATTAATCCATACCCTACCAGTTACTGAACATCTCTGCTCCAGTGCTCGGTAGAACTTGGCAGCTACAAGACAGAGCAGTCAGGACTCAATAAGAACTAGAATTAGCCTTGGAACCCGATTTCTTATCTGGGGCACATACAGTGCATAGATAAAGTACCTGGCACCTGCAAGACGTGTTCTCTGCAACTGAGTTATGGGCCTGTGCAGAGAGCTTTTCCTCCTTTCATATAGCAGCCATGACATTGGTGGAGGAGAATGTGATTCATTTCTTAATTTTCCTGAGATACTAGCCTATTGGGGCTGCCGTCTTCTGCTCTTGGCACTTGGTCCTTTTTCATCCGTGAAAGATAGGAAAGTAGACTAGGCATGTCAAAACTAAAGAGACCACAACCATAATCTTAGAGTGGTGTGATGCACTAGGAGGGCTCTGCATAAATACGGTAGTTTTTTCATTCAGCCATAACCTGGGTGAACCATCCTATGAAGCAGCGAATTCTGAATGAACCATATGGAAGTACCTTTAGGTGCTATCTAAAATGAACAGCTCAATGAGCGACTTTCTCAAACTGTAATTAGCTTAAGATAGTTTTATGTGATTAAAAAATGTGCATTTATTCCAAACATTTGACCTAATATTTCAAACTTAGTTGGTTACTGCATTAAAACACAATATGTTAACGAGAAAATTAAATTTAAACCGTGTGGAAGGTGGTAGATCTATTATTGACCTGCTACAATATAAAATACCAGTTACTGTATTTTGCTTTTTATAAGCTTTCATTTGGGGTTGGGACTTTCTTGCTTTAATTTACAGAACACTCTACTTGTGATGCACTGCTGTTTACAGCTGTCGATGCTTTTGAAAGCATCTGGGTTGATAAGTGCAAATATGAAGCTATACAATTTTCTGCCTATCCTTAATTTCTAGCTTGCGTTTGGTGACATTAGCTGTGGAGTGGTTTAAATTACTAACATGGTGAAGTAGGGTTATTGCATGTTAGATTTAAAAGTGTGTTAGGAAATGAAATAAAGCTCCATGTTGGGAAAGGTATGTATAAATAAGATTTGACGTTTCCCTCTTCTGCCTCCTGGCAAAGCCTCATGCCATTTTGATTTACAGATTATTATCTCTGGGGTTTTGATGAGACTTAAAAGTCGCCTCTCGTGCTCTAGAAAAATCCACAAAGCTCATTGGTACAGATTCAAACCAGCCCCTGGCGCTAGATAGTTTTGTGGGTTTTTTTAACAGAAAGGCAGACTCTGGCTGCCTATGAGATCATCAGAAAGATAAAAGCCTAAAAGCTCATCCAAGTTATGCCCTTGGCCCTCCTGGAAATTAACTTTCTGGTGACAGCCTGAATATGTAAACCTTAATAAATAAGCTATTGGTTTGAAAAAAAGAATCTGTCCTACTTCATCTTGTCACTTGCAGCCTATATTGGATTGCATTTTTGTGTCACCTTATCTGTTCCCCCTTATTCCTTTTCTTACTGCCACAAGTTCATATTCATACTATGCTTATCTTCTTCCATTCCTGCCATTCTCAGCGACTGGAACAGTCTGTCTCTCACTCAGTGCAGATGCTGTTCCTCCTCCTAAAAAACCTTGCTCCAATCTACCACAGGCTCTGGCTGCAGTCAGATCATTCGTTTATTTTTAAAGCTTGAATTTCTATTGCATTGCTGTACAGAAGTCTCTTAATGTTACAAATAACAGACCAAAAGAAAAAGCCAAACACCATGGCTTTAGATGAGACTATAAAATTATTTTATAGTTCACATAGTTCACAAAGACATGCAGCCATGAAGTTGCCCGATAATGTAGACCTACTCACAGTGTGCTCAACCCTTGCGGGCAAAGACATGAGGAATGACAAGACACAACAACTTTCTGGGATTAAAAATTGGTCACAACTTTATTGATTAATGATGTAGATAAGCTTTGACTTAGGCATTGGGTGTGTATCCATTATCAGCCTCCAGAGGGAAGGCTGAGGATTGGACAGGGCTATGGCTGCCACTTCAAGATGCAGGTCAACTAAGCTGGGCCTCCCCTTGCCACTACTCAAAGTTCTATGGCCCTTCTGCTCCGCACGTGGCTTCAGGACAGAAACTTCCAATCAGACCCCTTTACCGGGGAACGCTGAGATCAAACCTGCTTTAGGTTGGGGTAATACACTAAATCACCTCAGATGCAGAACTGGACTAAGGATTCCACCCAATGCCTTATCCACTGAAAGTACCGTTAGTGGTGATTGCTATGAGGAAAAAACCCCAGCAGGCCCGGCCCCAAATACAGTGAGTACCTTAAACCACAGCAAGGGTTTTGGTTTTGTTTAACCCTTGTATACATGTAGGGTGGGCAAATGGGTTGCTTTTCTGTCGACTTAGCTAAGGATCTCCAGCACAGCCAGCTTTTATTCCCTGGCAGCGGACCGTAGTGAAGACTTGCTCCCTCCAGTCTGCTGCCAAAGCTCCACCCACCCAAGGCCCTGAATAGGTGAAAATTCAAACTGTTCCCTTGGCAGGCTATCCCAGGAGGAGCCATCGTGGCTGGCCACACAGCAGCCCAATGATTGGCCGTGAGGGCAAAGGTCCACGATGGGCCACAACCAGAGGCACCCCAAACTGGATAAGCACCACCTGTCAAACCACTGGTCTATCCATCACAGTACTGACTACTCTGTCAGGGGAAAAGGTGGGATATAAATATTATAGCAACAAAAACTCTGCAAGCGGCATTCCAACATCTCAAATAAAGAAAGGTCTCTCTCATCACCTGCTACCTGATTCTTTAAACTAGGCAAGCCAGGGATTAAACCTTGAATGCAAAGAATGTGCTCTGTGTGCACAAACATGTTTAGGGCTTTGTTAGCCAAACATTTTAAAGGAACTTATGATCATTTAAAATGCCTCATGCAACATAAAACTTATATAAGATGTTATTTCTAAAAGCACAATAATTATGCGGTACTATCTCTACCCAAACAGTAGCTATAATATCTGGATAATTATGAGAACTTTCACCGTATTATAAAATCCATCATATGAAAACTGGAAACCATAGAATCTAAGTGCATGACATCATGAAAAGGATCAGCAGGGTGAAGGCATGTGTAATGTCTGCTTCAGTATTATTTCATGTCTCATCCTAGCCCTACCACTTACAAATCAGACAGGGTCAAGATGTAACAGATTAATGCTTTTTCCATCAAATTGCAAAACACTTTATGCTTTTCATTAGCTACCGGTAAATCTAGGGCATTTGTTTAAGTATTAATGTTCTCAAAATAAAGTTAATACTATGGATTTACAGCCCTGTGTAAATATACCATCTGCATTTACACATACTGTAACTCTTAAGCTGTGTCTTGTTTTAACTATGCTTTGTTCACAGATAAACAAACAAGCCAAAGCTTACTTTTCCTAGGCTTGATTTGTTTTCTAGCTGCTCCTGCCTATAGCTTGGTGAGTATCTAGAATGGGGTGGCCAAACAAACCATGGTTAACCAAGCCTATGGGTTGGGGCATAATGCCAAACCAGAATTTAAACCATGCATGGTTCATAAGCCAACCACAAACCTTGGCTTCACATTGTGGTTTGTTGCCAGAATAAAATCCATGGTTTTTCTGTTCAGTTGGGTTAGACATTGAAACAAATCACCGTTTGGTGAAACAATGCATGGCTTTGATGAACCAGGCCAGTCTCTTCATCATGTTCCTTAGAGCGCCTCATGATTCCTCACTCAGACCCACAAATCCCATTTCTCAATTATAGATGCACAATGAACTTGTTGCAATATTAGGAAAACTCTTCCATCACCAAGCTCGTTTATGCCATTGATAACATGAATTTTATCTGTCAATGAAAAGACAAAACAGTCCAGTTTGAAAACTATGGCTTAGTGCAAACAAGCAGGTTCCCAAAATAAAATTATGGCCAGCTGCTGCTGTCATACTACCCAGAGTTAAGCCATGGTTTGTCTTAGCATTACCTTTTAATCATGAACAATCTTTGGCTATATATGATGTCAGGCGATGGACAAGTGGGAAGCCTTTCCCACCAGTCAAATGTGGCCCACTGAGAGTTTGTCTGGTCAAAAGTATTTCTCCACCTGTATTCTGTAATCTAGTTTTCACTACCCTAAAACACAAAACCAACTCATTTGGAGGAGCTTATATAAAGCCCTTATTATGGTTGAATAAAACCATGGTTGGATCAGTCTCGTCTGAGAACACAAATATTTGTCTCACTGGTGGGACTGGAAATGTCTGTTCCTAAATGCTCCTGAAGCAGAAGTAAACATTTGAATTTTCCTGGGGATTTTCCTACTAGTCAACAGTTGCTCTATTGATAGCTTTGCTGATCTGAAGAATGACAGACTAGGCTACTGGCTTCCCCTCAGTTACTGCCACAGATCCTCAAATATTTGATGAACAGTTAAAATACTAGTGACAGCCCTTGAGATATTTGAAGACGGCTTTCATATCTCCTCTAAGTCTCCACAGGCAAAACATACCCAACTCCCTCAACCATTCCTCATAAGGCTTGGTTTCCAGAACCTTTATAATCTCGGGCATGCTCGTCTGCATGCCTTTCCACTTGTCAATATCATTCTTAAATTTTGGTGCCCAGAATTGGACACAGTACTCCAGGTGGGGGTCTGACCAAAACGGAATAGAGAGGTACTATTACTTCCCTTGAATGCTTTGCCCATTGTTACTGTTGCTTATTCACTTTTGCTAATACATTTCATAATAGTCCCACTCAGTATCCACTCAGAACAGCTTTAATGGAATTATACCCACAGAATTGATGTCGGAAAACTAAATATATGAACAAAAATAGGCTGAATTACATACTAAAGTAGAGAGTCCTTAAATACTTCTCAATTGAGAGAGGAGCCCTGCATAGAAACATCTCCATCTGCCAATCAGATAGAGAGGTATGCTAAAAAAAATATTTCCCAGCACCACTGGTGCACAGATTGACAGGGCCAAGGATACAAACCACAGGAAGAGTGGTAAATGAGATTGCAGGTCAATATTTTAACTTCTGGTCCTTTTTTTGGTCAATCAGTGAACCACATGTGTCCCCCTCCAGATGTGTCTGCTCCTAGGGCCTCACAAATTACCCCACCACCAGCCAGGCAACAAGCTACTCAAGTAAGCAGACCTTTTGCTACATAGAAGAATACAGTCCACACTAGTTTATTTACTCAAGTTTGGAGACGTTGCATCTGCTGTGTTGGCAAGGCATTAACAATTTCTAGGATTGTAAGAAATGATACATTTATATTATATCCTCTCTCATACTTAGTAGCGTTTTCTCTTAAACATTTACAAGATCTACAGTTCAGCTGGGAGGCAATACTACATTCAAAATAAATACAGTCATACCTCGGTTTAAGTCCGCTGCGGTTTGAGTACTCTCTGTTTGAGTACTCTGCGGACCCAGAAGTCTTTACTTCCAGGTTCCGCGGTGCGCGCATGTGCATTTAAGTACTTTTCGGGGAGCAACCAGCTCCCCAGAACCAATTGTGAACTTAAACTGAGGTACCACTGTAACAGTTTTGTGCAGCAATTTTCTAGTATTCTACAACTTTCATAGGTAACAACATCTCTTAAAATACCCCTATTTAAAATCATATTTTCATCCTACATATAAAACACAGGTATACAGTGAAGAACCTCAAGCATGCCTACAGAGGCTTATATTCGCTTAAACAGAGCTAGGGTGAAATACTAACATCCCAGTGCACTTTTTATTTCAGATTTTACCGAAAAGTAGACATACAACCTACTGTTGGTTTCCCTGCCTTCTGTCCCAATAAGCATCAGTCCCAATAAGCATCAGTCTACACTGGATTTCTCCTTTCCAAAGTACCCCCCCCCCCAACTAATATTTGCATACTGTACTAATACTGTAGAAAATCCAACTTATTTAAAAGAAAACACCATTATGACCTCTAAAAGTAAAAGCACACCATATTTTGTTTTAATGGATTCATAGTAGGCCCCCCATTCTCATCTAAGAAAACTCACTTCTCTAACTATGATCTTTATATTGTATGTAATTTATATTGCATTTTGCTATACTGTATCTTGCAGCGACCTTAAAATCTCATCCCTGTCATATTTTAAAAGGAAGGTGTTCTGGCCATTTAACCCTGTTACAAAGTGTATCAAAGAACCAAGACTAATAAACAAACAAAACAAAGCTGGCACATTCAAAAATCTCCATTCGAAGTAGAAGAATGACTAGGAATCCAGTATTATTCATCTATATTTCAGCATTTTAAACACAACAGAAATGCTTTCCCAGTCACTAGGCAGATGATGAATCATAAAAATGCAATAAATAACTCCAAGGCCAAGGCAGGCATAGCAAGCTAGCAGCTGGAGGAAAAAACATTTTACTTTCTCCACCCTCCTCTTTTGCATGCTCCATTATGCTCCTCATGAGCTCCTTTGCTGACCATGAGGAGAAAGGGAGGAAGACTGTGGTGTGGCAGGTAAGAGGGCAGCACATTCCAAAGATGAAGGTTGGGGGGGGGGCATCCTACATAATTCATGCTCTCTCTTGCCCTTTAATAGCACCTCAGGTAGTTCAGCGAGTTCACAAGCATTAAAGTAAAGGGACCCCTGACCATTAGGTCCAGTCGTGACCGACTCTGGGGTTGCGGTACTCATCCCCTCATCTCGATCTTGCGTGGATTCAAACCGCCGACCTTCTGATCGGCAAGCTTAGGCTCTGTGATTTAACCCACAGCGCCACCTGCAGCTCAGGTAGTTCAGTGAGTTCACAAGCATTAGGCAAGTCTAAACCACAGCTCCCAGCTCCTGCCAACCTAGCAGTTCAACAGTCAGGGGTCCCTTTACCTTTACCTTACATAAGTTACTGTGTCCCTTACTACGTACTACAAGCTTGCCAATTGGCAGAAAGACGTTCATATCTGCACTTCAGTCCCTGTTCACATAGAAAAAGCTGGCCTTGATGTTAAAGGGGGAGCTGCGTGAGATTCAACTGACTGTGGCTGCTCTGTGCAACAGAATGCCTTCAGAAAAAGTTAAGTTTATAAAATCCCTGAAAGGAGTCATACAGCCAAAGCAAGCTAACAAGTAAAGATGCAAGCTGTTCACGCTACAAGCAAGATGCAGTACTCAGAGCAACCGCTCTGGCCAAAGTGAGAATTATCTGAATAATTCAAACACGTTGCCAAAATGTTCTACTCTTACCGGTACTCCATGCTAAAGATTAAGACATGCAATACTATTTTAGTGAAAACAACTCATCCAAAATTTAAGAATATTTCATACAACTCCCTTAATTCTTTCCTGTTGAAAACATAAGATGATTTCTGTGCATTTTATAACTATTAGGCCTTTATAAGAATATTATACAGCTATATCCAAAGATCTTAAGGCAAAACCTCAATAAAAATGCACAGACCACTGTAATTAAAAATATATTTCAACCCATCATAAAACTGTAAAAAGGTAGAGGTAAAGGACCCCTGACAGTCTGGGGTTGTGGCGCTTATCTCGCTTTACTGGCTAAGGGACCAAAGTTTATCCACTGGCTAAGGGACCAATGTTTATCCAAAGTTTTTCCGGGTCATGTGGCCAGCATGACTAAGCCGCTTCTGGCAAAACCAGAGCAGCTCATGGAAACACCGTTTACCTTCCCACTGGAGTGGTACCTATTTATCTACTTGCACTTTGACATGCTTTTGAACTGCTAGGTGGGCAGGAGCTGGGACCGAGCAACTCCTGTCGTGGGGATTTGAACCACCGACCTTCCGATCCGCAAGCCCTAGGCTCAGTGGTTTAGACCACAGTGCCACCTGCATCCCTAAAACTGTAGCCATCACTTAATCTGCTAGTTGCTCCCAAAGGACTAGGTAGATAGCCAAGTTTTAAACGGGCATCTAGATGTCAGCAGCATAGTCACCAGCTATATTTCTGAGGCAAGGAGTTTTATAAGTAGGGCATCATCATATCATATCATGCTGGGTATGACACCTAATGGCATGACACCAAGAAAGGCCTCTCTGGCAGATCTTAACATCTGTGCAGGACTCCAAGTATTCAGGTCATTCAGTCATCTGGCTAGATCTGCTTGGCGTTCAGTATCTTCCACACACTGTTTGATGGGTTTTTTGGCTTGCTCGTACCCCATGTCAAGTAGGATCTGTGGGGTGAAACTTAGAGTTGTCATTATGTAGGGATGCCATATGTCCTGATTTTCCAGGACATGACTGGGATTTCAAAGGCAGAATTGACGTCCAGAGTTAATTGCTTTTGGGGGCGTTTTTGTAAAAATAGGGTTTGAAATATGGCAACCAGTGGCGCTGTGGGTTAAACCACTGAGCCTAGGGCTTGCTGATCAGAAGGTCGGCGGTTCGATTCCCTGTGACGGGGTGAGCTCCCGTTGCTTGGTCCCAGCTCCTGCCAACCTAGCAGTTCGAAAGCACGTCAAAATGCAAGTAGATAAATAGGAACCGCTACAGCGGAAAGGTAAACGGTGTTTCCATGTGCTGCTCTGGTTTGCCAGAAGCGGCTTTGTCATGCTGGCCACATGACCTGGAAGCTGTACGCTGGCTCCCTCGGCCAATATTGCGAGATGAGCGCGCAACCCCAGAGTCGGTCACGACTGGACCTAATGGTCAGGGGTCCCTTTACCTTTTTACCATATTTTGCAGTGTAAGGTTGCAGTGTTTAGGACTTTTTCGTCAAGGCCAATAAGAGGTGACATTATAGAAGTTTATAAAAGTATACATGGCATGGAGAAAGTGGAGAAAGCTTTTCTCCCTCTCTCATAACACTGGAACTTGTGGGTCCCCAATGAAGCTGGATGTTGGAAGATTCAGAACAGGATAAAAGGGTGTATTTCTTCATGTAGCACTTTGTTAAGCAATGGAACTCACTCCCTTGGGAGACAATGATGGCCACCAACTTGGAAGGCTTTGAAAGAGGATTGGACAAATTCATTGACGTTAAGGCTATCAATGGCTATGCTCTGTCTCCATGGTCAGAGGTAGTATTGCTTCCAAATACCAGCTGCTGGAAACCACAGGAGAGTGCTATTGTGCTCAAATCCTGCTTGCTGGTTTCCCACAGGCATCTGGGTGGCCACTGTGAGAATAAGATGCTGAACTAGATGGGCCACTGGCCTAATCCAGCAGGAACCTATTACAATCTTGTTGCAATAGATATTATTTTTGTTGTGCAATAACATAACAGGGTAGTCCAGAACAGGGATTGGAAACCTCCAGGCTATAGATGTGGTCTACAACCAGATTTGATCAGGCCCTCTTGGTTTCTTCCAAACCTTAGCAGGAAGCAGCCAAGAGGGAAAGCAGACTTGCTTTTGCTTCAAATATGCAAAAGATAGTCAATGCATTTTGCAGTTGCATGCATGCAATTTTGCAGATGCAATTGCTTTCAACAGCCATAATGCAGGGCTTGCAACATAGCTGTGTGCATTGGCTTTAATTACATCATTCTGCAGGTATTACTGAGTACTTTTTGCCCTTTTTTGCATAGTCAGGATAACTAAAGTGTGTTGGAGCATTTCTATTTGTTTTTTTCAGAAAATAAAAAGTAAAACTTGAATGACGTTTCTAAGAACATTTTTCTAAGAACATATTTCTGTTTTCAGGGGAAATAACTGTTCGTATGTGTGACTATGTGTGGGTCTAGCCCCACCCACTTTTAGAATACAGTTTTCCA
Organism: Zootoca vivipara; assembly: GCF_965207765.1. Taxonomy (NCBI): domain Eukaryota; kingdom Metazoa; phylum Chordata; class Lepidosauria; order Squamata; family Lacertidae; genus Zootoca; species Zootoca vivipara. The sequence goes on from NC_142594.1 coordinate 36,424,641, forward strand.
CTAGAGTAATGCTGTCCTTGGACCAAAAAAGCACAAACACACGAACTCCAGAATACAGAATATTCTCAGTTCTTAACACCAGCACATTGGGGCCAAAACTGGCTAGAAATGAAGCTGCCAGGAATAATCAATTAACTGGTTGGATTAATAGATTAAAAACCTATAGAATGACTAAAAAGGTGTCACATCTGAATAACTGGGCATGCAAGATAAATATTAATATATTGATACAATTATTTCCTGGTGCAAAGTGCCACCTTAGCAAATGTATCCCCCTCTTTGTTTTGTTTTCTTCTGAGATGATTCCCATTATGACACACATATATCACCATCTTAAAAAATATTCTTTTCAGCCATATTTAAATGTATACACAAATTTAACTGATCATTAAATTTTATTTAAACAGGCAATAGTCCTTTTTAAAAATTAAGAGTTTTGATCCATCTGTACTGTGAAAGAGCCAGATTTAAAAGAAATGTTGACATTGGTTTCCAAATGAGCACAGTTGGCTTCAGTTGCTGTGGTTTTTATTTATAGTAGGAAAGCTGTATCATTTGCATCCTGAAGGGCAAATTATCTAAAGATTAGCAGATAGAAGTTGAAGGGGAGAAAAACACCTTTATGCTTCCTTTTACAATCCATCAAATAAAGGAACTAGGATCTGTCATTGCTGCATAAAGGGCACATCAGTGAACAGGTCAATCTTCACTTCTTCTTTTAAGCAGGGAGAGGTATGTGTGTGCATGAGATTAGAATTTTGGCTAATTAATCTACCAACTAAATGCATTATAGCTTTCACTCCTAATAAGCATCTGATATGCATGGAAGCTAAGATACAAACTAAAGCACATTCTAGTTCTGAGCTTCCCCATAATCAGAGGACCAAAACAGATTTCCCCCATAGCTGGCAATGCACTTCCCCCCCCCCCAGAGTTACATACTTTTAATTTGTGGACCTTTTAGCAATGTAAAAATTACACAAGTCTAGAACATACTCCAGTATGAAAAACTAAACACCTACCAATTTGAATTGCTCAGTGATTCCATGCATTATTATTATTTTTCCGCATCATCACACCATGCAATTCATGAGTATGGGTGGTATGTAATTATTAGGCTCCAGGAACGCAGGCCCACTTTGTTTCATTTTTCTTTTCATGTATATGTTCAATCCAGCAGAACCTATTAGAATAGGAAGTCATGAATTCATTCATTTCTCAAAACTGCACTGGGTTATTTAGTACTTTAGGATATCAGTGTGAACATCACTTGAAGAAGGTAAAGTAAATCGCTTAAATAATGCTCTGCAGTTTCCAAATGGTGCTATGGACCTTGATTTAACATCTTTGCTTGCCAATTCTCCCTGCAATCTGTTTTATCAATTTCAGAGCACAGCTTATGCTTGAGCAAGTAAACAGGTTGCACAAATGTGCCAACAATTCTAATTATAGGATTTTTTTAAGTGTACAGTTAGAGCCAGAAACATTGCACAGTACATCACCATCAGCAAATAGTGAATTTAGTTGTTGATATGGCTAGCTGTGGTCTAAAAAACTTTCCAGTGCAATTTCCCTACGATAAGCATATTGTTCTTCATATTTACAAATATGTAACTCTCAGAACAGGAACCTAGAATGTAAGAAGAATTGATGCTTTTGAATTATGGTGCTGGAGGAGACTCTGGAGAGTCCCATGGACTGCAAGAAGATCAAACCTATCCATTCTGAAGGAAATCAGCCCTGAGTGCTCACTGGAAGGACAGATCCTGAAGCTGAGGCTCCAATACTTTGGCCATCTCATGAGAAGAGAAGACTCCCTGGAAAAGACCCTGATGTTGGGAAAGATTGAGGGCACAAGAAGAAGGGGATGGCAGAGGATGAGATGGTTGGACAGTGTTCTCGAAGCTACGAACATGAGTTTGACCAAACCGCGGGAGGCAGTGGAAGACAGGAGTGCCTGGCGTGCTCTGGTCCATGGGGTCACAAAGAGTTGGACATGACTAAACGACTAAACAGCAACAACAACTCTCAGAATGATAAAGAGAAAAGCACACACACAAAAATAATAATAATGCAGAATTTCTGAAAATGTCAAATACTAAAAAGAAATGTGGAGGCTAGAAATTCGGTGGTGGGGCAGAAAAACATCTGTTATCTGGGTTTGATGGAAGTTGTAGTCCAAAACATCTGGAAGGCTGGGTTATACACTTTTGGGAAATGAGTCCATAGTGTAAAGGAATATGGGTGCCAACTTAAATAAAATATTGGGGGAGGGGGAGGTAAGCCTCACCCTGCATAATTGATCACTTGATATAGTGCACATGCACCATTTGAATGGCAATGCCCATCAGCTTGGGGGGGGGGTGAACACCCCTTGGCTCCTAGGGGTTGGCTCCTATGCAAAGGAATGTTTTGGGTGCTCCCAAAGGCTCGTGCAGAGTTTTACTCTTTCTTTCTTTTCATCCTTTCAACAGCAGGTCCCTCTGTCATAACACAAATTAAAAACAAAACAAAGAAAACAATTTCTCTCTTGAGTTTCTTAAAGTGGTTTGCCATGTGGGGTGGGGTTTGTCTTTCAAGAACCACAAAGCCATTTGATTGCATGGAGCTCGTTGCATGATTCACTGGATGTGGCGAAGTGGACTGTGGCCCATGAAAGCTTATGCCATATTAGAGCCAGTGTAGTATAGTGATGAAGAGTGATGGGCTAGGACCCTGGAGACCAGGGTTTAAATCCCTGCTCAGTCACAGTCTCTCAACCCAACCTACCCCACAGGGTTGTTGTGAGGAATAAATGGGCAGAAAGAGAACCATATACGCCAACTAGAGCTTCTTAGAGGAAATGTGGGATATAGATGTAAGTAATAAATAAATAAAGGAGTGCTGATCTTTACTAAGTTTTACCCTGTGATTTGTTATTTGCCTTCAAAGCAGCTGTATATTCTCATTAACAACAGATAGCATTAGAAACACGTAAATATATGTAATAATAGATTTCATTTAAAGGGGCGGTGTGGAACTAGACAACCATCACAATTTCCAATACTGACTGACCTATGCCCTTTGACATCTTTGAAATTAAATTATAAGGTATGCCTTCAGTCTGTGTCAGGAGAGGAAAACTGCCTAACAGCAATGCCATTTAGCCCAAATTCTTGGAGGTTGTTCAGTAACAGGACTTGAACCTATTGCCCAGAGACAGATAGTAGGCATGCTAAATGCAAACGGATGCCATTTCCCCACCACCATCACAAGGGCAGTGTTGTCTTACCTTGGGCCAGGAACACAGGGTGATAATGTCATCTGTGGTTTTGCTACTTTCTCCAGTCAGCAGGTGGAAGCAATCTGGTGAGTTCTCCAGTGACTGCCCATCAACAGTACTACATAACAGCAAACCAATGTTTTTAGGGAACAATCAAGGATGTATGTGTGTGCGCGCGCGCGCGAACCTTTAGGCTGCCTTCCAGAATAGATATCCTCCTTTTATATTTAAGCGGTCTTTGTGTCAATTTTCTAAACTCATTTCTTACTTCAGATGATTATTAAAATTTTATTTATTCTTCACAAAATTAGGAAAAATGGAGACTAAAATATACTTTCATTATGAAAGTATCTAACAAAGCCCCCAAAAAATACCAATTTCAGGGGGCGGGGGTGTAGAATGGTCCTGATCATGAAATGTGAATGTACACCAAGCAGAGACAGATTTGAGGCCCCCAAGTGAGTGTGTGGTCTCTCTCCTCAGCAGAATAGATGCGAATATTTTAGATCTGAAATATTGAAAAAAATAATTTATGAGCATCTTAAATCACACCACACAAATTGAAAAATGCACAGGCAATTTAAAATGGCCACCCAACCATGGAAAGGTGAACCAAAATGTCTTAAACTTGTCATTAAAGAGAAGCAGTTAATTTATTTAATTCTCCTAGAGCAATCCATACAAGACACTGAGTTTGTGACTGCCATGACAACAGAATCCTATCAAGCCTTTGATTCTGCTTTTGTGAGAGCTTCTCTTCAAAGCAGTCCCATTCCCACTGACTTCTGCGAGGCATTGCTTGCTTGGAAAATTGCATCTTTCAATAGGAGGTTGGCTGGCTTATTTACAGAATTCAAATGGACACCCTCTCATGGTAAATTTCCATCTTGATATGTCGTACACTAGCATGCTTACCATTCATATTTTATTTGTATTTTTTTGAACAGCAGGAGACATGAAACTTCGTCTCTTAACCATAGTTAGCATTAACATTAGTGAAGATATTACACTGATAGCTCTGAAAAGAGAAAGGAAAGGAATTCATTGGGGAGGGGAGAAGGAAGGCGCTTATAAACCAACCACACACTTCCCATGTCCCACAGCACTATCTTATATATTTCTACTCAGAAGCAGTTCCTTTGCATTCATTGGAGCTTACTCCCATGTAAGTGTGCTGCTAAACTTTTATTATTATTATTATTATTATTATTATTATTATTATTATTATTATTAATGCACCACTAATCTGACTGGGTTTCCTCACCCACTCTGGGCAGCTTCCAGCAAATTATAAAAACACAGCATCAGATATTGAAAACTACCCTATACAGATCTGCCTTCAAATGTCTTCTAAAAGTTGTATAGTTATCTATCTCCTTGACATCTGATGGAAGGGTGTTCCACAGGGTAGGTGCCACTACTGAGAAGGCCCTCTACCTTGTTTCCTATAATTTCACTTTTTGCAGTGGGGGAACCACCAGAAGGCCCTTGGAGCTGGACCTCGGTGTCTGGGCTGAACAATGGGGTTGGAGATGCTCCTTCAAGTATACAGGGCCAAGGCCGTTTAGGGCTTTAAAGGTCAACATTTTTAATTGTGCTTGGAAACTTATGGGATCCAATGTAGGTCTTTCAGGAGAGGTGTTATATGGTCCCATTGGCCTCTCCCAGTCACCAGTCTAGCTGCTGCATTCTGGATTAATTGTAGTTTCCAAGTCACCTTCAAAGGTAGTAGCCCCACGTAGAGCACATTGCAGTAATCCAAGCGGGAGGTAAACGCATGCACCAGCTGGCTCTGGACACCTGCCCTGGGCACAGAATTTTATTTTTTTCAAATTATCTTTATTAGCATTTTAAACTTGAAATTTCCATTCGTTTCTCCATCTTAAATCATAGTATCATAAAAGCAAACATCAAAAAAGAAAAAAAAGAAAAAAAGAAAAAGAAGAGGAAAAAAGCAAAAAAAAAGAAAAAAGAAAAAACCAATCTAATATTCATAACAGTTTCGTAACTTTGACTTCCCCGCTCCCCCCATCCCGAGCCTAATTATAACCCCTAATTGGCAATTTTCCTGTTAAACAATTCTAAAAATCTAACATTATACCAAACATCAAAATTCCATATAACACATAAAAATTTCTTCTTACTCTGATTATTAATCCTCTAATTATTCCCCTTTAGCCTCTTAATTTTGCTTAAAATATTCTGTAAGATCTAAAATTCTTTCCCCTCAGTTCATAATTAGAACCTAAAAATCCCCTCTCCTCCACCGGATGACAATCCCCTGGATATCCCAACCAACTCCTGTGTACAGTCCATTTCCAAACCATTTAGTCAGTCCTTAAAATACAATAAACCTCTCTTGCCCTGGGCACAGAATTAACCTGCAGGTATGCATTTGTTCTGAGTTCAATGTTATAGTCTGAACCAGGCATCCCCAAACTGTGGCCCATTCAAAATGTTTTGGCCTACAACTCCCATGATCCCTAGCTAGCAGGAGCAATGGTCAGGGAAGATGGGAATTGTAGTCCAAAACATCTGGAGGGCCGAAGTTTGGGGATGCTTGGTCTGAACTTACAGAATGAGCTCCTCTCTCACCCTTATTTATTTCTGACCCAAGACCTCCACTATTACTCAAGAATCTTTAACATAAATTGAAGCAAGTACAATATTACTGAAGCGTTTAAGTAGTAAGTCAATCCTAGCAACAAATAGGAAATGTTGTTCCTGTATGAAAATTTTATATTTTATTATTTTTTATCGCAGAATGTAGCCCCATTCACTTAGCTTATTTACTGATTCCAGATTCTCCTTCTCAAAAAGTATTCTGGAAGGGTTATTTAAAAATAGGTACTTACAATACCAGTATCCCTTTTGCAGAACCAGTCTTTCAGAAAGCTGTATGCAATATGGGTAAGAATTAGTTATTTAAAATAGTAATAATAACCCTTACCTTCTGTGGTGGATGACTCTTGCTCTGAAAAGCATGGTCAAATTCAAAGGGTTCAGGGTCTCAGAACAGACTAAATTTCATAAAATCATACACTGACTTTACTAAAACAAGACTCAACAAAGAGAGGAAAAACTCCAAATATTTACACAGATTAAAACAGCTCAGAAGGTTTTTTTTAAAAACACTAACTTATTCAGCTAATTAACATAAACCCTTGCACTTAAATCTCAGTAGGCTGAGCAATGGAAGAAGATGCTGCCAAACGCCCCAAGAGACACTGACCTTGGCTGGTTAGCTGCCGAGAGCTCCCACCAATCCAGGTTTTATGGGAACATAGACCATGGGCGTTCACCTCTTCCAACCAATTACCTTGTGACACCGGTCTTGGAAGCCTTAACGGGAGGCAGCTTTATGTAAGCTCATTATTTCTGAGGTTCTAACCCATTCCCATAAACCAGACTTAAAGGGGTGATACCACCACACCTTCAGAACTTCACAACAACCCACCCCCCAACAGCAAGATACAAATTCTGGAATGCAAAACCATGTGAACTACATGAGCAGTAGTCTTGTTTTATAGTCCTGAGCAGTATAAAGACTATTTGTTGTCAAAATAGATGTGTTTTAATTTGTCCCAATAACCAAATGGTATGCATGCTTGTTCAGGAAACAATTATTTAAAATCAACCCTTTTTCTTGGCGATTTCAATCATGTTTTAGTCAATACAAACTTGGCTGTGTGGCATATCTAAAGGCAGTTAAAATAAGAATGAGATGAAATAATATATTGAAGTCAGTCGCAAATGCACTATAAGGCACCATTGGCAAGCTTCAAAGTTTTGAGTTTTGCATACTAGATGCAAGTAAAACAAGCATTGCTACAGAGCACTTTGTAGCAATAGCAGATAGCATGGCTGGGTGGAGGCACTTGCGGAAGGACGAGGTGGAAGGGAAGGAGGTGTGGTGCAAACACAGTGGCAGGGGGTGCCAGATTAGCTCAGGCTTGTGCATTTTCACCATGTCCCTGCTGCCTCGCCTCTCCCATTTCTGGTAAGCAGCAGTGACTCACCTACCAGGAGGTCAAGGAAGCACTTGTGTCCACTTCTGCTCTCCAGTGCACTGTGGAAAATCCTAATCTGCACAGATTTTTTTTCCGAAGAAAACTCACATCACTGATTGAGCATGACCCACATTCCATACTGAAGCCAAGAGTTACAGACATGGCAAAGAGAAGCAAAACCATTATTATTTTTAAGCAATGTAATTCTGCAAGCTGAAGTTACCTCAAAAATTGGTTATTTATATCCTGCACGTTACATGAAAGAGGTGAAAGATGCTTATTTGCAAGAAATTGTTTCTCTAAAGGAATGAATATTTTGTAAACAGTAAGTCCGCCTTTAATTGGTATGGAGAGGGGAAACACACACCACCATTGTGCTGCGCAAGCAACACAAAGCTTCGAACTCAAGCGCAACAAACACAAAAGCATAAAACAATTCCAGTCCCCATCATACATACAAACTCACACCTGGGAACATTCTATCGGATCCAACCATGCCATTTCATTTGTGCATCACATTTCTGATCTACTATCAATGGGCCACATACGTTACTAATTTGCTCCTGAGTCCTTTTCAGTCTTTGCAATTCTGGTGTGTCAGTTACAATGCTGAAACCTCTTCCTTTGCTTTCCTCAAAGTCACGTTTGTATTTGACCTATCAAACAGAAAAACAGAGAAACATTATTATCACTATATACTATGCCACCAAATGAAGCTTTGGGTGAACAAAATGCTGCCAACACCTTAGCACAGGCATCCCCAAACTTCGGCCCTCCAGATGTTTTGGACTACAATTCCCATCTTCCCTGACCACTGGTCCTGCTAGCTAGGGATCATGGGAATTGTAGGCCAAAACATCTGGAGGGCCGCAGTTTGGGGATGCCTGCCTTAGCACATCTACTTTCATTTAATCAACAGAACAGTTTTACTGCAGGCATTCTTAGCTCGCAGAGCTGGTTGATCATGAAGAAGGGCAAAATAAACGATGACCATATCATGCCATCTGCATACCACAAAAGTCATCTAAATGTCTCTAGCTGGTCATGGCGATATTTTGGGTCTAGAAAGGGCACCTGAAGCCATTCATGTCTTACTAGATACTATGGTAAAGCACGGGATGCGGGTGGTGCTGTGGTCTAAACCACAGAGCCTAGGGCTTGCTGATCAGAAGGTCGGCATTTCGAATCCCCACGAAAGGGTGAGCTCCCGTTGTTTGGTCCCAGCCCCTGCCAACCTAGCAGTTCGAAAGCACATCAAAGTGCAAGTAGATAAATAGGTACTGCTCCGGCGGGAAGGTAAATGGCGTTTCCGTGCGCTGCTCTGGTTCGCCAGAAGCGGCTTAGTTATGCTGGCCACATGACCTGGAAACTGCCTACGGACAAATGCTGGCTCCCTCGGCCTATAGAGCGAATTGAGTGCGTAACCCCAGAGTCGTCCGCGACTGGACCTAACGGTCAGGGGTACCTTTACCTTTACCTTTACCTTATGGTAAAGCACAGTATTTACTTCTTCCAGTCCTCCCAACTATGCTAGATTTCAACCAATATTGGTCTGAGTCAACAGCATGCATCTCGATATACACTGTCCAAAGTGGCATAGTTGCTAAACCAAGGTTTGGCTTAACATACTGTCTGAAACTAAGTTCATGGTTAAGCTCCCTCCTTCTTAACTATGAGATAAAAGAACCAAGGAGGAGCAGAGCAGCTGCAATCTCCTCCCCAGGAATCCATGCCTTCATGCTAAGCCATGGTTTGGAGTAGTATTTTAAGCAAATTTTAAGCAAAGGGGTTTGTATAACCCAGTACTTGCATATCCGATAAAGCTCCTCTAAATGAGTTCTGTGAGCTGAAAACCTCACACCAACAGAAAACAATATTGTAAAAAAAAATGGCACCTCCCTACTATAAAGTCCATTTATGTTAAAGACAAAAGGCTGAAGCATTTTTGAATAATCAAAAGCAATGAGTTTGCCCATAACTTGTGGCTCCTTCGTTCACTTTTCTTGGCATTTATTACATATAAATGTAATAAAAAAATAACATTATTTTTATTACATTTATATACTGCCATTCAGTCGTATATAAAGGCCCTTTCATTGCAGGAAAGTTTACAGTCAACAGAAAAATACATAACAGAATAACAAACAAAACAACAAACACCACCCCACACACACAGTTTAAGAACACACAGATTGTTTAATTAGCCAAAGGGCTAGAAGAGGAATGTTTTCACCTGGCTCTAAACATATTTCCAGCTCTTGCTTTGCACTTGTGGTACATTGTTTGCATCAGCCTCACATATTCTGTGGGGGAGGCACCTTTTTCTTGAATTTAAATTCCACCCTTGTATGCAAAATATTATTAACAAAATATATGCACTACAGTCACTAAGTAAACTGATTATTTAAATTTTTAAAAAACCTACAGCTGCCTCAATAATCACAGAAGATAATATGATGCATCACCACCAAATGGTCAAGAAGTGGGAGGTTCTGTATCATGTAGTTAACTGGGCAAATCTCCCTGTAAATGTTTCTGTGGCCATCTGCAAGGGTTTTGTTGGATACAAATGGGAAGCTGTGAACATTCAATAATTAAGTGCTTCGCAGTTAAAGGATGGGGTAGGTTCAAATTCTTTAAAATATAGAAGCAACAGTAATTAGTGGTTGTACAGCATTGCCTCATTTTTCTATGATTTTTGAAAAGGTCAAACAAAAATAAAGAAGTATGATGACAAAGGTTGATACAGCCGAAATCTATCTGGAACGGTGTATTAAAAAACCTGATATCTGAAAAGGCCAGGATAAAGAATTTTGAAGACAGAAAATGACACTTCTTTTTACCTTGCGCATTTCCAAAATACCAAAAGGTAAGCATATAAGATGTTTATATAACTCAAGGCTTTGAACCCATAGTCATTTAGTGTTACACATACAAGCCTTGAACTTATGTACATCCCCTTCTCCTGCTTCTGCACATCTACAAGGAAGAGACTGGAAGCATTCATTTATGTTGACAATAAACCATAGTTTATAGTTGTGTATCTGGAACGGTGGTTAATATTAACTATGGCTTAAGGCAGGCTGGGGAACCTCGAGCCTGTGGGCCAATATTAGCCTGCCAGAGAGTCCAATTTGGCTTGCCAGGCTGTTTTCTTCAAACCACAGCCATTGGCGCATCAGATTGACAGGGCAACCCTAAGCATGTTTATTTACTCATTAGAGATCATGCTTAGGATTGCAGCCAAAGGCAGCCCACAATGCCAAGGTGGAGCGAACTGAGCATCTTTAGTTTGAGCAAAAAAAAGAAATAAAGGTGAAGGTATCGTTTCTGCTATAGTTTAGTTGCAACCTTGTATTCCGTTATATAGTTTTGTTATGGGAAACAAAAAAGGTAACCCCTGGACATGCAACTGAATATAAAATGAAGGGGAAAGGTGGACAAAGCATTTTATCAACAACAAAAAAGACGTGTTTCAATGAACTATATTACTAGAGACACCTAATGTATGCATGCATGTATCTTCATTTCATCATTGCCTAGGCGCGCATGTGCGTGCATGCACACACACTAGTTTATTTAAGGAAAGGGAAATGGTGTGCATTAAGGATTCAGGAATTAAGGACACAAACTTCCATAAAGTATACCTGGAAGGAAAGAAAAAGAATGACAATATAAGGCATAGGCAAACTGGGGATTTTCATACTTTCTCCTGCATTCCAGTGTTATTTTGGATAGCCTATTTACAAACAGTTTGCCTTTTATCTGGTCTCCCTCTCTCGTCACAAACGTCCATGGATAGGAGATAACATATTTGGCACTAGTGACAGACCAGGTGGCATCACTTTCTGTCAACCATCTGTTCTCAGTTTGCTCTTGGTCAAGAGTACCAGTACCAAATGACATTGAAAATGCTATGAATCCATTTTTAAAAAAATCAAAATGTAAAATGCAAATATAACTATTAAAAAAAAAGAAAGAAAGCGGGAACATGGGACCAGTGACAAGACAGAAGATGGCCCTTTGTTATAGTTGTGAGATTGAAGCAGAAAACACTCTCTAGTTTGGTATTTAACAACTTTGTGTTATAGACATGAAGTACTGTGATTTCTGAATAGTGTTCATGCAACCGAGAAAGCAAGAAAGAGCGAAGTTTACATCAAATGTTCTTTCTAAGCAACAATTCTTATTGTCACACATGAAACACTCAAGCATCGTGCCTGATTCAGATAACTGAAGAGATAGCAGCATATCGCCGCAAACGCGAGGTCAGTACATATGTCTTCATCTAAAACAGCCTGAGCAAGCTAATGGCAGTGTCGAACACTGTCCACATGCAAACCTTCAGTTCAAATTGCCTAGAAGTGAAAGATTAAGAGAGTTAACATTTTTTTAAGGGTATCTTGAATAAAGCTAAGCTGCTCTGTGTCTTCTCAGGGCCTGGGATGGAAAGCCCATGAATGTCACCAAGAGTTCCATGGTTGAAGACAGGCAGGGTAAGAAATGTCCTAAATAAATATTCTTTGCACAGAGAGGAAACACTTTACCTCACTGTGGCACTGACCGCATTTGGGCATTCGTTGTCAGCTTCAGGCAAGTGCTACAAACCACAGCCACATTCTCCTCCCTCACCACTTCCCTCCTCCCACTGCATGAAGCTTCAGGTCAAATATCCTGGCTTGAATTAAGCCAGAGTTCCCTGTTATGTCTGAACTAGGGAAACCTGGATTAATGTCAGAATATTCTACAGAACTGGATAAATTAGGATAGGCTATTGCACATTAGTTTGAAATACACTTCCATTCCATTGGGTGGAAAAGCACAGGCTTCTATTCCACAACACATGGCTTTAATCTGAAGCATAATAAAGGGCTGAGATTAATAATATGCATGAATGGAATACAGGAAGCATAAATCACACTTCTTGTGTTTCCACTTTTGATTAGCATCGGAAAGGAAGGAACCCCAATCCTATTTCTATCTGAATTACCCAGCAAAGGGACTGGTTTTGAAGTGTTACAGGGTTTCCCTGAAAATATAGGGAAGAATCATTTTGTTTCTGAGATAGTTTTAAAATTTGCCCTCTGTAGACAGTTGCATACTTTCCCCGTATCAAGCTTAGTTAGTTTTATTTTCATGTTTTAAACGTTCAGGTAAACCAAATTATGCATCTTGTAGGTGGATTTTTTTTAAAATGAGCCTCTCAAAATATACAGGAAGTTGTTCAAGTATTCAGACAGTGCTGACCAGGATACTAAAAACTCTACTAGAGCTAAACATCTGCAATAAATGTTCATCATTTCAAAATGAACTAAACACGACAGAACAAGAAATCAATAGCTTTTCAAATCAAACATTTCACAATCTGTTCCAATTAACCTTCATGCTGCAGTAGAATATATTTACCTGACATGCCCCTTTGTTGTTTTGAGCCATGCTTCGGGCCCATTAAGCACTACAAAATTAGGAAGTCTCACCAGATATCATTGTTTGTCATTTATATTAATGACATTCAGATGTCCTGACTTAAAAATTAAGGGGGGGGGAATCAGCTGGGACGTTCATACAGATTGTGTTCACACTCATTTTCAAGTTATAAAAACATGAACTTCCTTAGTGTACATATTTTTAAAGCCTAGAGGAAGTCAGAACCTAAATGAGAAACAACAAAGCAAAAGTTTGACAGACACACAACCTTCAGAGAAGGTGGAGGGGCAAAAATTGTTTAATAGAGAGGAGGGCCATAGCTCAGTGGTAGAGCATTTGCTTTGCATGGAGGGGCCCCCATGTTCAATCTCTGGCAACTCCAGGTAGGAATGGGAGAGACCCCTGTCTGAAATCCTGGGTAGCTGCTGCCATTCAGAGTAGACAATACTGAGCTAGATGGAACAATGGTCAGACTCAATATAAGGAAACTTCCTGTATTATGAGAACACCACTTATTGAACCAAGATAAGACAAACATTCCTCCATCAAGCAGGAAAGAAGAATTTAATTAGAAAGCTAGCTACTGAACCTGACAGATGTTAGGACTGCACACTTAGGTGGAAATAAGCCTCACTGAACTCAGGTTGGACAAACTGAATAGAGTTCTTGATTGCATAGGTCTACACACGCATAACAGCCCCCTTTTGTAAATTCATCTGAACGTGTGAATGACGGGTGTGTGGTCAAAGGAATGTTGTGCTAGCTAGTACAGTCTCAGTCCCCCTTACACACACTGTGAATTGTCGTGAAAGGGCAATCATCCTTCATATAATTTCCTAGGACAATGTTCGATTCAGTTGTGCCATTTTGTTCTTGCCACTTAAGATATTTGGAGCACTTCATACCTCTACCGTTTTTTTGTTGTCAGTAACACCATCTTGGTTCATACCTCACCCTTTGCAAAGATAGTTGCACATAACACCTGAATATTTTGACTAACATTGACAACACCACTAGTGCAGATTAAATGCTGGTATTTTTTAAATTAATTGTAGATTTGGAAGGGGGCTCACAGGGTCATCTAGTCCAACCCCCTGCAATGCAGGAATCTCAGCTGAAGTATCCATGACAGATGAACATCCACCATCTGCTTAAAAACCTCCAGTTTTGCTGCAGGTGTAGTTCTGTACGTTCTCAGGCAGGAAGACGACATGGCACAGGAATTGCAGGTCACTGCAGCAGCTCCCTCATCATCCATGTCTCTTGGTCCTACACACACTGAGACAGCACTCTGGGTTCCCCCCCCCCAAACTCCCCCACTAAACAGCCACTAATTCATCATCTGTAATTAACCAAATTTATTAATGTTTTTTTTCCACTGTCCCTACTCTGAGTAAAACTTAGTTGAATACCATCCTGTGCCTCATTAAGATAATATTCTCTGCAAGGCTAAAAAAAGGAACACTACAAAAGATGATTTAGATAGATTACCACACATAAACTTATTTCGCTGCCTTTAGTGAACATATGAAAGTTCTCGAACATCTGTGTGCCATCTTTTCCCCCTGCTCTACTCGAATTCCTTGTAAAACAAAACAAAACCTTTCACTAGGATGCAACTAGTGTTCATGACGAGTTGCATCCTAGTCAAAGGAATAAGCAACTCAGGCTGTACTTTGAGATTTACAGGACTTGATCAAAGAGTAATGCAGATGTGAAATTTAGATTGTGTTAGGCAATGAAGCAGTTTCTGCATGATGCATAAAAAGCAGTAAATTATTTATGAGCCTAGTACAACAAATCATTAAAAATTAAACTGCAACTGATGCTATAGGTGAAATAATTGAATAAACAAGTAAACTTTTATACATGCATACAAATATGCAGGCAGGCAGCAGTTAGGAGTCATTAAGGCAACCTTTGCCCAGTTGTTGTTCTCCACAGTTACCATGGCTGTGCTGGCTGCAACTGACGGGAGTTGTATTTCCAAACAACTGGAGGGTGCCTGGTTGGGGAAGGCTGAATTAGAGTGAACAGAAGGCCTTCCCTCTTCACTTGGTGCAAGTTACTTGCACTCTTGAGCATGAGTAACTTGTATCAAGGCAAGAGGCAGGCGTTCTGTTTTAATGAAGTGTAGCAAGTGCCCACTTTGGCCACACATTCACAGGAAACAATGTAAGATGTGAACTAAATGATCACAGATTTAGGCAGACCGTGATTCTCTTGCTCAGGGCAGCACTTTTCATTAGGCCAAAAGCAGTTTGATCATTTTAGTAGCACTCCAAGAAAGCCACATACTGTATTAATGTTTCGCCATACTCCAAATTCTCTAGGGAGCTACCACTGAGAAGGCTCTGTCCATACATCACCATCAGCAAGGCAACTCCCAGTGCAACCAGGTGACCCACAACCAGGCAACCTCCTGCTGAACATTGGACCCAAGGTGGTTGATACTGGAGAAGGTGCTGCTCCTTCCCCCTTCCCATGACACCCCACCAAGAGTGCAATCAGTGGGGCCAAGAAGGGTCAGCAGCAGGAAAGGACCAAGGAAGGCCCTAGCATCCCTCCTCAGGTGGAAAGGCCACTTTTCCCAGGAACTGGAGCACCTGCCACTGGGCAAGTCAAATGGACCTACCCCAAGTAGTCAAACAGTGTTTCCATTATCAAAACAACAAAAAGGGTATCACAAATAATTGAATACAGCTCCACCCCCCAGTAAATTCAAATTCTTATTGCTCATACGGATATGTCTGTCTATCCTGGAACATCAGGATTCCATGTGTGAGAGGAAAAACAGCAATGTGTGTTGTCTGAACTAACCCTTGGTGCTCACAGCATTGCATCTTTATTTTAGAATAATGGATCCCATTATTGCTAAGAATAATGTTCATCGCATGGGCAAAAGAATTCACAGCTTACCTGACTTTGCAATTCACTTTGTTGTTTCAATCGAAGGTTTTCGGGTGTGTCTGCCACTGTAGTAAAGGACTGCTTTGGGTAGTGTCTAGAAGAAGAAAAATAGTAATGGAATTACTTTGGAGGTAAGTACGTTTGGTGCTGGATTTATGCACAAAGTAAGCTACAGCTTAAGGCTGCGGATTATGACAGTCCTCTTTTTTTATAAAAGAAAACCCCCACTAAATTTGAAGTTTTATGTAACTGGTTAAAAAATGAATAGGTTTATTGCAAGATATACTGTATTTTTCATTCCACAAGACACACTTTTTTCCTCCTAAAAAGTAAGAGGAAATGGAGCAAATGTGTGGTCCCTGGAGCCAAATTGCCCAGGGGCCAAAGGCAGAGCGTGCTTTTAAAAAAAAAAGAAAGAAAGAAAGAGCTAAAGGCTAACATGAGGGAAAGAGAGTGTTGAAAGGACCCGCTCAGCAGCTGATTGCAAAAGATCGGGAGGGAGATAAGGGAGCTAGCTGCCCAGGCCTCAATTGTTGTCTGCAGAGAGAGGCTGCTTGTTTCCCCAGCTACATGTGACTGGCTAATTAGATTATCTGTCTGGAAACTGTAGAAATGGGTCCCTTTCCTTTCCTAGAGAAGCTGCAGAACTGTGAGTTGAACCCCATAAAAACAGGATTTTTCCCCTTTGCAAGGTAAGCTCAACAACTTTGAGCTGATCCTCAAAAATGGAGCTTTCCCCCTTTGCAAAAAATATGCACAACTGTGAGCTGCCCCGCCCCCAAAATGGGGCTTTTCCCATTTGCAAAAAAAAAGCTGCACAACTTTGAGCTGATCCTCAAAAAATGGAGCTTTCCCCCTTTGCAAAAGAAGCTTCCTCAAATATTTAAGGGGGGGGCAAAGGGACCTAGGCCTCCAGGAGTTGGCTACTATGCCTAGGACAATTCAAGAAAGCAAAATATTTTTTCTTGTTTTCCTACTCTGAAAAACTAGGTGCGTCTTATGGTCAGGTGCATCCTATGGAGCGGAAAATGCGGGTTTTTTTGGGGGGGTTAGTTAGGTTTTTAGTTGCATCATCACCTATGTATACCGTATATGCAAATATAAAACTACTTTTTCACTGTCCTTTCTGTTAGAATCATACACATTTTGGAGGTAATACTATGGGGCCTCTTAAAATTGACATGGCTTAGAGCAGGCATCCCCAAACTGCAGCCCTCCAGATGTTTTGGCCTACAGCTCCCATGATCCCTAGCTAAGAGGACCAGTGGTCAGGGATGATGGGAATTGTAATCCAAAACATCTGGAGGGCCGAAGTTTGGGGATGCCTGGTTTAGAGCCTCAGCATGTCTGTTATGAGCCTTGTGTTATCAGCTGTGCTTCAGTCTCAAGGGGACTTGCAAACTGAAGTTTCCTTTCCTCAAATTGCATCTTGCCTCCAGTGGTCTCTATAGAGGACTGCAGGGACACTGGCTCCTATGCAGCAGCCTATGATATAGAGCAAACTGTGTATCTGTGCATGAGCAAGAGACTCCAGAGTTCTCAGTTCTTGCAAAGAACACTGCTGCACAGGAGAAAGGAACAGCTAGGGTTGGCCCATATCTTCAAAAATAAAATGTTTATGACTCTTTAGATCTTAGTGTGGTTATTCTTCAATTTCAAACTTGTACAGAACATGAAATGCCCTCATTTAAAAACATGCCCCTTCTTTAGAATACTGATGCAGCATCAATACAATATACACACTTCTTCACTGTGGAATCTATGGATTGTTGCCAGAGGTACAGGACTTGAACAAGAAAGCTCCAACATAACAGTTGCTCAGCCCTTGGGGTTCTCTGGGGAAGTGAGCAGTACAGGGACAGACCTTCCAGTCAAACTAACTGATTCAGATTCTATGACATCTTGAGATTAGAGGAGAGCTATGCTATCGGGCAGGGGAGGCGAGGAGATTTAAAGGCAGCTTTTTCTCACTGCAAGCTGACTATGGCAACCCACTGAGTGCTGGTTGGCATGCAGCAATCCTGGCAAGGACTAGTTGCTCCAAGTAAAAATGCTGCAGGTCAATCAGGAGGAAGTTGTCTGTGCAGGTTTTTCTATCCAGGCAACCTTTGTGAGTCTCCCACTAAAATGGTCACCTCCAGGGCCGGCTCTAAGGGAAGGCTGGGTGGCGTGGGGCGCCAGGGGGGCACAGTGTGGCAGAGCCGCGCTGCACCCACCCGCCCACCAGCCGCAGTGAGAAACGGGGCAGGGGGGCGCCAGAGCGATCTCCGCACCACAGCGCCAGGGCGCCCGACATGCTAAAGACGGCCCTGCTCACCTCTCTTCAGTTGCTACCCACACCTGTTTCTAGTTTCTTGCTTTCACCAAGTTCAAGCCATTCTATCTGCCTTGGTGCCTCTTGGGTGCCATCCTCCCCTTTATTTATCCATTTCTTGTGAATCTGCCCTTGACAGGTGATGACCCTTATTTCCTGCTGCTAGAGTAATCTCATGAGCTACAGCCTAAATTTTGGATCTTGGTTCTGCTCGTAGGTGTGCCTTTTGGCTTGACAACGAAACACTGATTAACTGCCCTGAGCCCCTGAGCTATTAGTTTTATTTCCGGGAGTGAGCAAGCAAAATGCTCAAACCATAATTTTGTAAATATACAACAACCATTACGAAACCACCAGTTAAGCCTCCGGTAAACTCATTCAAGGGAAAATGAACCTGAATACATGCTGCCCCCCTGGGTTCTTGCTACTCAGAGAATTTGAACACGGATGACTTGTTTTCAAAAGCATGCAAGCACATGTTATAGCAGGCACCATTTTAGAAGTGTGTGTGTGTGTGTGTGTGTGTGTGTGTGTGTGTCTCACACACACACACAAAAACCCCATGGAATATCTCTACCTATGCACTCTTCCTCCAGGTTCTTGCATTAAAATTAACCATTATATTTTTCCCCCTACCTTCTTAATTTGGGACTTCTGAATCAGTTAAAACAGGGGTAGGCAACCTAAGGCCCGTGGGCCACAAGCAGCCCATGGGGGTCGTTAAACCGCCCCACGAGCCGCCCCCAAACTGAGCCACCTGCTCAGCAAGTCCCCACGTGCTGCACTAAACCAGCACAGTGCAATGTGGGGCATTGCTTCTGCGGCGCAGGAAATTGCATCTGCGCAGATGCAGACACCAGAAATCGCGGGCACGTGGGCGACCCAGTCCACGGAGGGATCTCCGCTGGGGTAAAGCGGCTCAGGTGAGGTAAACCTTGCCGACCCCTGAGTTAAAATGTTAATTCAGCCTTCCCCAACCTTGTATTCTCCAGATGTTTAGGACTACAACTCCCATTAACCTCAGCCAGCAGAGATTTACTGACTAGGGCTGATGGGAGTTGTAGTCTAAACAGCTTGGGAAAGACTGGGCTAACTGATGAATCAGGTAACGGTTGCAGCCATAATATGCACCCATAGGATTTTACTCCAGGAGCTAACGAACTAGTGAATCTTAAAGTATCTCTCAGGATATGAATGAGCAGGGGGTGGGGGTGTTGTTCATGAAAGGGTGAGTGGAAATGCTAGAAAATAGACACAACCATGTAAATTGGGAGAGAGACAGAAGCAAATATGTACAAAGTTAAAGGAAATCAGTACCGTTCCCAAAAGCTTTTAAATCCAGGGTTTAATTGCTCACATAGCTAGTGCCATCTGAATGAGGATAAAAACCTACTAGGGTTTGGCTTGTGCTACCTAGAATGGTTGCTACATGGTATGAATGATATGGTTTGGGGCAAGTAACCTTTCGTTCCTGGTGAGCACACAGGTCACAAAGCCTCAATTTGCATACAGACTGAGCCACCCCTATTGAGCAATATACAAAGGGTTCCTGGCATTACGCAGGGCCTCCAGCTCCCCCAAAGGTCAAGACTATTAGTGTCAGCATATTGGCTTACATAAGTGGAAAATGTACTCAGCAAAAGATGTGCTACAAAGAACAGCAACCTACTCAGCATCTCTTCCTCAGTTTGAAACAATCTACGCCTGTCACACATTAAATGTTAAATACTGAGTCATGTTCTGGTTGTACAGCATCGCACATTCACAAACGTGTGAACTGACAGTTTTTATAGGTTTCCCCACTCCCACCTGCTCAGTTCTTTTCTGAATTACCTATATTAAAAAAAATGAAACAAAACAGTTTGCCACACATACTTGTTTGTTGAAGCAAGCGCACTGTCAGGGCTTTATTTATAAATCTTCTCAGGATCTTAAGCTCCAGTCGGAAAGAACAGAGACTCAATTTGCTAATGTAAAAGCTGTATGACATTTAGGTGTCAAGTTTTGTGTTGTTTTCCCCCCTCCCTTTTTGCCTCCTGGCATACCAATTAGTCATCACATATTTGTTGCAAGCAAACAAGTTCAACCTCACATCAATGCACGCGCTGCAGTACAGTGTCCCTGTAGAAGAACTGGAGCATTATTCACTACAGACAAATGTGAAAGTTCCATGCTGTCTATAGTTCAACTACTGGAAATAATCTAGTGATTTAACACAAACAGAAATGGTACAGTGGTGGTCAGCCTGGATAGCTCAGATAGTTGGAGCGTGGTGCTGATAACGCCACGGTTGCAGGTTCAATCCCCTTATGAGACAGCTGCATAGTCCTGCATGGCAAGGGGTTGGGCTAGATCAGGGGTCAGCAAACTTTTTAGCAGGGGGCCGGTCCACTGTCCCTCAGACCTTGTGGGGGGCCGGACTATATTTTGAAAAAAATATATGAATGAATTCCTATGCCCCACAAAGAACCCAGAGATGCATTTTAAATAAAAGGACACATTCTACTCATGTAAAAACACCAGGCAGGTCCCACAAATAGCCCAGAGATGCTTTTAAATAAAAGGACACATTCTACTCAAGTAAAAACATGCTGATTCCGGGCCATCTGGGGGCCGGATTTAGCAGGCAATTGGGCCACATTCGGCCCCCGGGCCATAGTTTGGGGACCCCTGGGCTAGATGATCCTCGGGCATAGCTGCCAAGTCTCCCGTTTCCCCGGGAAATCCCCGTTTTTCCAGCTGTTCCTAGCTGAAAAAACGGATTTTTTTGTTTTTTCCCGGTTTATTCTGGCACGACGGCCATTTTGGAACTGGGCGGAGCATGCTCAGAAGCGACTTTTGATGCTGCTCTGCCCAGTTCCAAAATGGCTGCAGTGCGACTTCTGGCACGGCGGCCATTTTGGAACTGGGCAAAGCAGAATCAAAAGTCACTTCTGAGCATGCTCTGCCCAGTTCCAAAATGGCGGCAGCGCTACTTCCGGCCCGGTCCCTTATTTCTCTGACAGCAACTTGGCAGGTATGCTCGGGGTCCCTTCCAATGTAGATGACTCTACAGTTCTATGACAACACTTAGATGACTTTGAAATATTATAGGAACTAATATGTGTAGGCAAACGTAACAAATGAAGGAATCCTCCAGAAAACAACTGCAAAGAGAAAAACACATGTCCTCAGGGCCGGCTCCAGGTAGAGTCCCGGTGGTGTGGGGCGCCAGGGCGCCGGGCCGGTAGGCAGGGTGCTGTGCGGCGAAGCCACGCGGAAGCCACGCTGCGCCCTGCGAGGGCGGGGGCGCCGGAGCAATCTCCGCCTCTCAGCACCAGGGCGCCCGACCTGCTCGAGACTGCCCTGCATGTCCTTCACTACTTCTGTTAGTAAAGAGTGTTGCAAGTATTAAATGTTTATTTGGCCTTACAATAACAGTGCATAGCAGGAATACGTTCAACCAAATATATGGGAAAACTCCCTAAGAACTACACAGCAAATCAAATCACATGCAACCTCTGTCAAGTTGATGCCACTCTGACTGGTTACTAAGTGACATCTCCATACACACCCACTTGGGTACTTGACTAACACTGAAAACAGAATTAACTCTTAGATTGCAAACCGAACCATCTCTGCTGTTGCACTTCCAAAATGCCCTACTACAGCGGTTTTCAACCAGTGTGCCGTGGCACCCTGGGGTGCCTTGAATGATGGTCAGGGGTGCCATGGGCAACACTGGCCTCTGTCCCTCATTCCTTCCCTACCTTCCTCTGATGCCCTCTCACGTCTCTGCCTCCCTTGCACAGCTGTTTATTGCAGCAGCTCTGGCTACAAGCTCCCCAGGTGAATAGTGCCTCTGGGGCTGCCCAGGGGGTGCTTCCCAAGCCCCTGTGGGGCAGTGTAAGAAGGCACTTCTCTTTGGGGCGGGGGTGGGGGACAGCTCAGAAACCAGGAGCGGCAGCTGCAGTTGCCCAAAGGACTCCCAAGGAGAGTGGAGCAGAGAGGAGGCTGAGGAAACACTCCACAAGGGAGGGTGTTTTAAAAGGGGTGAGTGGCTGCCAGCTCTGCAGGCAAGGGGTGACATAACTGGGCTCCTGAGCCCCACAGGGGTGCTGCAGAAAGAATATAGTTTGTCAAGGCAGCTGTGGACCCCAAAAGGTTGAAAACCTCTGCCCTACTATATTATGCCCTAGCTTTGTAAGGGAAAAGCTTGGGCAGTTTTTATTTTGCTGTGTGCTGGACATGAAGCTCTCTTTAAAGTTAGAATTTCTCTTTGAAGTTCAACTGATGTGCTTTCTGCTGTGTACTCTGCTCTTTGAAGTTCACCATCAAAATATTTCTGATAGTAGAAAATTTGTAAGATGAGTTTTGAAACTAGAGGATGCTGTGTACACAATGCTAGACAACTAGCAGCAAATAATTAGCATCTAACTAACCCTTGTTTAATTAGATTGAGAACAAGCAGGATGAGAGGGGGGTTATAATTCTGCAGAATTAAATAAACAAATACACCTCTCTCGCTCTCTCTTTTTCAGAAGCGGAATATGCAAACACCATGTTAAAATTGAGGCTGCTTTTTGTAGTGACAGAGCAAATGAAAGGTTGCAAAGCAAGCCCAATCTATTTAAAAAAAGGAATCGGCACTGGGCACAATAGAAATAGTTATCTTGCTTGCTTTTACTTATGTGCTAAAATTTAAATGTTGCAACTAAATGTTCATAAAAAGGAAAGCTAATTATTCTTGCTTTTTGTGTTTTCAGTAAAACAATAGGGAAGAAGAGGGAAGTAAACACATATTTTTATTCAGTACTAGAATTGTATTGATTTCTTATCTTACAGCACCAGTATTATTATTATTATTATTATTATTATTATTATTATTATTTTAAAAAAACCTCCTCAAACACTGTTGTAAACAATAACAATACATAGATTTTAAAGTCACATCAGCAGTAGCAGAATTTGTTGTTGTTTGTGGTTGGTGGGAGCAGTGGGGGGAGCAAGAAGAGACCAGATAAAGGCCCAGCTCAAGAAGCAGGGAAAAATGAAAAGAAATAATTTCCCACCTACTTTCATCTCTCGTGATTTTTCTCTGTATCCTATATTTAATAAAATATGTAAACCACTAAACATGGTGCTTTTAAAACAGTATTTCAGTTTAAAAAGATACTGCCTAATTCCATAGCACAGCATCTCATAAGACTGGTTCATCCACAAGCTGTTGTTATACATCATGTTTCTTGCAAGAGAGACAAGACTTCATGTTGGGCCAAAAATCACGAATGCAGACATCAGTGTTACTATGGACTAGACCAGGCATCCCCAAACTTCGGCCCTCCAGATGTTTTGGACTACAATTCCCATCATCCCTGACCACTGGTCCTGTTAGCTAGGGATGATGGGAGTTGTAGGCCAAAACATCTGGAGGGCCACAGTTTGGGGATGCCTGGACTAGACTCCCTCTCTTCACTGTATGGAGCAACTACAAGAGTTCTGGTAGTGGTGGTGTGCTTTTGTGTGTACACATGTGTAAGCAGTTTTTGAAAGTGGTTTTACTCACTATCCTCACCTGAATGCCCATGTTTTGTGTGCTTGTCATTTCACAAAAGGATTGTCTAATCCTGCTGGTTATGTCATCCACAGAAGTGTCTTTCCTTGATTTTCTTTGAAGAAGGGGAGGTTACATTTTCATAGCTAACAGAAATCGTGTTGTTTTAATAATTCACATCTGATATGCTATTTCTAAAGGAATATATAATCTGCAATTTATAAACCACAACTGTTATGCTGATAAAGAGCAGCCTGTGAGTGGATACAATTCTGGTTTGTTTTTCTAAATTAGCAATGTAAACCAGATTGTGCTATTTTGAGGCAAACTTTGATGCCATTCAATTGAGTTTAACAGCCATTGTCCAATGCATCCTTTACGTCACATCATTCCAGCACATTCCGAGGGGGAGGGACACGGCCCCTGCAGCTGCTTGCAACTTTTTCGTGTGATGGGCACTTTTCTCAACAGGATGACCTAGAGTAATGCAAGATCCAGTTCATCTAGAAAAGAATATGCAGCCACAAGGAACAGTAACATAAACCTGTTCTGCTGCCACCACCAAATTGCATTTTTAAAAACAGGGTAAAGAACACAAATGTGAGTGACGAAGTGAATAAACAACCAACAAAAATAATTGAAGTTTTTTTTTTCAATTAAATGGACAGAATAGCAGCACACAAAGAATTATTGCACATTTCTAAAAGGGTAGAAGGGACGTGGGTGGCGCTGTGGGTTAAACCACAGAGCCTAGGACTTGCCGATCAGAAGGTCGGCGGTTTGAATCCCCGCGACGGGGTGAGCTCCCGTTGCTCGGTCCCAGCTCCTGCCAACCTAGCAGCTCAAAAGCACGTCAAAGTGCAAGTAGATAAATAGGTACCACTACAGCGGGAAGGTAAACGGCATTTCCGTGTGCTGCTCTGGTTTGCCAGAAGCGGCTTTGTCATGCTGGCCACATGACCTGGAAGCTGTATGCCGGCTTCTTCGGTCAGTAAAGCGAGATGAGCGCACAACCCCAGAGTCGTCCGTGACTGGACCTAATGGTCAGGGGTCCCTTTACCCTTTACCTTTAAAAGGGTAGAAAGTAAACGAGAAGAAGAATAGGCATTTAGTTCAATGACTTTAACTGTGTATTTGAATCCCATGGTTGAGTTTCTCCACATGTCTTTTTATATTGCTTAATTTACCAAAAGAAAGCATACAGGGCCAGCCCTACCATTAGGGAGAGTGAAGCAGCTACAGTTGCTGCTGGGGATGGGGAGCAGCAGTGGCAGAACACAGAGACGGTGTGCCAGACACCTTACCCCTGAGCTAGACTTCCTGCCCACAGGTGTGGTGTGGAATTCTGTCCCATCCCCAGTGTTGGAGTGAGCTTCAAATGTCAGTCTACTTGGTGTCAGTAGTACATGGAAAGTAGGTGGCACAACAGGTCCCCAATCCTCACTCAAAATCACCTTCTGCAGCTTTGAAAGTGACAATTTTCAGTGGTCCCAATCTGGATCAGAGCCGCATAACTGCTGGTTTGGAGTTGGGGTATTTTTAATAAGACCTAGAAAAATCCATGTACAGAATTCAGAATAGCATCTAGTCTGAGGCAGGAAGCTTCCTCACACCACTGGTCCATCTAACCTAGCATTGGCTCCCCAAGGCTTCAAGCAGGAGTTCTTTCCATCCCTACCTGGAGAAGATACCACAGACTCAACCTGGGATGTTCTGCATGCAAACTACTGAACTACTGAATTACTACTGAACTACTACTGAACTACGGCTGACCCTTAGTCTTAGTAAAAGAGGTTGGTGAGGGGACTGTGCCAAAAGCTTCATATAAAATATTGGTGTGGAAGGTGTCCCCAAGCTTCACAGAACTGGAACATGCTACCCCTTGTTTCAAAGTTTGGAGCTTGGCCCTCTGTCCATAGCATTCATTATACTGTAGACAATAAAATGTGCTAGCAGTGTATCTTTTTGGTGCATGTTCTAGTAATTCCTGCTGTGCTCAACACAAAGGAAAGTTTCCCAAATGAGAAACAGTTGCTTTAAAAGGGTGTGCACCCACTTTCTAAACTAGCAGTAGACTGTTCTAGAGAGTGATGACGGTCTTCTGGAAGTTTCAGAGAGCTCAATTCAGCCAGCTGACATTCCCAGACTGGCGCTAATGCCAACGCTCCATTAAATTGTATTCTCATAAAACCTTTCAAAAGGTCACCTTGCAAGTTCCCACAATAAGCCTGCGGCTGGGAAGAGTTGCTTTTACATTAAGAACTCCTGGGCACTTGTAATGGAGTCCATAAACTCCAGCTACCAAGTTTTATTATTTATTTTCTATTTATTTGATTAGCTGTGTCATACTCTATCCTGTGGGCTGAGAGCAGCTGGCATCAGTTTTTATTTTTACTTTTATTATATTTTCATAGAATTTATCGTCTCCTAAAGCAATTCAAATCATTCATATATATGCATATACACACAAACACACAGAGACTCTTACAAAATAGAAAGCATACCAGGGAAAGAGAATGGAAGGAAAAGGAGAAGAGGGAGATCAGTTCTTCAAAGCCTCGTGTTTATTACTTTTGCCCCCCAATGAGCTAACAATCTAAGCAATTACAGCAGGGTGGTCCAATGTGCAACTCTCAGGCCTTTCTTGGCAGCCCTCAACAACATTTGACACCATTCCCCAGCCCTTGCGCTGCCTTCCCATAGCTGGGTAAGGTAGGAGCTGGTTTGGGGAAGGAGGCGTGAGGGTTCTGACAGGGTCCCAGAGTCCTCCTCCCCACTCCTACCTAAAGCCAAGTTGGTGCTTTTCCAGCTGTGGGAAGAAGGTGGGAGGGCTCTAGGAGATTCAACTCCTAGATGATCTTCAAGGCCCCTTGCAACTCATCTATGTAGATGGTACTGATTGCCAGCTGGCTACTTGGAAAGTGAAATAGTAGCTTCAGTTGCATGAATTCCACATGTGTCTATACCTGAACCCGAAAAATCTGGGCCTTAGGTCTACCCCTGTGCCATCCAACTCCAAAGCAGTGGTGAAGCCTGAACTCATCACAACATAAGATACCATAATACGGTATGTCCACATTGCCTAAATAACACATCTGTTTAGGGTACAGTCCTTAAGAGTTGCATTTTCTTGGTATTTTGGAACTTGAGCAAATATAGCAAGCCCTTAACACAACATGTTAAAACTGAAAGTTGTTTTTATTTCTGTTTTGTTGTTGTTAATTGATCAAATAATAATAATAATTTTAATAATAATTTATTATTTCTACCCCGCCCATATGGAGGACTAAGCAAAACAAAATTGGCATGGTTTGTTGCAAGGCTGGCTGTTTTCTCATTACAATAGGGCAAACCCATGGCTGCAAAAAGGTCTGAAAGCAAAATACATAAAGGGTTTAGGGATGTACATGTGTATATCAGTAATTTTCTTTGGACAGAACTTGGGGGTTAACTTCAAAATGGAAATTTCCAAAATGAAAGGTACAAATATCCATGCCACAACATTTTCTTGACCCTTGGACACTCACCTAGAGCAAATAATATCTGTGCTGCCTATTGCTATTCCCACAGCAAGAATGGAAATCTGACAATGAGTGAAATTTGGAGACGTGTGACCTTGTCAAACTTGGCAGTGTAATGACTCACCGCACAGCTCTCTCTGCTCCTGTTCTAACACTGGCAGCATTTATATTTTTGCATGAGTGACACCTTTATATGATGGAAGAATTAGTAAAGATTTGGGAAGACTATCCATGTTCTGAGCCATTCTCATTCTTCATTTAGAAAAAACAAATATTTTGGGGAAGGATTGTTTCAGGCAAAAGCAATTCCCTATCATTGCCTCTGTCTATTTGAAGACCTGGTGTCATTAAATAAACTGGCAGAAACAGGAAATCAAGCCACACATGTTTTGTGTAAAAGGACAGGCCTGCTTTTCTAAACTGTGATTACTTCCAAGTGACATCTCCTATACAACGAAACATCAACTCCTTATTTTGCATAAAGCAACAGTTAATCACATCAAATACACATTCTCTCCCTGCCAGTGAGGGCAAGAATAGATTTATAGATCAGTACATGCCATTCATTGATTAATGCATCATAAGAGTCCCTAGGGGAGTGTCACAGATCTGATATCCAAGTTTTCCATTTGCATGTGGACTTGGCTTTTTGAGAGTTACCAGTTAATTATTTCAGCCAGCTTTCCAGTTTAAATGCACTGAGTTACCTCAACTGTCGTTTCAGATAGTACCAAAAAAACCCAGATATTTAATTCCTATGATTCAATTGATATACACTGGTGCCTCGCTAGACGAAATTAATTCATTCCACGGGTCTTTTCTTATAGCGAAAAATTCGTCTAGCGAATCCCATAGGAATGCATTGAATTTTTTTTAATTTTTTTTTGCCCATAGGAACGCATTAATTGAATTTCAATGCATTCCTATGGGAAACCGCGATTCGCTAGACGAATTTTTCATAAAATGCATTCGTCTAGCGAGGCAAGCTCCGCTCGAAAAATCCTTTCGTTAAGCGGAAATTTCGTTAAGCAGGGCATTCGTTAAGCGAGGCAC
This sequence comes from Zootoca vivipara, assembly GCF_965207765.1. Taxonomy (NCBI): domain Eukaryota; kingdom Metazoa; phylum Chordata; class Lepidosauria; order Squamata; family Lacertidae; genus Zootoca; species Zootoca vivipara. The sequence continues at coordinate 36,452,671 of NC_142594.1, forward strand.
CACTATAGTCTGAATACTCGTGTCTCTCAAATAATACCTTCCCCCCACCCCCCAAAATGGAGTTAAGCACAACAAAATTTTATTTCTCCAATTTGTAGACCACTCTTTGTCACATGAGGTGTCTTGGGATTCCCTTTAATATTAAATTGTTCATCTCCGCGCCCCAGTTACCTAATGAGAGAGATACTGAGGGCCAGTCAGGGCATAAAAGGGAGACAGCTCATTCCAGAACTGCTTGTCCTCAAAGGTTTTCTGGTGCTTAGGTATTCTTGATTCTCCACATATTTTGGTATTAGTAGAGTTTCCTTAATCATTTGCCAATTTTAAAATATTTGTTACAAAGTCAAATAAAAGCTTCCAAAATCCTTCCAGACTCCAGTCTTTCTTTTTGATCTGGAATGTTTCTAGTTTTTAAAGATGTGTTTCCCATGATCTAATGCACAATGTGGAACTGCCATTTTCCCCTAGTAAAATGAGCCTCTTGGTGACATCACCATTCATCTCACCCACTCCCTCCCTGGCTTCATGAGACAAGCTGTATGGTGGTCCATAGATCTTTGTCCCTCTCTACTAGGAAAGAGCAACAGCATGGAGAAAGGGAGGGAGCGAACGAGCTCTTCTTCTACATAGGAGTAACATAAGCAAGAGTGGCTCATCGCCACAATGCTGAGTCCAACCAGGTACAAAACTTGGGCGTGCATTCAAGACCAACCAGCTGAATATGGAAGGATTCTTTATATCACCTTAGCATACAACACATCATTTTTTTGTCTCAGTTTCTACTATTATTCATTTCTAATATAAGGGGAAGGGTAGAGAAGAGACAGAATGAACAGCTAGAAGAAAAAGAATGTATATGTGACCTCTTCAGACCACAAATGATCAATCCTATCTCAGTGCCAAAGGCTACCTACTGGTAAGAAAGAAAGTCAAACAAACAAGCATGCAAAAAGATTCTGGCTTCCACAAGAAACCTAGAGGAGTCTCCATGTCAAAAGCAATATAGCACCCATGAGCTAGAATGCATATCAGTTACTGAATGTGACAGATACAGAAAGCCATCTTGACACCATTGGTTTGCAAGCAATAAGCTTATTTTATATATTTCTTGCTAACAAATGCCTCTGCACAACATTTCTTCTTATATCATTTTAACGGTGCATTAAATATTATTTAATTTTGATCTCGTCTTTCTCCATTCCAGAGACTCAAGGCAGATTGCAAACTCAGTAAGTGCAGCCCAAGTCAAAATGCACTTAGTTGCCAGAGGCCTTAAAAACATTATAAAACCTATGGGTGATAGCCAATGTCAGCTACTCAGAGTAGGCCTACACATTTAGCATTGCTAATAATGTTTCCCGATTTAGCAGAGATGTGAATGCCAAATCAGCAGTTTTTCAGAAATAAAGTAGGTGCTATATAAATGCAAATAATATATAATATAAAGCAGCCTTGTTGTTGTTTTCAATATTAAGAAGTAGTCTATGGAACCTGGCTAGGATAGTCATTTGCACATCTAAAAAAGAGGGCAGAAGAGAATACAGATTTGTATAAAATGTGTATATGCTAAGTGAGAGAAGGGGGCAATAGAAATTTAGAAATAATTTAAATAGGAAGACCATTGAATGGAAGACTATGGCCGGGTGAACTATGTGCCTGCTCCAAGTTCTGGGAAACTTCGAGCACCCTGCTCTCCCTTAATATTTATTACATTTACACAGCACCTTCCACCACCACCCCGCCCGGCAGGAGCTCAATATGGTACACATAGTTTTCTGCTCTCCATTTTATCCTCACAAAAACCCTGAGAGATAGGTTAGGCTCAGAAACAGAAACTGAACCAAGGTAACCCAGTCAAAACAAAATAAAAAAATCCTTCCAGTAGCACCTTAGAGACCAACTAAGTTTGTCATGGGTATGAGCTTTCGTGTGCATGCACACTTCTTCAGATACACTGAAACAGAACTCACCAGACCCTTATGTATAGTCTGAGGGTGGGGAGGGGTATTACTCAGAAGGGTGGTTGTTTTGACTGCGTCAGACCAACATGGCTACCTACCAGGGCCGGCTCGCCCATTGACTCCAGTGGCGCGGGGCGCCGGGGCGCTCAGGGGGGCGCTGAGGGGCACTGGGGGTGCTGAGGGGCGCCCCAGCAAGTGGAGGAGCTGCGCGGCAGCCTCCCTTTTCCCTCCGCCAGTCGCGCCGCTCAGGATCTCCGCTCAGGGAGGTAAGTGAGCGGAGCAGGGGCACTAGGACCCTGTTCCACTCTGCAGCGCCAGGGTCATCCCTCACCCTGGCGCTGCATTTCATTGGCGTTCCTGTTGGTGGGAAGGCTCGGGTGCCTTCCCACAGTCTAGGACTCTCCCCGCTGCCCTGCTGGCTCCGCGGGGCCGGGACACCGGGCCTCTCTGCAGGCCGCACTCTCCCTTCCCAGTCCTGTGGCTCTCGGCTCAGCCGAGGCGTTGCCCCAAGGCCTTCCGGCTCGGGGGAGAGGGAAGGCCTTCCGGCTTCTCCTCCAGGGAAGGTAAGAGCTTTCCTTTTTTAAAAAAATGGAGGGGAAGAGCTGGAGGTGCAGAGTTTTTTTTAAAAAAAGAGTGGGGATGGGGGGTGCCCAAGGGATCCCTGCACCAGGGCACCCGATGTGCTAAAGACGGCCCTGCTACCTACCTGTAACAAGGTAACCTAGTGAGCTCCATAGCTGAGTGGGAATTAATACCCTGGTGTCCAACACTCTAACCATTATGCCACGCTGGCTCTCTTATAGTTGTTTATATCAACCAAACAGCCCCTCAAATAAAGTAAGCCTAGGACACACAGCCACCCCAATTCTGGCAATTCTGGCATATACTATTCTAAAAATGTCCTATAAAGAAATGCCTAGGATACAGTGCCTATGCTGTTTAGGATATACAGGAACCTCGGTTTATGAACACCTCGGTTTATGAATTTTCGGTTTATGAATGCCGCGGACCCATCTGGAACGGATTAATTCACTTTCCATTACTTTTAATGGGAAAGTTCGCTTCAGTTTATGAACGCTTCAGTTTATGAACAGACTTCCGGAACCAATTACACCCATGTTTCAGTTTATGAACGCTTCAGTTTAAGTACTTCACGGACCCGTCTGAAACGGATTAATCCACTTTCCATTACTTTCAATGGAAAAGTTCGCTTCAGTTTATGAACGGTTACTCCGTGGACCGTCTGGAACGGATTAATCCACTTTCCATTACTTTCAATGGGAAAGTTCGCTTCAGTTTATGAACGCTTCAGTTTATGAACAGACTTCCGGAACCAATTGTGTTCATAAACCGAGGTACCACTGTACATCTATACAGATCCATATTTTATTCAACACAGTCTATATGTATAAAACTACCCCACAATGGCAATCTACGAGTTTGGCAGGAGAACTGATTATTTTTCAATTCTAACTATCCCCTTGCAAAGTGCATTAGTTACACGTTTATATATTTACCAAATATTTTATTTATTTATTTATTCATTCATTCATTCATTCATTCATTATTGTGCCTAACATTTGCTCCTCTGCGATCTCTAAGCTTTCCTCAGTAAAAAACAATCAAACAATCAAAAACCCTTCATTGATAGGAATCAGCTACCACTAATACTTCCAAGCTATATCTAGGAAAACTGGATTCCTCTTGCCAGAAGAGAGTTGGAGGCCACTGCCACATATGTGCCTATGGCTGTTGCAGGTCCTAATGAAGGGTCCATGAAATCATTGGAGCCAAATAAAATTCTTGTTGATTTTTTATTACAATATTTATATCCCACTCTGGAGATTTTCAGGATGGCTTACAATTAAAAACATCATAAACAATCAAAAAAATCATAAACAATAAAGTTAGCATCACTACTAAAAAAAAAACAAAAGGCAAATAAAAGACAAGACTGGTAGCACTAAACCAGTTTCTTAAGAATTGTACAGTACAAGCAACATGTCACTAGTTCCACCCATACCCCCGGTTCCTGGAGTAGATTTTCAATGCTTTTTATTTTTTGTGTAAATCCTGTTGCTATAAAATATGCTGTAGGAATGCTACTTAGAAGTAGGTCTCATTCAGTTCAATGAGTTTTCCACCCTGGGTGAAACTCAATCAAGACAAGAGGTACTATTAGCAGGTGATTCATCTGCCCAGTTGATCCACAGAGGGAATGCTTATGAACTTTAATACATGCAAGTTTCCATTAGCAGCTGTAAAACAAATCTCTCTGTTCCCTTCTTGTCACTTTCATATTGCGCTCCTTTATAACAGTATAAAACACTGTCTCTAAAACACTGAGGTGCCATGTGCCTTGATGGAACTGCATTTAAAAGAAATAGTAACACAATCAATCCATATGTGAAGAATTGTGGTTGGGGGTAGAGGTTTCCTACTATTGGCCATTTATTCCAGCAGTTGCTTCACTGTCTACTGCATGAGCTTCCCTACTGGGCATTGTTTCAACAATGCAAGTAGTCATCAGCAGCATTACAGTTTCATGGAAACAGAACACTACTTCGCACACATTTACAGTAAACTCTCAATGGGTTTCATTTCCCCCCTTAGCAATAGTGCTAACAGCTACTATCCAACTGAATAAGATTCACTCAGCAGTTCATCGTATGCAGCCAACCATGTTTTGGTCCATTAATTTTTCACATTGGTCAGAAGCCAATATGTCTCCACTACTCATTTTTAACAAGTGAGTGTGAGAAGCAGGATTGCCAATCAACCAGGAAAAGACTGGTCCAGCTGGGGCTGGGGGCTGGGGAGAGAGCGTAGAAAGGAAAAAGGAAAAAGCACCAATTACAGGAAGGAAGAAAACAGCACTCTATGGCACTCCTACTTTACTGCTCCTGCTGTTATTTTAATTTTAATGTATTGTTTCTTTGCTTCTTAATTTGTATTCTCACTTTCCACTACCCTGGGCTTTTAACACAACCAATGCTTAAGCACTGTCATCTGAGACCAACAGCCACTCCAACAAGCTGCAGCGATAGTGTGAGAGTCGGAAGGAGGTTTCATTTCATCAGCTGTGCTAAAATACCAACTCCATTGGACCCCTTGTGCCCCTGAATGGTTTCCATTCCATCTAGTCATTATAAGTTGTAGCCAATGAAGTCCTCCTCAGAGTAGACCCTAAGTTAGTTGTGTTCTTTAATTTCAATAGGTGTGCCAAGGGAGACCAAGAGGAAGAGATGAGTCCAGCTGGTGAAAAGACACAGATGTATCCCTCTCCTGCTGCGAAAATCTCCCCACCCTCCTGGTTTCTCAGAACCAGGAGAGGCATGAAAAGGGCAGGGGAAAGGTTGGCTTCATGCAGTTGCTTGGGGGAAACCCTGGAGAGGAGAGGACCTAGGCAGTTGTCAGTCTCAGCAACTGCTTCATGAGCGCACGACCTGCTGGAGATGAGTTGCTATGCTCATTAGGCCTGACACTCCTGTGCAGATCCTGTTTTTGCTGATACTGTAAAGAGTTAATTCCAACTTGCTTGGTGTGATTTACTGCTGGCTCCTGTCATCCACACCTTCAAAGCTCTATTCAGGAAGGAGGCTGTCCAGTGCTGAGCAGCCTCCCACCCACCCAAGGAGATATCTACCTCTGTTTAGATCCCACATAGCAATTGAAATACTGTAATGCAACTATTAAATTAAAATAGTTTAAAATAGATTAAAAATACCTTACATAATACAGCTAATTTTAATGCTGTTCTATGCAACCATAAATCATCATTTTAATTTCATTTTGTTAACTAATGAATCTGTTAGTTTGCATTTACTAATGAAGACCACTGGCACCTCAGCCCTTCCCCTACCCGCTGCACAAGTCATGTGTTGCTGAAGATGTAGCATTAGTGGTTTTTCAAGTGGTTTACCTTACAAGCTTTTTCACTTTTCTCCAGCATGTTAAAAATCCTACTGATATGACTAATGAATCAGCCACATAAGTCCTATTCTATACACTTAAACTGTAATCAGCTCAGATAAATATTCTGTTTCCATAGTGATTACTTTACATTTCAATGCTCCCTGGGATAAATCAAACAGAGAAATCCTTTGACAGAAGTAGTGATATGACAAACAGGTAGGATTTCAAGAAGGCGTACTATCTGCCTAACATTAAAACCATTTAAAATATTCTGGAAACATCCAGAGCAAATAAAGGAGGTTGTGTGATAGCTCTTTTGCAAGTCAGGGATTGCTGTCCTTTCAGTAGCAGTTTGATCCACAGGACTGATCATTTACCCCCATGCAATAAAAGGCACAGCGTACTGGTTTCTGCATAGGAAACCTCTGTTAACAAATCAGAAACAGACCAGGGTGGTGTTTTTTTCCTGGATGGATAGCAATCCTATGCAAGTCTACTTCAAAATGGTCTGGGCCTCTCCATTATTCTCCATTTATTTCTTTGTTTATCAAAGGAGGCTCTTGTCACATCTTTACACTGCAGCATCCCCTTCTACTAAAAGGCACTGAACTACAAGTCCCATTGTCCTTAGCGGAGAACACCAGCAGCCAGGATTGTGGACTTCTAGTCAACCTGCATGACCCAAGACAGAAGAAGGTACTGCAAGCATCTCTCGAGTTTTGAAAGAAGCAAGTACTGTAAGAGGGATGAAGGGAAGATCACTGCTTGCTACCCTGTGCTGACCCCCAAGAAGGCTTGTGCAGAGCTTGTCTGAGGCCAGGGTAGGAGTCTTGTTAGAATAAAGTTATAAACTAAAACAAAAAAGCAGGGGCCCTCCAGCCAGCTTAGACCTCCAAGGCCTAGGGCAAGTGTACCCAGCTACCACTCCCTCTGCACAGGCCTGCTGCTAAACACACAGTCTGAAAAATAAAATGTAAAAGGCAAATGAACACAGATATTTCCTTCAATCAATTCCCCTCTCCAGAGCTGCTGATTCAACCTATGATAGGAGGCACCATTAGATGTCTTGGGCTCATAGCAGCCAACTCCTAGGGGTCAAGGTCCCTTCACACGTACCCCAATAAAATATTTGAGGGGGGCAGGCATCCCACAAAGTTGATGGGCACTGCCATTCAAATAGTGTGCTTGCACAGTGTCTTGTGATCGATTATGCAGGGTGGGGCTTACCTCCCCCCCCCCACAAAAAAAATTATTTAAGTTGGCACCCCTGCTTGGGTTAGTCACCACCTCAGATTATTCTCAATATGTCACCCTGGGCAGGGAAACATGTACAGCTTCCATCAAATCTGTTCACCCTTTTACCCCAAATTGACCCTTTTCGACAGGAGCAAATGACAGACATTCCTTCACATTTGTGGGGAAGCAGAGCTACTTTTCAGAATAATATTGTAAGGGAATAAAATAAAAAAATCCTTCCAGTAGCACCTTAGAGACCAACTAAGTTTGTCATTGGTATGAGCTTTCGTGGGCATGACCACTTCTTCAGATACAAAGAAAGGGAATGTCTATAAGGGAATGTCTGTCTACTTTCCATCACCAACTATATGGGTGGCCCAATAGCCACTGGGATACAATGTATGTCTGCATATAGAGATATGCAGCTCCTACAGGGATCCTTGCAATACACAAGCACTCCCTCTCTATATTCATTTTCTCTCTCTCTCTCTCTCTCTCTCACACACACACACACACACCACCTGCTACCATGACTGCCATTTTGCTAATGAACAACTACTGTTTTAGTCAGCAAATTAATATTACTTCCATATGCTGGTGCCTTCCTTTGCAAGCTACAGTATACCTGTCGGGGTAAGCAGCCTGGAGGCAAGCTAAAGGCAGAACCAGAAAGCAGGCAAGTCTACACGATGCCCAGCTGGTGCCTGAGCGATTTACTTAGACAGGAGCCATACCTAAATTTCTGAGTGGAACCCTATTTGTCCCTCATGCTACCTAATGTCTGCAGATCTGGTAGGAAAAATACTCCTCTGGCCAATGGTTGTGAAGCACAGCAATCAATAACAGAGTAGGTGGGAGGGGTACATTTCCCCCCCCCCTTTTGAGGGCTGCACTCCTTCAGGAGCAATTGGTCAAGGACTGTATGCTGGCAATCTGAAAAGAAGGCAGTACACTCCTCATTCTCTGTCTTTCTGCCATCCGCTGCTATCCTCCTCCTTCCTTGTCTCCTACATGAAATGAGGCCAAGGGTCAGAGGCTGTTCACCTCTGCCTTAGAGAAACTCCCATATTGCAATGGCAATCATTCCACAAGGACTAGAGCTGCCTGAAGAGTTCTGATAGGGAAGGGTGCCACTGCCATATTTCAACTGTTCCTCAGGAAGCAAAGTGCTGAGGTCTGCAGTCTAACTCCATTGAAAGCAAGCAGATGTATACCACTGTTTTTGTTATGGAACTATGATTGAGAAGGACAGAATGCACATATGCTCACCTTGTGATTGTGGCTATTTCACATGTTCCAAGGATGATAATATCTACAAGGTTCTCTTTAAAATTGTAGGTGGAGGTTGAATACACACTAGGTTCTGTGTGCAGGAAATCCCATTAAATATGGCCTCTTTAATGGAAGGATTTCTTCTTCTTCTTACCCTTATTTTAGAAGAAAGTGACAAATCTGACATTTTAGTTTCAATACTATATTTTATTGCAATTTACAGGAAACCCTTATGAATGCTTCAAGCCTGTGCCTATATTAATAGTAGCCATCTCATTATTGAATTATCACCCTGGACACTGGGAAAACAAAGTCACAACACAGTAATTGTTTCCTCTCAACTAAGTCTATATAAAGAGAAACAACACTTCGCTGTTTCTTGCAGTAAGATGGTAAAGTGCAACGCAATGATAAGCAGCTGTAACCTTTCCTCCTGGAAAGGCGTTTCCTCCCCAGCAAAACAATTTAGGTCACAGGACGGAATAATGCCATTAATCCAATGGACAATCTATTTATTTTTAAAACAAGCTTTTCCTTTTGCTCTTTTCAGAATTAATTACTTTTTAAAAATAATAAATATAACCGAATGTATCATTTTTCAAGAATCATTTGTTTTTAAGAACATCAGTAGTAATATCTACGCTATTTTTAGCAGGGTGGTTCCAGCTTTGTTCCTTCAGTTTTTAAAGGCACTTGGGCTCAATGGCATGTTAGGAATTACTAGGAGTACTAAAGAATTTCAGCACTCCCTATTCTGAAAACACTTCAGGATGAACAAAAGTCCTTCCTAACTTCTTTCGGGTCCTGTTTTATTTCTTTTTTAATGGGCTGGGAAGTGGAGCCTACTGCAAGTGTCAACTGATGATGCCAAAGATCAGGGGAGGGAAAATAGCTTTACTGTTCCTAGGCTTTTCAGCTCTTTACTTGTGATGCCAGATGGTTCTCCTCCCTCCCTTTTCAGTCTGTTCACAGACCTGGGATGAGGCTGCTTCCTGCCAAGAGAGTGCTGATTCACACATGCCTCCTCTACATCACTCAGTGGCTGGCAGCTGAACTTGCTAACTGCTGCTGCATTGAAAAGCACGGTTTTGGAGGTGATGATACGGAAGCATGCACATGAAAGTATGGCTCAGCAGCTTAAGGATGCTGCTTGCACTTGGATTAGAACTCTGCCCCCATGGGCAATGTGTTCACCTTCACTGAAGGTGGTGCCAGGGTTGTACCTCTTAACAAATGTTTAAAATCAGCACATTTCTAGGAAGGGGATACCTTTTTCAGCCCAAGGACCACATTTCAAGGACCAACCTTTACGGGCAGGCAAGAATCACATGCTGGTGGTGGATGGGACTAGCAATGGGTGTAACAATAAATGTCAGCCTTACCTTTGTACAGTAGATTAGTGTCATGGACTGGCTTGATCCAGAGGAGTGGTGAGAGACACCAGCTGGTGAACCCCCAAGGGAATAAGGCTCAGAGCAGGGGATTGGTGGTGGGATGACAATGCGTGGCATTGACAAGGAGGAGGAACAGACTTGCAGTGGGGGGGGGGGTTGGAAGCTGAAGAGGTAACAGGGTTTAGTGAGCAGGAAAGGGCTGTGGCAGAGGGCAGTCAAGAATCAGAGGCTGAAGAGGAGTGGGGGCAGGCTGCTGAAGAATCCAGGGAGTCTGCCCCTCCTGCTGCAACCCGCTCCTCTCCCCCCAGTCTCCCAGAACATGCAGAGAAATGAAAAGAGCAGAGATAGGTTTGCGCACAGATTCAGTCTCCAATTACTTGGGGGAGGGGAACTAGTAGGCAGCAGTGGGAAGGCAGGGACCTTCAGTCATCACGACCTACTGAGAAGAGATTCTGGGATCACTAGGCCTGCACTGTTTTGGTCTCTTTGAATAAAGAGTTAACTTTACTGACATCAGTGTTTGTTTATAGCTGACCTGCACCTGACTCTGGCTCCTGACAGTTAGCATCTACACACACTCACATACCCCTTGTTATTCTCCATCCAGGCAAGCAACAGGCATCACCGCAATTCAAGGAAACAGCCCAGCCAGGCAAACACACTTGAGGGGAGTATTTCTAAGGAGAGGGGGGGTGGCCTGGGGAGTGTGTCAGAGAGGCCTTGAGGGTCACATTCCCCACCCCAAAGAGAAAGGCTTCCTAATAGCAGAGCTAAGAGACCTCATCCTAAGGCCCCAGAGATCCACTCTCCATTTGAGTACTTGGTGCCCCAGTGCCAACTTTTGGGCCATGGATACTACCAGATACTGCAGCGCTCACCTGACCTGATGCTGGTAGGAGGTGGGGAAAGACAAAGGAGTTGGTACAGTGCAAACACAATGGCAGTAGCACCAAATTTGCTCTGCCAGTGCATTTGCACCATACCAACCTCCCCTCCAGCTCACACCTTGCCCTCCCCTTACCAGTAAGCAGCTGTGACTCAGCTGCTGGGAGTTCATATAACCACTGCAACCCCACCATGCTGTCCATTACTGGTTGCTGAGCTCCCAGCCCCACAAAGTCCATTTGCCTACCTCTTCATTAGCATTTTGGTATGTTGCAAAGACTGTTCTGTTTCACCACATTGTGGGAATAATTTTTATTCCCTCCTGTTACATTGACTGTTTTATACATTTCAGTTTATTTGTTCATGCTGAATATTTTATGCAATTTGACTTTGATGCTATTTCAAGTCTGTTGTAGGCTGCCTTTGGGGTTGCTTTTCAAACCAAAAGCTGACATACAAATATTTTAATAAATGCAGGCCTAACCAGTCTCAATAATGCAGCTTCAAATTAAAATTCAGTAAACAAGTATGAGCTGACTCCAGGTTTACCCCACCCCCACCCCCACCCCCACCCCGCTCCCAAGTAACTTTGGGGGAGGTTTAATAAGATTTCCCTTGGCCTTGTGGGTTTTAAGCCTAGTGATAACGGTCAGTTTACAACTTTGGACAACTCAGTAAGGACGGGATTTTCAAGATGTCTGGAAATTAAGCTCCCAAATCCTAATGACTTTTAATGAGAGCTTGAAGCTTGAATACTCCCCTGCCTTTCAAGTTCTTAAGTCATCTGCTTAATTACAAGTGAACATAATTCTGCTTGCTTCACAGAGATGTAAAAACTTCAAGATGAAAACTGCTATAGCTCATATAATTTTTGAAATTTTAATCTGTTCTTAATATAAGTGCATGTTTTTTTGGCATTTTAGGACATGAAGGGGCAGACCGCAGACTGTATGGCTCATGTGATAAGTGTTTTACTTTTCCCTTCAAGCCATCATTTTGCATCTACCTCCAACTGGTGGTGGACCTTCAAGTTCTAGTAAAAAAAAAGTTATACGGTAGACCCCCACAGGCAGACAGTCTGCTCACATACGTTTTAAAGTATAAACTTCTATGTTCTCAGAATATACATAAATTTCTATCCTGCTTTTAGTGGCTTCATTTTGCTGCCATGTTATTGTCCCAGCAAATCACTTTGGGGCTCCTTTCTGGGACTGTGAAGCAAAACGTAATTGAATTTAACTGAATTTTGCCTACCTAGGTAGTTCCCTGAGTAGGGGAAATGCCCTATGTCAGGTTAGCCATTGGTCAATTTAGTGACCAACACACATTTCACAATGCCTTCAGTCCAGCAACTGTATTGCTGGACTACAGTTCCCATCAAACCGAGTCAGCATGGAGTGCAGAAAACATCTGGAAGGCCACAGATTCCCCTTCCCTGCAGTAAAGCAATTTGTACATTACAACTGCTGAATAAATAATTAGTATTATTATAGGCTATCAAAAGATTTGGGCTTCAGATTCAGCAAGAGTTATCTCCTAGAATGAATGTTCAAAACATATATACCCACATTTAGCAAGGGTCTGTTAATATCAACATCCTTTTGTCTGAAAAATGATTAAAAATCAATAATTTCAATTCATACTTCCTTTCAAATGAAAGCCACACTTTTAAGAAACCTGTGAAGCCCTGTGCCCAATAAAATAGTTCCAGTAACACATCTATATGGAAGTGTGCATGAGAAGCACTCTTTGCAGTTCACAGCCTTTCTAAATGAACCACTTTACTGTACTAAATTTAAAGTGAACTAAATTTAAAGTGAATTTCCATTTAATTTGTGCAGCTAAGCTTCACTCCTCCATCCAATTAAGTATGCCACTCATTGTTTTTCTAACATGCCAGAAAATAAGAAAAACCTAGCAATAACCTCCCTGTATGTAAGCCATTAGAAATTCACACATAACTATTAGAAAAACAGTCACAAGACACAGAAATATGAGGCGGCTTTTAATGAGGCAAGTGTGAGACTATGGAGTCACAATCAGGTTTCAGTGTCAAATGATGTTCTCACAAACTGGGAAGGTCCCTAGCTCAGTGGGCTCTGTTTGAAACCATTGAGAATTTCTGCTTACAGAGACTTGCAGAACCAGCACTAACTCTATAGAAGCCACATCACAGGTTTACAAATTATTACAAGTTCAACTCAAAATACATGCTCTGCCTCTGCTAAGGAACGCCTATATTCTGCATCACTGTGTGTGCAAACCTATAAATTCATCATCCTACAACAACCATTGTAAGCTTGATATGAAGCTGCTAAGGACAAACTTACCCTGGGATACTTGACATCTGCCAAGCAACTGATATGCTGGAAAGGAATGATATCCAGTGGAAAATCCCCCTCAGATAAATTGTTTTCCTTCCAACACTCATTACTGAAGAACACCACATTTTGTACTCTCTTGGAAAGCAGCCATGCAAGAGAGGCCTTTTGAGACAATTTGCTATTACCTCTGGATTTGACATTGCACTTAAACCTTTGAACAGGGACTAGTACACAAGACTAAATGTGCTTGGGGCCCCAATTCACTGATCATCTCTAGAAGAGCCATTCATATGTAATGCAAAAGCAATATGGATAATTCCACCAACTAGATCATAATTATCCTTTTGGAGCTGGAAAGTGAGGAAATATAATACAACACAGAGAGTTGTGTTAGCTGTATCTCAACTCTATGCCTCAGCATGACATGAAGAAGTGGATTAGGCATGCCCTGCGTAGGACTGTAAGTATAACACTACCACAGTATGTGGGAAGCAAAGTGTTCAATTACCAAGGGGAAAAAATGTGGTACTGGAAATTTCCATTCTAGTACCTTGACAGCAATTTTGTACCTATCTTTCTAGCTCTTGCAGGCAAAGTTAGAATACTGATATATATATAATCCTACTACTGTAGAGAAATACAGAGATTAACCAAAATCAGTAGCTACAAAAATCTAAAACCCAAACAAGGTGTTCAACACACTGTGCTGCTTAGGTCTACCCATTTGAGCACCCTGTTCCCTTCTAACCAGGATTTACACTCTTCCTTCAAACCCTGGTTGGGAACACTGGTTACTGCCACATAAACATGGCTAAGAGTGAAAAGGAAAGCAGGATCCACCAAAGTCTTGGAAGAATTGCACAAGATTTAAAGCAAATCTGGACTCTTGAGAGACACGAAAACCTCCATATGCTGCTGTCATTGGTTAAGGAATAAAGTATTGGGCTATGTGCACACTAACCCGCTTGTAGCACAGAAAATGTATCTTTTTCCTTCTTCTGGAATTGTTCATGATCATGCTGCTTTCGATCTACAGTATACCAATTCCAGATCCTGCCAGCCACAAGGATGGATGTGACAGTTACTTGATACAGTACACATTAAAAAACCCTCCCCTTGATTAGTGTATCACTGGTGTGTCAATCAATCAATCAATTTATTGTATATAGCCAAAGACCTTTACAATGCACAGGAGCAACAGAAAGGAAAAAAATATGCAATCATAAAAAAAAAAATCAAAGCTCTGAAGTTATGGCCATGAGGGAAGAGAACAAGAGGTTAGGGGAAGCTAATTGGTACTTGGCAGGGGAAACAAAATCTACAAGATTATTCTTTCACATGTTTGCCTTAAAGGAAGATCTGGAGAAGCTATGAAAGCTGAGAGAACACAGGGTGAAATGATAAGAAAAGGAAAAAACCATGATGGCAGAGAGAACAAGTAAAGCTAACGAAGAGAACAAACAAGTCTGAGAAGTTAAACATAAAAAGCAAGACAGTAAAGCATGACTAGACTTCAATTTATTTTAATGTAATTTGGTTGCATCACAAAGGTCCATATTTACATAAAGCTGACTGGTGGGATAGTTCAAAGCATTTTCTCTGTCCTGTACTCCTAGTACATATGAACAGTTCTCCCACTTCACAACATGGCAACTTTAGAGCATGACAGTACTACTGGTATTTGTTTAGGTTGATGTGATAGGGGCTACCAAATTAGTTGACTTCTTCAAAAGGATCACACACATTCATGGAAAACAGATTTATGAATGGCTATTAGGCATTATCGGTAGATGTACAAATTGAGAGTACATTTGAATACAAGATAGTCAAATTCATGTCCTGCTTGTGAACACATCTCCCTAGCCTGTGGTACATGATACATGATGTATCATACCCAGTGCATTCCCACTGCTAGTTTTTGACACAACATTAGCCATATAATTCACAACATGAATGTTACCCACTAAACATCAGCCTGTATGCTACATAGCTTAGATTTATTACCCACACCACAAATACTCCACCTTTGATTTTTAGGCATTTTTTTATATTTTTTTGCTTCTTTCGGTGAACAGCTTCTGCACTGTTACATTGCTGCCATTAAGTAATATCTGTCTTTATCATTTGATTTTTTAAAAATTTCAAATTTGTATGTCACTTTTCCAACAACATTGAGCTTACAGTGGCTCAAAACTATAACCAAGTTTTAATATAAATAGCATTTCCAACCATGTAACCATATTTTTACACACACACACGAGAGAGAGAGAGAGAGAGAGAGAGAGAGAGAGAGAGAGAGAGAGAGAGCGCCATAGAGTACCAGTAAAGCAAAAACGAGCATGTCCTCTTTACATATTTACTTAGGCCTTGTAGGGAATAGTTACATCAAACAATTACACTTTCAAACTCTGTTCACCATCATTTTCAAGGGGTTAGAGAAGTACCGTACTGTAGTTAAAGCTGGTGGAATCAAGTTGCTTAGCAACCTTTTAGCAACTGTTACAGAAAATGAGGAACAGGCTGTATGTCTCCTGTAATGCAACAGCCTGACATGCTGAATTAAATGGCAGGCAACCTTTCTGATGCTACAATGGCAGTGTTCCACTGGAGAGAGAAGAGGCCTCCTTCCTGGGCAACTAGCAAAGAGCCCGAGAATAAAAGCTCAGGGTCAGCACCAACACACACACCCTCCTCCTAGCTTGGCTGAAGTTGAAATGCAAGCAGCCAGCATTCGCTGCTTACCTAATAGCTCCTCTCTGGCTCAAGAGAGCTTTCATCCCCAGATTACTTCCCAACCCTCTGCTTTTCTAGGCAGGGCCCAAGTGAGGTAAGGGGGAAGAATTTGCCAGGGGGGGCCAATCCAGGCTGCAACCCCATGAACATAAGGGGGGAACTTAGGCTAAATTGTAGGTCATGCTTGATGATATTTATTGAAACCCATTTCCCTGTAACTATGTAGGGTTTGCCAGAGCCAATCAGAGCAGTGTTAGAGCAAAACATTCTGAACACTGAGAGTTGATGACCCAGGTTCGTCTCTTGTGAAGTAAAACTAGAACCCAGAGCTTGAGAGACTTCCCTTTGTCACATGGCCTCTTGAGACCAACCCTGGAATTCCTTGTGCATAGGGACAGCTGGTGGGAAGGACAAAGCACCATAACTGTAGTACAGATTGGGGGGGGGGGGCTACACCCTATAAATTCATAAATGGTAGGATTTACTGTAGGCCAAGGTATAACTTCAGAAATGTATATTTATAATTTAAAAGTGTTATTTTATAATTAAAACAGCAGCATTCCCCCCACCCCATTGTATTGCAATTATATGTATGGGATGGGATTTTGATATGAAAGTGAGAGGGTGATTGTGTTACATGTTTTGTACTAAACCCTATCCGTAAGTCAGCTGACTGAGACCTCTGTGTTAGCTAACTACTTGCTGAATCCCCTGATCCTCCTGTAGATTACCTAAAAATGACTGCATTTCCTGAAAACAATCAAACATTGACAGTGTTCCTGAGAAATACTTGGATATCCCTGCACAATTATGCTGCAAATTATATGAATGAACAGCAGGTGAAAATACCACATGCATGAAAGCCCACAGGGATCAGGTGTATTATCTAATCACACCCCACAGAAACCATTATATTTGCACAATCACAGCCTTAGAGCAGGCATCCCCAAACTGCGGCCCTCCAGATGTTTTGGCCTACAACTCCCATGATCCCTAGCTAACAGGACCAGCGGTCAGGGATGATGGGAATTGTAGTCCAAAACATCTGGAGGGCCGAAGTTTGGTGATGCCTGCCTTAGAGATTGGCTTTTGATTTTCAGCTACCAGACTGCTATCCAAGTGAACACATATTTCTCTAGGATCTCTATGGTAGGGGGATGTTGGAGAGATCGTTCCTACACAGGAGCATCACTTGCTTCAAATAACAAACCCCCGTGTCCCCCTTCTACTAGGGTAGCAAGCTGTGATGGCAGGATAAGAGCAGCTCCACTACAGGAAGGTTCAGCAAGAATCCTCCAACACTATGCTGCTCCCAAGTAAAGAGCCCCAGCAGGTTTACTATCTGACAGGAACAGTTAAAAGAAATACAAACTTGGCTTGAAGGCTATAGTCATTTGGCATCTGAGTGGATCCAACAAGATGGTTACTGCAGGCGAACCCTATAATTTGGCAGCTTAACAGCAGACTCTTAAATTGGACAAAGATTACACTGTGATCGCCTCAGTTTGATGAACAGGAAATGCTGGGGTTGAGCGGGGAGGTAGAAGTTGTTAACTCTCTTCAGTAATATAGCCTATAAGGAGCTGCACCCCAACTGGTAGTAGACAGTTCCTGTGGACTGCCTCTAAATGTCTGCTGTTTTAATAACAGCATTGCAGCCAAAGTACAGGTAACTTACGACTGGAGAAAAATAGAACCTAAGCAAAGTGTTGCATGTTCTCACATTCTTCTTCACCATGGAGAATTCTACATTTTGCAGAGTCCTGTCCAATTTCCTGGCATTGAAAGGACTAAAAGCTACATATGCCAGTGACCATCTGGCCACCCAAGAGAGATCCTTGCCCAGTTGCCCTATATAAGGACCTATTATGTAACAGGAAGAAAAAGTGATGTGTGCATATTTTAGATGTTACTGGATCTATATACTGATTACTACTAGACCTACATCACTAGGAAGCAGGGGAAGAAATTTTAACTTTATTAATTTCAAATATGGTTTTAAAGCCAGGCTGGATTTCTGCAATACTGTATGCTTCCAAGTGAAGCTGCCTTTCAAACCATTCAGACTTCTGAGCTGGTTCAGAATGCTGCCACAAGGCTGCTCATGGGAACAACTGGGAATTAACAGATTTCACAAGCATCTAAAGACCTTCACTGGCTACTAGTTTTTTGTTTCTGAGCACAATTCAATTTGACTTGACTACCCTATAGTGAAGATCATCAGAAACCTTAGTTGAGCTGGTGACCAGAGACAGTGGTGACTTTATTGGTAATAGCACCTCTGCTGTAGAACTCTCTTCCCTTATCTACTCATCTTGTACCAAATTTTATTACCTTTAAGCTCCATGTAAACACGATTCTGTTTTCCTTAGCTTCTAGTGGTTTTAAACAAACCTTGAGGATTAAGCTGTGGAGAAAATTCTGCTGCTATATTTTTGTTTTAATGAAAAGAAGAATTTGAGTGTTTAAGGTAAATAAAATGCTTTGAATGAAAGTTTTAAACATACACCTTAGTGCTTACATATATTCAGCATACATAAAAGTACTCGGAAAGCCTCAAATTGCAACATTTGCAAGATGTCACTGCAGAAGATGTTGAGGAGGTTTGAGCCAACAGTCTTTTGACACAACTCTGAAAATCTATATTAAGATGTTAGAAAGAATACAGATTTCTGCCTAAATGTCTTTCAGCATAAACTTAGTAACAGTAGTGAGCATAATCCACTAAGCACAGCTCCTACTCAAACTTCAATGAAGTAAGCTTGCACTGGAACAAAACTTAGATACAACCCATTTGCTTCAACTTACCAACTAAGTCATGCTTCAACTAGACCTATTGAAATTAATGCACTAGACTAACATCAACCAATTGATTTAAATAGCTGTACTCCAAGAATGACTTAGCTGGATGCAGCCTAATGTATTTAAAGCTATACATTCATGTTTATAAATACAGAGAGAAAAATGTCTTAATGAGATTTCCATTTCCTTACTGTTGTGCATAGAAGCACAATGAAATAGATGCATGCCTATTAAAAGTCACTTTCAAACATGTTGTATCCTCCTTCGTATTAAACATTATGAAGCAGAGGAGCATAGAGCCTGTTTTTATTTGCTGCAGGGCTGGGTTTCTTTCTTAGAAGAGTACAGTATGTTTCAAAACAGTTTGTTTTCCAAAAGAAAAAAAAAGTAAGGGAGAAGGCAAAACAGTACACAGTACCAGTTAGGCTTGTCTTCACAGCACCTTCTAAGTAGCAACAACGTTTTAATGTTTTGAATCCAGCAGTGCAGTTGGCAGGTGATTAAGGGAATGCCAACCTCAAAAATGAAAACACAAGCACAAATCTCTTGTGTTTCTCTTGCTAAGCTATTCATTTCCTAAGAGGGCATGTTGTTTAGGAAGTAATCCACAGGGAACCCACACAGCTTCAAGGCATTTCAGGATCCTCCCTTCCCAAAACATGAAATAAATGCATCAGACCCCACCTAAGAATGGCACTTATCCCATTTTTTTAGGCTGTTACTCGCTGTTGCCCAAAGCAATGAACAATTCTAACAGACAACAGTTACAGTATTTGTGTTTCCTTCCTCTCCAAGAGTATAAATGCCAACTTCCCATGGTGGATTCAGCCTTCTACTTCAAAGCAGAAGTGAGCTTAACAGAACAACAGACAAGGGTTTAAAATAAAATGGAAGGTGAAATTGGATTACCCATGGAATAATTTTAGATTGTTAAAAACCTATTACCGGCTTCACTGTAGAAAGTAGTCATCTTTGACATGCTGCTTAAATGTCTTGTTGACTTTCTAGGGACTGTTTGTCAACCTCTCTTTGATGCAAGCCCAATCCTGCCTAAGAGAAGGAGGTTCAAATGTTTTGCTTCCCCTTACACCCTTCTACCCTCTGTTTTGAAAATTAACTTTGGAAAAGCACTTTGCAAATACACAGGACTTTGCAAATACACAGCTAGCACCGTGAAAAAAATAGACAGCTGGACTGAATCCATTTTAACATATGCATTAACTTCACTTTTTAAAGAACAGATCATGGGCATCGAACACCCTAACACTGATACAACAACAGCATTCAGGGATTAATACGGGGCAGACTCAGCAGAGCTCCATTTCCCCTACCCCTTGCTTGGTGTACACACACACACACACACACACACACACACACACACACATCATGGAAAATCTGTGCACACCACCCACATTCCTTTCTGCTTGGTGCAAACTTTGCATGCTCAGAGGTCAAATACACTTTTCTTTAACCAACCAGTATTTGTTGTTGCTTTTTCTGATGTCTTATTGATCTGTTTATTTTTGTTGTAATTTTTGTATGGTGTACACAACTTTTGTAACCAAGGTGTAGCTTATATATACACTTGCAAGAGGTTGAGAGGGAGTGCTGAATACAGACCTGGAAGCTATGCACAGACCTCTACAGCTTCATGTTGACTTGATGCCCTGTGTGTATTATGTATTATGTAATACACACTGGGTATTATGGCAATATCAGTATACCTTTAAATACCAGCTGCTGGGAATCACAAATGCGGAGAGTACTATTCTACTCAGGTCCTTCTTCGTGGGCTTTCCACAGGCATCTATCTGACCACTGCGAAAACAGCATGTTGGACTAAATGGGTCTAAATGGACAATTGCACTTGTCCAGCAGGGAACCACACCTGCAATGGAATGGACCACGCCTAAAATGGAAAACCTCCAAAAATATTTGCATATCTTTCAACTTTAATACTTGCACTTTGGTGGGTTACTTTATTATCACAAACCTGCCTGCTTCAAAATAATGTTGGTGGGTTACTAAGCAACTGTTCCTAAGAATTCCTGTAACTGAAACTTAAAGCCCAGTGCAACAATAACCAAACCCAAAATGTAATTAACAAGTAGAGAGCAGGGTCATATTTAAAGAAAACACCTCAATAATCCATGGCTATAATAATAATAATTTATTACTTATACCCCGTCCATCTGGCTGGGTTTCCCCAGCTACTCTGGGCGGCTGTAGAAAGAGGGACAAATCCAATTTAAATAATATTAATTTTTTATTACAAAAGTACATGCATTGTCTCTTTTTTCAGGTTGTAAAGTCTTTTCTACAGATCAGTTACATTTGTTATGAGACATTAGTGTTGAGTACAGTATAAAGTTGGGGAAGAAGAGGGGGGAGAGGAGTGGTGTACATGTGAGGCTTTGTGTCAGCGTCAGCTGGGTAGGTTCTCTTTCTATTCGCTTATTACATTTCCTTTGTAGTGAGAGAGATTGGGGAAGCCCAGGGTGTGTCTGTCTGTCTGTGGTTGGCTGCAGTGGGGTTTGTTTGCGTTTGTGAGGAGGGGGCTTGTTGGGCCAATTAGGTAAGCCGGATTGATTTGTACGCCATCAGTGGACAAATAGGATTTTATAGTGAATTGGCAACCTTTTACCACATACTCAATGGAACATCAATTACAGTGGCATCTACCAGACACACATCTGAAACTTTGGAATAATGTTTTCCCCTAGGAATCTAGGGGAAGGAGTGGGCAAGGGAAACATTTTATTGAAGGGTGTTGTGTTCTCATCTTCTTTCTCAAAAACTGATTTATTTATTTTTAATTGTGGTTGTTTTTACATTTGTCAAATTAGGGTAATTAAAGAGAGGATGTTATACTTTTAAGTGCTAACATCATTTGGCTTAGCATTACATGTGAACCTGAGCTCGTAGTTTTTCTCCTCCAAACAAACCATGAGCGGTTAGCCAAAAACAAACCTTGCATTCTAGTTTGTTTGGAGAAAGGCAAGCTATGAGCTGGGCTCAGACATGGAGCATGGCAGCAGTAGGAGCAATGTGTCGGGGTCCACAAGCTGACTGTGTGCATGGGTGGTGCTGAAGCCAATTTGGGGGTGGGGAAGGGGCAGAGCAAAAAGTGTGTGCAACCTCTTTCTTTCCCTTTCTCCCTACCCAGGAGTCTGCTGGGAGATAAGTCTGATTGCTCTTGCTAGAAGCTCCGAATCAATTGCTTGAAGAGGGCTTTTGAAATTAGGCCAAGGGCCACATAAAATTAGGCCAAGGGTCATGTGGACCACCCACCTGTGCCGAAGAGTAACAGATGCATCCCTTTTTGCGGTTGTAAATGGAGAACCATCTGCTATGTTGTCCAGTGAAGGGTCTGCACAATTCAGAAGGCTCTTACTGTAATGTAGATCAAACTCAAGAATTGCATAATGTGCAACCAAAATGGTCAAAGGCCTGGAAACGACGCCTTATGAGGAACGGCTTAGGGAGCTGGGTATGTTTAGCCTAGAGAAGAGAAGGTTAAGGGGTGATATGATAGCCATGTTCAAATATATAAAAGGATGTCATATAGAGGAGGGAGAAAGGTTGTTTTCTGCTGCTCCAGAGAAGCGGACACGGAGCAATGGATCCAAACTACAAGAAAGAAGATTCCACCTAAACATTAGGAAGAACTTCCTGACAGTAAGAGCTATTTGGCAGTGGAATTTGCTGCCAAGGAGTGTGGTGGAGTCTCCTTCTTTGGAGGTCTTTAAGCAGAGGCTTGACAGCCATCTGTCAGGAATGCTTTGATGGTGTTTCCTGCTTGGCAGGGGGTTGGACTGGATGGCCCTTGTGGTCTCTTCCAACTCTATGATTCTATGATTCAAAGGAGCACTAGACATTCTCTCTTCCATTTGATGTCACGAGAATAAGAAATTAGTAAGAAATATCACAGAAGGGTTATTAAATTGACCTCTCCGATTCTTGCCAATGTGTCAATCAACCACTCAGTTGTCGCAAAACTTTAAATAGAAAATAATGCTAAGTCTTCAGAGCATGTGTTAAATCGGCAGGGGAGGGATAACTTTGGGCCTGGGAGCATGGTCCTCTTTCATGCTTCTCTTTAACAGTAAAATATTGAAACATGTCAGCATCTATGTGTCTGGGTACGCTGCCTGAACAAAATTAAGGAGGTGTCAAAAATAGTGCGGCGAAGGCAATTTGGAGGTTCTTTCATGTGTCCTTGAACTCTTGCTTGCCTGGATAGAGGATATGGAAGTGTATCTGTGTGCATGTGTTTGTAGAAACTAGATGATTGCAGAAAGGTAAAATTAACATTAGTTGCCCCACCCACTTTAGGTTCTGGCCCCACCCATCATTGGCATTCAGTGGCCCCTGAAAGTTGATGAGAAAGCAGTGTGGCCCTTGGGCTGAAAAAGGCCCTCTTCTCCTGTGTTAAAGGAAAGGAATAGTCAACAGTATTAATTGCTTGCTTAATGTTAGTGTGTAGTCAAAGCTGAAGCTCATCTTCTTAAACAAACAAATTCCTGTTCTTTTTTTAATGGTTGCCAAGATTCCTTTCAATTTTTCACTTGATAAGGAGAATATTTGAGTATAAGCTTTTATGTCCCAAAGCTTTCAGTGTGACCACATTTTCCACATAGCTGCACTGGTTTGATGCCAACTTAGCAAAATAAACACAGACTTAACACTTGTCTGGAATGAAATTTTAAGGCTACAATTATTCTATTTTTTGAAAGCAAAAAAAAACATTGGAAATGTAAGTGTTAGAACAAGGGCAAACTGGATGTGCATAGACCCATTTCTGCCAATTTTTGAGGACTATAAATAGGAATTTGAGGATTTTCTCTCCTTTTGTATGTGGGGGGGGAGTTGACTTAAAAACCTTTAGGGAAATAAAACTATGCCTTGCCCATTCTAAACTCAGAAAAACAAGTTGCCACATAATGTGCAAACTCTGGCTGTTTTATATTTGAAAGATAAGAAAATTGAATAGTTAAATGTGAAACTGTGCCAAGAAGAGCATCTATTAATAGGATTATTGCTAACAAAATTTTACAAGAAACAGGCATGCATACGCTTAATGTTTTTCTTTCTCCCTAGCATGTATAGAGGCTGAGCTGGGAGTGAATTTTGGTGAAGAGTTAATGAAAAGATAGCTGGTTCCTTTCTTTAAAAAATACTTGTTTCAATATTTCATATAAAAGGTTTTTTTTATGAAAAAGTCCTGAAGTGAGAATTCTTGATGTAGCACATAAGACTTTGGCCTGGATTCAAAGAGGGGTTGCCGGCAAAGTTTGTCTGTGTACAAACAGCAATTGGCAATTTTTGTCTTTCAGTGGAAGCTCCTTGTGTCTCATGGAATGTTCCTCTCGACAGTCCGAGGATTTTGGGAGGGATAGGGAACCGCCCGTTAGAAGGGGCAGAGACCAGAAAGCCATTAGCTTTATGTAAACCTTTGCATCTTGGCCTTTATATATTTATTTGTTCACTTATTTGCTGGGTATTATGCACTCCTAAGTGCGTATTGTCAAAGTATACACAGTCCTCAGAACAATCTGCGTTCATGTGTATAAAAATAAATTGTGATTTAAATAAATAAATAGACTGTAAGAGAAACTGTAGGTGAAAATTTATATTTTGGTTGGTCTTTGTCCAGCAATGGAATGATGAATCTTAACTAGAGTAATTCGGAGGCTTTGTGGCATTAATTATTATTTGTATTATGAGAGGGAAAACGCAGATAAATACTAAATCCTGAGATAAGAGTAATGAAGTACATTCCAGCTACTTTTTGGACCCTTCGCATAACCCAGCTTCTTTTCCTAAATCAAGACTGTGAGCTTTGCTGCCAATTAGCTGCTCTTCAGTCTCACATATTGCCTTTTTTTAAATTAGAAAACTAAATTATCTGCCTTCCCCCAAAGCAAAAGTCATAGTTGGTAGCAGGCCCACACAGAGCTTGTCTGAGGCCCAGGGCGGGAGTCTTGTTAGAGAAAAGTTACAAACACAAACAGAAAAGCAGCCGGTCCCTGGTGCCCCCCACCCCCTGGCCAGTTTAGTCCTCTGACGCCTAGGGCAACTATATCTGGCTGCCCCCACCCCTCTGCACAGGTCTGGTTGCTACTGCCATATAACAGACTGAAAAGACAGACAGTTTGGGCAAAATGGAGAAGACTGTTGTTGGTGTGCTTTTGGAGTGACGTAGCTCATGCTGTAATTGTGGGTCCCAACTTTCTGACTGAATAATAGTACCTGATAACTCAGTTGAAGTCCCAGCCATCTACCAGTGAGCTGCTGCCATGTTACTCCACTAATTTGCAAATGAGATTACAGTATGTACATCTGTCCTGGAATTCTCTGGAGATTACCATTGCCATATGCACAAACTCCATTCGAGTTCAGGAACATAGTGTATCTTTTTTATATTACCACTTGGGTAGAAGCAGTTTGTTTCTCTGTTTTCATTTGTATCTCTTATTCATTGCG
Organism: Zootoca vivipara; assembly: GCF_965207765.1. Classification (NCBI taxonomy): domain Eukaryota; kingdom Metazoa; phylum Chordata; class Lepidosauria; order Squamata; family Lacertidae; genus Zootoca; species Zootoca vivipara. The sequence continues at coordinate 36,477,679 of NC_142594.1, forward strand.
TTTGCTCTAGCTCCCAGAAGTAGCTTCTACAGTAACAGCCACGGTCAGTTTATTTATATACTGGATTTTCCACAAATGTATTGTCCTTGAAACAATTCATGGAAAAATATGTGATTTTAATACAATAATAGCACAATAGCCATAATACACTACAGTGAAAGCATTGACAGTTCAACAGTCATACTTCATGAATGTTAAATACATCAACAGGTAAATTAACAATACTGTATCCAGTTTTAATCCCATCAATATGGTGCCCAATCTACTTAGTAGTACACATTAAGTGATCCAAACCAAAGTATTGTACCAGCATCTAGAAAAGGGGACAAATTGACATGGGGCTGCTGTTCTTTTGGTGGCAACTCCATGTCTCATGTAAAATGTAGCTTTTCTTTCATTTCTTGCATTTTACCACACTAGGCCCTATTACTTCTGCTTATTTTTTCTTGTATTTCCATTTCCTCTCAAGCACTATATTCAGTCTTCATGCCAGGGAACCTTCTCAAAGGCAAATTATTATTAAAGTAGTATCATGAAGCCCGTTAAATTAACGGGTGCTAGAATTAATTAGCGGGGTTCCCCCCCGTGACTCACCCACCACCACCACCCCAGCCCTCACTCAGTCCCTTCCCCTTCCCCGCCCCAGCCAGCTGCCTCCTCAGCTTCCTCTCTACTCCTCTTTTCTCTCTCTCTCTCCCCACGCTGGTCCCAGTTGCAGCAGCCCTTCCAATCCACACACACTTCCAGGGATTAATTCCCCCTTCCCCCGCAGGTGCGCCCACCCACCCGCTCTCCTGCTTTCGCCCCTCAGTAACGGCTAAACGATCCTTCAGCCCAGCAGCCGCATCACTCGCGGCTTGCGCTCTCTCTCTACCCACACCCACCTACCCTCCCTTTCCCTTTCACCGGCACACGCTTGCCTCCTCTCCTTCCCCTCTAACGGAGAAGATACCAGGAGGAAAGAGAGAGATCCTTCTGTAGCGCAGCAGAGGCAAGGGGAAGCCGCACACTTTTTTTTGTATGGTTGTGTATATGCAAGAATGTAATCTCTCTCACGGTCCTGGTTTATCCCGTCCGAAGTCTCTGTGCTCCAAGTCCCAACGGCTGTCCGTGGGGCACATGCGCAGTAACACAATCCCAGGGACACAGGGACTGGACACAGAGACACTTGCACTTTATTATATAGGATTCTCGGTAGTGGTGCCCGCCCTGTGGAATGCCCTCCCATCAGATGTCAAGGAAGTAAACAACTATCTGACTTTTAGAAGACATCTGAAGGCAGCCATGTTTAGGGAAGTTTTTTTAATGACTGATGTTTTAGTGTATTTTTAATATTTTGGTGGAAGCCGCCCAGAGTGGCTGAGGAATAAAGATTGGCGGGGTATAAATAATAAAAAATTATTATTATTATTATTATTATTATTATTATTATTATTATTATTAATGTCAGGGGCACTATATAATAGTCCACACAGCACTCACAATTGCAACATTTAGGATATTAACTAGCGTTCAGGCAACTAGAGTTTAAGTGTTATGCCTGCAGCAAACCATATAGAAGCATGCCAATGAAAAACTTAGTTGGCCTCTAAGGTGCTACTGGAAGGAATATTTTTATTTTGCATAGAAGCATGTGATTCTAGTGATTATATATATATACATATATATTGCCCCCTACAGCAGAAATAAAAAGTTGCCCACCCTTAATCTTGGTTATTTGGAAGGAGTGCAACTTGGGAGGAATTTCATTTTCTTTCATTAATTTGTGGGATCAAGCAGAGCCCTTACTCCACTGGAAAACCAAAGGTCTATTTCAGGCATAGCAGGCCTGTTGTTCTCTTCTTCTCTTCTACAACCCGTTCCTGAAAGCCAAAAAAACAACAACAACTAGAGCAGCACTTGCCTGCAGATAGTGAGAAGTTTTGCCCTAAATAGCCAGTATTTAGCCTTTCAGTTGAATAAACATTAGCAAACACCCCTACTAGTATTATGGCATACCTATGCCAAACCTTGCATAGCAGTGATTAATTTGAAAGCTTTTGAAGAAGGAAATACTATTGATAGATGGACAGAACTGAATATTAACCATGGAGGACCACAGTGTTGTCCACACTAAAAGCCAGCTGAAACAGGAAAATAAGAAGACCATGTTGGATTTGAACCACGGAGAATGTAGACTGAAATCACAGTTGGTTAGGAAGCTGAGAAGTTCTCAACCTAATTCTAGTTTTAGAACACTGCATGGAAGTGGGGGCAGTGGGACAACTACTCCAGATCTCACCCAAGGAAGAGTACCATATAGGAGCATAAGCAGCTGCCTTATACCAGTCAAACCACTGGTCCATCTAGATCAGCATTGTTTACACTGACAGGCAGCAGCTATGCAGAAAGGATGTCTGTCCCTGTTCTTACCTGGAAACACCATCTGAATGCACAGAAGATATGACCCTTCTCACATCAACACTGACTCACAGTACTATATTTCACTGTTTTAATATTGAGGCATTGAGGCATTCATACATTCATTGTATACTGCTCTTATTTGTCCTGTAAATTAAGTCAACAATGTGCCGCTACTGCTTTCTCCTCCCACTCCCTTATATCCCAAGGAAAACTAATAGCTTCAGTTAACTGCATGACTAGAAAGTGGGACATTGCAGCAAAGTATCACAGCCAATGAGAGCTCAACCATTTAAACCAGGCATCCCCAAACTGCGGCCCTCCAGATGTTTTGGCCTACAACTCCCATGATCCCTAGCTAACAGGATCAGTGGTTGGGGAAGATGGGAATTGTAGTCCAAAACATCTGGAGGGCCAAAGTTTGGAGGTGCCTGATTTAAATTCTATATTTGATGTTTATATATCACATTGATGAAATGCGAAAAGACTGCAGTTAAACCAACTTTAACTCAGGGTAGGCCCACTGAAATTAATACTCATGAATCACTTAGGTCCATTTAATATTAATGGATGTACTCCGAGTGAAAGTTAGTTGAACAGACTGAAGGGATTGCTCAGTAAAGTATGAGACTTTTAATGCCAGGGTTGTGGCTTTGAGCCCCCATGTTGGGCAAAAGATTCTAGGAGGTTGGAGTAGATGACCATCGTGATCCTTTCCAACTCTCTGATTCTATGATCTATTAATAAAACCCTAAGGTGTTGTATCCAATGCTAGTCATGCTCAGAATAGACCCACTGAAATCAACAATTACTCTCAATAGGTCTATTTAATTGGATATAACCTTTACCTCAGAGGGAGTAAAAAGCACACTTCTGAGGGACATATAACACTGTTTATTTGGTCATTCATTCATTCAAATAAGTAAGTAAGTATCTTGGTAAGAAACTACAAAGAAAAACAGCTCATATGTTAAAATGACAGATATGTATGAAAATGTTTGTAAAGTACTGTGTCATTCAATGTGGAGTTGCTACCAAACTGCCTCTGCCATGCTGGTTACATAATCAACTATTATAAACACCCACACTGCATTCCAAGACTCACAACCCTCACCTAAAGTCCCACCAGTCTCCATAAAAGCACTCTTTTATTTTAAATTCCTGAGAGATAGCAATGTCAGTCTGCTGAGGCAAAAATGATTAAGACCCCTGTGGCTAAACACATCTCTGCAGCAGGAGAAAATTTATAGGCAAGAGCCCACTTCGTCCTATGCATAAGAAAGCCAATGCCACAATAAATATATTTTAAGTTCCCAAGGGACGTGCTTATTTCAGCGCTTAGGATATTTTATGTCCCTTGTTTCAAGGAATTGTATTACTGGTTGATCTTCGCTTCTCTACCTTTTTTTTCTATTCCAGGTATTTAAGAGCTTAGCACTACTTTTGAAAAGATCATGGCCATCTTGAAGAGAAATCTGCCAGCACCAAGGTTGGCTGGCTCTAAGCAGAACAGATCTAAAACACAGAGATTTTTTTTTAATTGGTGAGTTTCATGCTGATGGAAGCAAGCTTCCAGCCAGGGGAAATGGATACAACAATATCTTTGTTGTATCTATTTTCCCAGGCCTTCTTTCATCAGCAGGTGTAGTTCAACCATCAAAAAAGACCAACACCCATACTGAGTCATGCCACACTTCTGACTTCTGAGGCTGAAACTTGCACACATATACCTGGACTTAATCCCTATTCAATATAATGGAACTAACTTCCAAATAAACATTAATTTATTATTATTTTTTAAAAAAACTTTCATAAGAACAAGAAGAGTATCCAATGTGGCTTGCAGTCTGTATTCACCAATGTGCCTGTTTCCCCAAGCCCTGCCTCGCACATAGTAAAAATGTTAAAAGGCATTTCTATCAATGCATCTTACTAAAATTCTGTCTCATATGGGGGTATCAGGTAACAAAACGTAGCCTTGACCTGGAAAGGGGGGAGAGAGAGAGATTCCTGCAGGCTCAAGTAGAAGAAGAGACAACAGTTTACTGCAGCACGTTAATCACGTAGTGACTCATAGGAGTTGGCTTCCAACACAATATTCATTGCATCCAGTCAGATCCCCAAGGATGCTAATGTTTTTAAAGCACATTGTAAACTCTTTTGCTTGCAGTGATGAAAAGATAAAGCCTTTAGGAGGCAATCTCTCAGATAATAGAAGCATTCTGGGAGAGGTCTATAGCAAATTGAGATATTTCCCTAGCCTACCTACTAACCAGAAATATCTCATGGTCATGACTCCTGTTTCCTTTTCTCCTCTACTGCTGCACTACTTTGCTATATGTAAAGTAAATGTGCAAAGATATAACCCTATCAGTCATTGACTGACCTGCCCTAATTTTATCAAGGTATGAGGTAAGCAGAAGATGTATGGCAGTCATTTATGAGCTACTCAGATACTAAAGGTAAAGGTAAAGGGACCCCTGACCATTAGGTCCAGTCGTGACTCTGGGGTTGCGGCGCTCATCTCGCTTTATTGGCCAAGGGAGCTGGCATACAGCTTCCAGGTCATGTGGCCAGCATGACTAAGCCGCTTCTAGCGAACCAGAGCACCGCACGGAAACGCCGTTTACCTTCCCTCCGAAGCGGTACCTATTTATCTACTTGCACTTTGACGTGCTTTCGAAATGTTAGGTTGGCAGGAGCTGGGACCAAGCAGCGGGAGCTCACCCCGTCGCGGGGATTCGAACCGCTGACCTCAGATACTACAGAGAAGGAAAAGGCGGATAGAAGGCCCTAAGGAAAAAGAATAGATGCAGCATGAGTCTTCTAGGCCAGAGTTCTCTAACCTGTCTAAAACATCCATCATCCCCAGCCATTGGCCCAGCTGGCTGGAGCTGATGGGAGTTGGGCTCCAAAATATCTGGAGGGCATGAAGTTGGGGAAAGGAGGTATTGAAAATTGGGAGCTGCAGTCAAAGAAGGCAGATGGCCAAAGGCAGTAAAGGAAGTGGGAGGGAGAGTTCTCCAAAGCAGAGCAGATGCTGGTGGGAGAATGAAATTTGAGAAAAAAGACAAAAAGGTACCAATAAGCAGGAACTGCAGAGGCCACTCAAAATACTCATCCAAATCTCCTAGTTTAAACTAGTGCTGTGCACTGGATTCAGCAGAAGCCCAACCCAAACCAGTGCAATTTGGGCAGAACTGGGCTTCAGACAAATCAGGCTGAGGCTGTCAGAAGGTGTGGCAGTTGAGCGGCAGCAGGGAAGAAAACGAGGCAGGCAGTCACTGCAAGCCTTTTTGTGAAAAGGGCTTTCAAACAGGTGTGCACAGCCAAACTTAGCAGGGTTGAACCCTCCACTCACCGTGTTCCCTTCTGTGATTACACTGGCTCCTAGCTGAATTGCACCTTCCATGGGCTTAATCCTGTTGGCTGTTGTGCGGGTTAGGTGGAGGGGAAGGAGCTGTAGCTTCTCCTTACCTCACCCCCCAACCACATGTCTAATCAGGGTTTTATAAGCTTCACTTATAACTCCAACAGCACTAGATAAAAAATTTTATATATGTGTATTCTGGTGCTACTGAACTGGCAGGGTATGACCTACATGGCTGTAGCCATAGGCACCACATTTGTGCAACTGCTATCCTCTAATAACAGGAAAGGCTTCTTAAAATATTACATTGCTGCAGAGCAAGTACAAAGAGATCGTCTCCCTGCCCAAACCAGAATTTCTGCATGCCAACATTCAACGTTCATCATTTTGCTGCCATCCCTTTCAACTCAGGCAGGCTTGAAAAGCACTTTTCATTACCATGCTTTAGCAAACAGGTCATTTTTTGCTTCTGCTGCTTTGTAGGCCTTCACCATTTGAGTTTGCAGCTCCACTTACTTTTGTCCTTAAGCTTAGGGTTGCCAGACTCAACAGAGGACAGGACTTCTGTGCCTTTAATTGCCCTGCTCTCTTTTGAGTCTGGACACCTTAAAGAGAAACCAGCAGACCCTTTGCTTAGAAATTAAACAAAGGGTCTGCTGGTTTCTCTTTAAGGTTTCCAGACTCAAAAGAGAGCAGGGCAATTAAAGGCACAGGAGTCTGGCAACCCTACTTAAGCTCCAGTTATCCAAACTACAAACCCAGAGGTAGTACTCTTTCATTCACACAGACACACAGAGTAGCATTTACCCTGTTTATTCTCTTCTGTGGGAGAGATAAGAGAAATTTCTGAGGAGGAATGGGGGCAGACATGGGTTTAAATCCACTCCATGCATTCAATGTTCATAGCTTCCCCCAAAGAAACCTGGGAACTGTAGTTTGTTAATGATACTGTGAGGTGTGAACCACGGTTCCCAGGATTCTTTGTAGGGAGGGCCATGTGCTTTAAATGTATGGTATGGATGCGACCATGAACAACGAAGAAGGGGGAAAGAACTGAAGAGAGAATGAAAAAGATATGGAAAGAAAATAGAGAGAGAAGGAAAACTGGAAAGACTGGCAGATAACGTAGCAAATACCTAAAGCTGAGATAACAAATCACTTGCCTAGAAGCTTTGTCATAGAAGCTGAGAGTACTATCCAAGATTATGTCACATAGGGGTGCATTTCATTCACACAACCACAGCCACTAACTTGCCTCACTAACATTCTTGTCCATTTTGATTGACCGATCCAGAATATGGCTGTACAACCCATAAAGTTTTGTGTTTTTATGATCACAAGGACAAAAGCTATGTAAATGCCTGTTCCGAGATATTTTCACCAGCAGATAAACCACTTCCTCTCATCTGAAGAATGGTAAGTGGAAACTCTTTTTTGTCATTAATCAAAATCAGCCCATGTCCTCCTAGAGCACTTTCTTACTCCAACAGGCTTTTCAGACCTGACTGCTTTTAATGAAAGGTCTGGTGCCATGCTGTTTTTACAGTGAATATTTGTAGGTTTTTAATAGATTGTGTGTGTGTGTAAAATTAATGTTTAATGGATTTTTTATGATTGGAGGTCCCCCCCCCCTATGTTTTTAGCTGTTCTTATTATATCTGTAAGCAGCCTTAGTTCCCTGTCAGGGGAAAAGGCATGGTATAAATAAATATAATAATAATAATAATAATAATAATAATAATAATAATAATAATAATAATTTATCATTAAGGTACTTTTATATATTTTTAACTTGAAAGGCCTCTTCATACAAATATCCCTAGCTTTCAATGTGTTACTAGAAACAAACCTTTTGAATTATATCGGGTGATATCAAAAGTCAAATTTAGCCTATGGCGACATGTAAGTGCCTATCATGAGCTTAACACAAGTAGAGGCAGCTGTGGAAGTTTGCATGTTCTTCTTGCAGCTGCTGTAAGAAGTGATGCTGGTGTGAAGAAGCCCTTCGCTAGTTTCTTCTTCCCTTCCTTTTTCCGAACACCTGCTAGAATCCAGCATCAAGACAGGTTCTTAATTAGTACACTCTGTTTCCAAGGCCACGTTCACAAATTTCCTGCTTTTGCACCAAGGCATTGCACCATTAAAGATGTTCAGATGTTGATATTTAAGCATTTTGAAACACAGCACACCTTTTTCTAATGTAATTGAGACTAAGCCCCCAGGAGAAAAGCTCTGAGTGCTATGGTTAAGATAGCAGCTGATGAGCAGTAATGCAAATCTTATGATCTCATCAGCTCACTGGAATAGGAAAATGCACATCTCACGGGCAATGCACTTTTTATAGTCCCATTTCATATTCAAAATGGGAATTTTCTAAGTTACGCATACCAGCCATATGCACAGCTAAAAATATATTTTAAAAATCCAATAGAAAAATACAAATAAGAAATATAACTTATGTCTTTTGCAAAAGTATTTTAAGAGTAAAAAGACACCTGACTACCGGGTTAAAAAGTATAAGAAATCAGATCAAAGTGTACACTATTAAATAAATTCATTGTCAACACTAATAATTCCATTGGCATAATGGAGATACGTATTTTGAACATTAAGATCAACTATTTGGCCTTCAACTCATTAAAGAGTTTATAGCACACTTTTAGAGTAAGGTAAAGGACCCCTGGACAGTTAAGTCCAGTCAAAGGCAACTATGGGGTTGCGGCGCTCATCTCGCTTTCAGGCCAAGGGAGCCAGCGTTTGTCTACAGACAGTTTTCCAGGTCATGTGGCCAGCATGACTAAACTGTAACAGAACACCGTAATGGAAGCCAGAGAGCACAGAAGCCCCGTTTACCTTCCCACTTTAGCAGTACCTATTTATCTACTTGCACTGGTATGCTTTCGAACTGCTAGGTTGGCAGGAGCTGGGACAGAGCAACGGGAGCTCACCCCATCACATGGATTTGAACCGCTGACCTTCTGATTGGCAAGCCCAAGAGGCTCAGTGGTTTAGATCACAGTGCCACCTGCACCCCTACTTTTACATTTAATTTTGGGGTATAAATCAGTCTACTCCAGCCTGGAAGCCACCTGATATATTGAACTACAACCCCCATCACTCCTGACTATGGATCACATCAGCTATAGCTGAAGTCAACAACAATGGAGGGCAGGGGAAGTCTGGTACAGAAATTCTTTGCACACCTAAAGAGACACTTATATTTGTTTGTATTTATTATATTTTTACTGGAGAACAGTTCAGTTGCTAAATGCATTCAGCCTTCATTTCCAGTATTCCAGCTGCACACTAAACTCAACAGTAACACAAGTTTCCTACTAACGCTAAAAGGATCAAGCTATTTTTTTTATTTAAAAAAAGCATTACTGTAAACAGAAACTTGATTTTGTTTGGGCAACTTCCTCAAAAAGCAAACAGGTAAATAAATCACAAGCTGGAATGGCAAGTCTCCTTTTCCAGTGATTAAAAGAAAGCCCTGTTTTCTCTCAGGCAAGAACTCATCATGCATACAAACTAGAAAACTCACTTAAACCTTTTTAAATCCCATTTGCTCCAAAAGGAGGGATAGGAGTGCACAACTTTGATTGTGTTTGTGCCCATTCTTATTTGAAATTCATTTAAGAGTAGTCTTAGATATCAGGCATCATGAGAAGGCAATTTGAAATAAATCGTTTTATACTGATGCTATAGGGGTGGGGGGTGGGGGAGACATTCTACTGCAACCCTCTAGATGTTGTTGGATTCCAACTCAGCTAACATAGCCAATGATCATGGATGATAGCAGGCATGGTGCAAAAAACAGCTGCTGGGCCACGGGTTTCCTATCTCTGCACTAGTATTAGACTAATTACCCAATACCCGGGACACGCGTGGCGCTGTGGTCTAAACCACAGAGCCTAGGGCTTGCCGATCAGAAGGTCGGCGGTTCGAATTCCTGCGACGGGCTGAGCTCCCATTGCTCGGTCCCAGCTCCTGCCAACCTAGCTGTTCAAAAGCACGTCAAAGTGCAAGGAGATAAATAGGTACCATCCGGTGGGAAGGTAAACAGTGTTTCCATGCGCTGTTCTGGTTTCACCTGAAGCGGCTTAGTCATGCTGGCCACATGACCCGGAAAAACTGTCTGTGGACAAATGTCGGCTCCCTTGGCCAGTAAAGCGAGATGAGCACCGCAACCCCAGAGTCATTCGTGACTGGCCTTAACTGTCAGGGGTCCTTTACCTTTTTTAATTACCCAATAATTCAGTGTTCTGAAGGGAAGAACCATCAGGGCATGGAACCAGGTACAAACATGTGTCAGATTTTATTTATTTCTAATATTTATATTCTACCTTTCAAGGCACTATACACACACACATCCACAATACAATAATTAAAACTTTGTTAACATTGCAATAATAGGACAGCAGCAACTGGAACAGTACAAAGCAGAGCATACTAAAAAGTAGTTTGAATTTTGTTGACAAGCATGAATCCACCATCATAAAATGTCCTGAACAAACATGGTAAAATGGGACTTTTTATTTAAAAAACAAAAAACATATATGCTGGAGTGTTGGACTAAGACCTGGGACACAAGGGTTAGGGTTCAAATTTCCACCCGGCCATGAGGCTCATTGGATGACCTTAGGCCAGTCACAACCTCTTGGCCTACCTTGCAGGCTTGTTGTGGGATTAAATAAGGAGTGGGGAACCATGTACTCAGCACTGAGTTCCTTGGAGGAAAAGATGGGATATAAATGCAATAAAACAAACAAACAGTAAATAAAACTGGCATAGCAGAAATGGTAAAGTCAGTGGAAATGGTCAGATAAAATTGGCAAGGAGACATGCTGGATGTCCTGGGCAAATAAAATGAGGTCTTTGCTGGTGCAAAAGAGCACCAGATTCAGTGACAGGCAAGTGTCTCTTGCGAGGACATTCCACATCCTCCTCTCTGGCCTCGCAACTCCACCACCAATATTCAGAAAGCAAGGAGGCTTGGAAAACAATTACAACCTATGGGCAAGCTCATCTGAGGAAAAAGCACATGATCTAAATTATCCTTATAGCTACTCAGATCCCAAGTTGTTTACGGCTTTAAAAAGATAAACATCAGAACTGTGTCCATAAGTGGGACAACAGTCTGTGTAGTTTAAGAACTGGTAATACGTTTTCCATATAGCTGGCCCCAGTTAGTAGACTAGCAATTGTGTTTTGAACTAAATTAATGTTTGAGAAATCTTCAGGTTACTGTCACAGTCATCATAAATAGAAGTCAAATAAAAAATTACTGGGGGGAAATCCACATTATAAAACAACACAATTAACAATGAAACAGGACAGCGTCTTCAGCATCAGAATAAAACATTACACAGGAAAATCAACTACAAAAATACAATGAAAATTCCACATTGTTCATCTACTAGTACCGTAGCCCATAACATGTAGAAAGAAATGTTGCTCATTTTTAAGTACATTTATATTTTCCACAGGGAACCGGAACCGAGGCTTCCCATAATACTCAAGTGTTTCCCTCTCTCAACAGCACAAAGTAGACCAAAAGTACACATAGTGAGTCCACTATAATTTCATAGGTTTGGATCCAAAGAACCATAAGCAGAATGAAACAAATATTATTCCTACCCTTCAATGAAAAAGGATAATACAAATTGTGGTTTATAAACTGTAGTGGGCCATAAAAAGAATGTAAAATAAAAAAAATTCCTTCAGTAGCACCTTAAAGACCAACTAAGTTTTTATTTTGGTATGAGCTTTCGTGTGCATGCACACTTCTTCAGATATTCAGAAATTCTTCAGATTTTCGTGCATGCACACGAAAGCTCATACCAAAATAAAAACTTAGTTGGTCTTTAAGGTGCTACTGAAGGAATTTTTTTATTTTACTTCGACCCAGACCAACACGGCTACCTACCTGTAATAAAAAGAATGTGTTTGTGTAAAAGGAGGGACTCCTCTGTATTTGGGGTCACTTTATCCAAAATAACCCTTCCATGGGTTAAACCCAATATGCTTTTGCCCTTATCCATGCAAGCAAACACCCAATGTAATGATGTTTAAACTTTTACAGTAACATGTGCACAGTGTAGAAGTCCACCCAGACATACACCCTTTTAGATCCAGTACAGTTCTGTAAAACTAGACAATGTGTGACACTTACGCATTGCAGTAGGGTTTCTTCTCATACCCTTTGTAGTTGTTCATGTTTAGAGCCATTTTGCAAACCTCGCAATGGAAACATCCTTTGTGCCAGTACTGAAAAAGAATTTATAGTGTTACATATGGTATCACTGTCAATATTTGCCATTTACACAATGAAAGAGGGATTTCCAATTTTTAAAAAGTCTACTAATTTTACCGTTTTACTTCATTGTGCAAATCAGAAACCTTTTCAATTTACACATGCCACATTCTGTATTGGTTCTACACACAATTTCCACACACATGCCCCCCCCCACTTTGTCATAATTGGCATTCATCTGTTCTGTTATAAAGCTATAAGCCAACTATGAGCATTTGGAGCAATGTGATAGAACTCAATAAAATAAGTGATCTCTTTTGCCCCTGGCAGTCTTCTCTCTTCTTCTCTTCCCCTCAACATGCACACATACACACACATATATATACAGAGAAAGCCAGTGTGGTGTAGTGGTTAAGAGCAGTAGATCGTAATCTGGGGAACCGGGTTCGCGTCTCCGCTCCTCCACATGCAGCTGCTGGGTGACCTTGGGCTAGTCACACTTATCTGAAGTCTCTCAGCCCCACCCACCTCACAGGGTGTTTGTTGTGGGGGAGGAAGGGAAAGGAGAATGTTAGCCACTTTGAGACTCCTTCGGGTAGTGATAAAGCAGGATATCAAATCCAAACTTCTCCTCCTCCTCTTCTTCTTCTTCTTCTTCTTCTTCTTCTTCTTCTTCTTCTTCTTCTTCTTCTTCTTCTTCTTCTTCTTCTTCTTTGTAGGGACAGGGCTGAAATATGACAATACTAGGATCTGCTTACAAAAGGCCCTTTTATAGCCTCATGTGATGACTCTTGAAACTGACCATAGTCAAGGACCGCTTATTGTTTTTCCGGTGGTGGTGACTGCAGCTCAGCACAGCCACAGGGAAACCAGAGGGGGCAGGGGGTCTTCACCCAAGTGACCTCCGGAGGCACTAACAGCCTCAGCTAGTTGTGGAATCTGCTGGGAGGTCCTGCCAGAAACTGAACTTCAAATCGGCCAATCACTGCCAGTCCATTGGGTGTGGTTTGCATGCTAGACCTGGGGGAGCTAGTCTCCACTCAGGTCCTCCTCACTATGAGTGAGCAGCATAGTCAGCAATGGATGTTCCGCCAACCCTGTGTCTTTGGCCCTGCCCAGAGATAAGCGAACAGTGCTCTAGCATGACCTTGCTGTGGAATTAATTGGTCATCGTATTCAGGACAAAGGAAGGAATTTGTCTGCAGACAAATTGTGCCTGTCTTGAGGTTCTGCCTACCTCATAGCAACAGTCACAACTTTGGGCAGAAAAGGTATTGGGTTGGACCCTTAGTCAAAACTGGAACAAAATGTTTAAGGTACCCTGGTAAAGGGGTCCATGGGGTAAGTTTTATCCGAAGGCCCAGGCAGGGGCTAATATGCCATAAAACTTTCCAAGTGGCAGCCTGGTGGGTCTGCCCCATTTGATCTGCATTGTGGGGCGATCCTTTAACCCAGGATCTACCCTAAAGGATCAATCAGCCAGCAATTGAGCTGATTCAGGATATATACTCAATGCCTAAGACAAAACCTGTGATCAATAAAATTGTGGCCATTTTAATCCCAGTTAACATTGGCTCACTGCACCTGGGCTTAGGTCCAAACTAACAAAGCAATACTAACCATGTTTACTCAGAAGTAAGTCTCCTAGGTGCATACAGTTGGTATTGCCACCTAAGCTAGTTGAACTTGGGTCTTACTGAAACCAATGAGGCAACTTGGTCATGTCTTAACTACATTTCCCACCAACTTCAATGGAAACTGAATTCAACTGACTTAGTCTGACTGGATCCAATGCCTCTTCCAGCAAATACTCACACCCTATGAAGCAAGTGACAGAAGTGCCATTCGTCTGACTTTTAAAATGAATGATACAGTCTGCGCATTCTTGCTATTACATATGTCAAGCCCAGCGTAATGGTGACTCCCTGAAGATTTAGGATGTCATCATTTAACTAGGTGGGCAGCAGTTTATTTAAGTGATAAGTTGCATCATCTCCTTAGCCTGTCACACATCCCTGATGACCTCAGCTTTACCTTTCTAAGTTTTACACATTACATATACACACACCCCAAAAATTGGTTCTGGGTCGTTTTGAGTAGCAGAAGGAAATAAGGTTTCTTTTTAAAAAATCTTTCAGCAAATACCCATCCCAAACACTGCACAAACAAATACCACCCGTTAAGCCTGTTTGTACTTTTACAGAAACTACCTCCACCCTGAAGTCTAAGAGGCGCCCATCCCCTTTTAGGGAGGTGAAGGTGCAGAGAAATGGAGGCATCTGACACAGCCTCAATATTTTGTGGTTTTTCTTCAGACAAAGGTGCTTTTGTGATCACCACCACCCTGGGGAGAGAGAAGGAGCCCTCATTTCGGAGAAATGGGCATGCCCGGGATGCTGATGATGTGCCTCACCCCGCTCCTGTGACATGCCTGTCAGTCACACCACCCAAGCTAGCTGCAGTTGCGTAAGAAGCTGCCGTTGACAGAAGCATCTCCTTCTGCACTGCAGCCCTGGAGGCAATGAAACCGCTCCGAGTCCCGAGCGAAGGGACGACTCACCTTTAGGACTAAGGAGAGTAGGGCGAAGGGGGCGAGCAGCTTCGACCCTCATTTCCCTAGAGGGGGGGGACACCCGGGGAGGGATGGAGGGGGCTTTACCCACCTACTGTGCTGCCTGCTGAGCATATCCAACCTAAAGAAGCTTTCTGGACGGATTGAAAGGGGACCTGACTAAACCCCTCACAAAACTAACGGCCAGGGGGGGGGTGCATCCAGTTAGATCTTGCTCCGCCCCCACCGCGGCGGGCCTGCTTTGCGATGCGTCAGTGGCTGGTTGACACGTTAATTACCGTCTGCCCACCCCGTCCCCGCCACCGCCGCGCTGATTAGAGGAGGAAGGGGACGAGGCGGGGGAGGAGCAGCGGTGCAGATTCCGATGCACAAGCAGCCGCCCAGAGGCGCGCTCGGCCACCTGCGAAGCTTCCCGTTCCAGCCTCTCATCCCACCGCAGCCCAGCTCCCCAAAGCAGGCGGCGGAGCCGAGCCCAGCGCCAGGCCACTGCGCACCACTCCTCCGAAGGCGCCCGCCTGTGCGTCCCCCACGACCATCAACATCTCACGGCTCCCCATAAACCTTTCGTGGCGCTCCCTCGCCGCCCCCCCCCCACCTTGCTCCTCTGCTTCGCCCCCTTCCCACGCGTCCCTTCCGTGGTGGTCCTCTCTGGGGAGCCGCAAGGGCAACGTTCAGCCCGCGCTTAAACTGGAAAGGCGAGGGAGGGGAGGGAGGAATTACCAGGCTCTGGTTTTCTACCATCATCATCATTATTACGTTTTGTTATGTTTCCCTTTTCACCCCTCACAAGTGCAAGTGGCGGACACTTTTTCCCCTCCTGGTGGGATTTGGGGGGGGTTCAAGTTCAAGGGGCGGGAGGAAAACGAAGGCACCCCGAAGAACCCCGAAGCCCTCTCTCCTCACACACAAAATAAAAAGCGACGCATTTTCCGATTTTTTTGAGAGCAGCAGGCACTTCTTCAAGCAGGTGAAGCAAAATGACGCTGGGCAGCAAGGGGAGGGAGGCAAGGGAGTTCAGAAGCAGCTCGTGAGGGGAGCTCCCTTCTCCCCTCATATACACACACACGGGTCGCCCCTCGTCCTCCTTCCCCTCAGCCCTCCTCCTCCTCCTCCTGTCCCCCCCCCCACGCACCCTGCCCGCCCTCGTGCGCACCTTATCCAAGCAGTTGACTTTCTCGGTCGGATAGACGACTTTGCCACAGCGGGCGCACTGAGGGTTCATGGTCGAGCTGCCCGCGAAGCGTCCCGGCGGAAGCGGCCGCCCCGAGCTGCTGGGGCATTCCCTGCCCGCCGCCGCGGCGCTGAGCAGCGAGGCGAGGCTAGGCGCGAGGCGGATGAATCGCCGGGCACTGCGGACTCTCTGGCGAGGAAGGTCAGCGGCGGAAGCGCGGCTCCAGCTGGCGGCGGCGGCTGCGACAGAGGCTCGGCAGCATGTGCAAGCGAGTGGGAGGGGGAAAACAACCGCTGCCTGGAGCCTCCTCCGCCTGCGCCCGCCTCCGCCTCCGCCTCGTGCCTGCGCGCTCCGCTCCTCCAGCAGAGAGAGAGGGAGAGATCCGCCGCGCTGAATGAAGGGGGCGGGCTGCTTGACGCGGGCTGCTCCCTTCGCCGCCAGGGCTCTCTCTAAGGAAGAGGAGGACCCCCGGAGCAGGTGGAGGGACGTGGCCTAGCCTCTCTGCTGCTATGGCTTAGCCATAACGGCTAGCCTAGAGAAGAATGGAAACGTACCGGTAAGCATGGATAAGTTGTTGCCTTCGAAACTTATCATGAGGTGGGGGAAATTAGGGGAGAAGAAAGGATTCCTTCACTGGTAGCTCCTTCCAAGCTCCAAGGACCGAGCCTCCCAACAAGATGTGTTTGCAAGCCTCCCCCTACCAATACTGATTTGATTGATTTCTATACCGCTTAAAATATTTAAAATGTCTCTAAGCGGTGTAGAAAAAAACCGGAGCAACCACAGGCAACTTAAACAAAATATTACAAAAATACATATTGCATATAAAAGTATTATACAAAGCTACTTCTGTAGTGTGGCATGCCATCCCAATATCCTAGTGATGTGAGATTTCAGAGGTTCCAGGCACTTATCCAGGGTTTGCGTCTTTTTGGAATGAGGCACAGGGGAGACTGTGGCGTCTTTATTACAGGTGGCTTATTTATACATAAATACAACCTGAGCCTACAATGAAGGGGTTCGCAGCATTAGCACCCCAAAAGGGTCTTGTTTCTCCCATAGGTACAGCCTTGAATTTAAACAGAAAGCAAACATTGTTCTGACACTCTTCAGCTTGCTGCTTTAACTCTAGGTCACATCACTGCCACTCTGAACTCTAAATTCAGGATTTCTCTTCCTAACTCTCCCCGCTCTTTTGTCTTCTCACACAGAGCCCCCTTTCCTTGGTTCTCTTAATGGCCCATCACCCAGGCAATCACTTCAACACAAGAAGCTAGGCTGGCTTATATTCTAACACTTGTTGGATCCAGGGGTAGAAGGATCTCACATGCAGCCTACTTCCTCCCTCCAAAACTCATAACAATATATAAATCAGTATCATAGAATCATAGAGTTGGAAGAGACCACAAGGGCCATCCAGTCCAACCCCCTGCCAAGCAGGAAACACCATCAAAGCATTCTTGACATATGCCTGTCAAATCATTTCCCCTTTGACACACCCTCCCTCTCAGCCTTCTGGTTCTTGTTCAGGGTCCAAACAAACTATCAGGGGTGCAGTTTGGTAATTTTGGGAAAAGCTTTGGCTCTCCGGGTGCTGGTGGACCTCAGCTCCCATCACCTGGTTCTTGGCCATGATGGCTGGGGCTCATGGGAGTTTGAATCCAACAATATTTGGAGGGCCACAGATTCCTCCACTCCTTTTAGATCCTTGGCCCAGCTTATTAGGTGGTGGTGCTTCTTGATTCTGCTGAGTTGGGCCCTGGACCTCTGCCCTGATTTCCTGCCCCAACAGCACTACTGTTGGAGATGTTTTAGCATCCCCTGAGCAGACCTTTCACAGTCCTGTACTATTATAGACCATTGATGATCACTTGTGAACTTGACAACTGATGGGTGATCAAGGGCTTAACAAGCTGACACAGTGTTCCTTTGGCTGCAATACTATACAGACTTTCCTGGGAGTAAGGCCCACTGAACTTCATGGTATTTGCCTGCAAGGAAACATGCATAGGGTTCCACTGTTAACCTCTGGAAAGCTCTCTGAAATTCTTTTTTTAAACTTTATTTAATAAAAATAATTTCACACCTCCTTTCTGAGCAAAGCTTCTTCAAGTCGGTTCACATTATAAAATCTTCCAAAATGCAATAGCAGTACAAAATATAAATGCAGAATCATTTATACAAGTGCTCTAGTACTAAAATCTTAATGTCACACAGCCTTCAGCTTGGTGGGAGGACTAGAGAGACAGCAGTTGCGGTTTGAATTGGAGCAGAGGAAAAGAGACAGAACTACCGTATGAGCTTAGCAAGACTGGAAAAAGCCTCAGGGCTTCAGGGTAGGGTCTGTCTCCCTTACTGCTTTTGGAATTTG
Source organism: Zootoca vivipara (assembly GCF_965207765.1). Taxonomy (NCBI): domain Eukaryota; kingdom Metazoa; phylum Chordata; class Lepidosauria; order Squamata; family Lacertidae; genus Zootoca; species Zootoca vivipara. Next base: position 36,495,819 of record NC_142594.1, read on the forward strand.
ATGCAAGATTAGTGGGCATGCTGAATGCTTAGGCATCAACCTGCTTCCAATATTTGTTCAGTTTTATGTGTCTTGGGCATAAAACCATAACAAAAATGCTATGCTATCAAAAAAGTATAATTGCCCTTCCCCTGCCCCCAAGCATCAGTGTAATACCCAGATCAATACAGTAATGCCAAAAGATTCCAAAATACTCCTTGGGGTATACCTTTATATCCAAAAGCCTTAAAAACATGACACAATGACTTTCAGCACTCTGGTTTACAGAAAACTAAATGCAAACCAAAATAGACATGACAGCAAAGGAGGCAGGGTGAGGCAACCACCTCGGGCGCCAGAATCTACAGGGGCAGCAGATCCAGCCTTCAATGAATGCATGCTCCTTTGAAGCGAGATCTGCCACCTCTTCAGCAGCCCACCCCAATGCCACCTCTACAGCAGCCACTTGGCAAATAAGAAGAGGGAACAGTGGGCTCTGAGGTCTCCTGGGCTCTGCAGCCACCTGGCTGCTTTCCCTCCTGTGACAGCCTCTGATTCCTACTTCAACAGTCAGGTTAAGGTTGAGCTGATTCCCCTCCTTGTTCCCAATGTACGCTGTCACTCCTCCCTTCTTCCCACTGTAGATCTTCACTCACCCCTTCTTCCCTGGCTGTGAGGCTGGTGCCATTTCATGGTTCGCCTCAGGTGCCAAAAGTCTTGGTTGCCATATGCAAACGAAAGCTTGACATTTTGCTGATTAGATCACTGCTCAAATCCTTGAAGTGATGAGTAGAAACCTGTTCACATTTTCAGATACCAGGAGGCATAATACCTTCCCATTACAAATACAGTGCCAATGCTTAAAGGAGAATTTTGCGCCCCTGAGTTTTACAAGGGCAACACTGAGACCAAAGAAGAGGAGGAGGAAGCTGACAGCCAAGGCCACACCCTGAACTTATGATAAATAAGGAAACAGGAAAGTGGAGGCTGGCTGAGGGCAGACTGAGGTTGGTTGGGCAGAGCCCCAGTCACCCAAAAAGACCAGTCCCCATTGGTCTATCCGGAGTCCCAAGGTGAGCAAGTATAAGAGTTCCAGGCAGATAAGTGCTAGCACTGTATTCAAGCTCCCTTGGGTGCTGCTTTGTGCAAAATGTCCCTTTCTCCACTATTCCGCTCAGCAGAATTCCCCCTTTCAAGCTGTAAGGTTGCGTAAACTGAGGCCAGGGATTATCATCTGCCCAATTACAGCATTTCTAAGCTATGGTGTGGTGGTGGTGCGCTGTGCCTTGACTTCTGAGTTGCACTATATCCTATGCTCCATCCTTGCAGCATGGGCAGAACAGCTGTCAACATGGAAGTGGCCATTTCCACATTTATTTCTCCTCCTACTGAAGTCAATGGAGAGGAAATTTCTTGCACTGGGTTCAGAACTAGTGTAAAGTTCCACTGTGGTGTGGATGTGCTCTGGAGGAGCATAGGATGCAATGTAAGTGCGAGCCTCCCCCATCCATCCCACCCTGTTTCATGTATTCCATGAGCATATCTCACATTCCACCAGGGTAGTAGGGTTTCCATCATATCCTTTGATCTCTCAACCAGTTTAACTCAAGCATAGGAGTGCCCCTGTTAGAGAATAGTTTCCTCATATGAGAACAGCAGCTATAATTACTAGTCTTCACTGTGTGTGTGAGGCTGCATGGTGAATACCACAAGTCTAAATGCTACATTAGCGTAAAATCCTATTAGTCTGGCAGAAAGCATAAGGCAGTCCTGTTTAAATCATTTCCCAATTTTCCAACTCACTGAAGCAATGGAGTTATGTGTAGTTTGAAGATTAAATTGCCTGCTACGTTTCCATTTGCGCTAATACGGAAACAAAGTAACCATTGCTTGTGTGGTATTTGCAAACTTCCTAATGTGATTCTTCATCTTTTCTTCAAGAGTTACCAATCGCTTGGGTTTTAAAAATAAAATGTAGTGTTTGTAGTTGTGGTACAACTAAATTACAACAATTCAGTGTGCCAGTCCTGAACAGATTTACATGGAATTCCAGGGCAATTCAATTCACATGACCATTCCTTTGATATATTTTTCCCCAATTTACAAATACTTTTTTACCAGTAGTATTTCCATGTGCATATGGAGAAAGCACAGTTTTGTGTAAAGCCAAAATGCATTTAGAGGAGACAATGCTCAAGCAAATTCTTCTATTTCAGATTTGTCTATATGAAAGTTTCCATTTGAATTTCCCAACCCTGCAACACACCACACTGATTTTCTGCAGACTGTTGTGTTCCACAAACAGAGGGCAGATACACCACAAAGGCAAATGATTTGCAATTACTCATGTATATACAAGCTGAGTTGAACACTGAAGGCAAAATTAATACCTTCCAGTTACATTTCATCTTCTGTATGGAAAGCAACAACAGTTTTCCACCTGTGGGGGAAGACAATTTCCCTTTCAAATTGTTCAGCATACAGTTCATGGATGTTATACTCTCATTGAATACTGCATAATATATGATGAGATTAACATTTTATATTTTTCCAAGATCTTGATAAAAGAAAATGAAGATAAAATAGCCACCCCCCAAGAAAGGCATGTAGAACAAAGCCACACTGATTTGCTTGGTTCTGCATCACAGAGTTTGAATCAACCTGTAGTAATTATCTTGCTTTAAATAAAATTAATCCTTGTTATATGCTTACATTTGGAGAGATAAATATTTGCTGTGTTGAAGTGGGCAAGTTGCTCATGCCTGCTGCAGTGCAATGTCCTCATTCTTAATAAGCAGTTTTTCCTTCCAAAGGAATCAGTATCTCCTTGGAGCTGTTTAAAACTATAATTTTAGGTAATAATGGATGTAAATTTTTGATTGATCTAGATGGTCTGAAACTGGAACGACTTATGGAACTTGCTGAAGTATCTGGGAGACCCTGAGTCCAGGGGAAGGGGGGCTGAATTAGTTTTAAGTGTTTAATTAGTATGATAGAATAATTAATATTTAAATTTATGGAAAATTCTTGGTAATAAATTTTAGGCTAAGGGGAGAAATAGAAGATAGAAGGACGGGAAAATAAATTTTGATTTGGATAAATTGATTCATTATTGGTGAAGAATAGATGAAGAAGAAGAGTTTGGATTTGATATCCCGCTTTATCACTACCCGAAGGAGTCTCAAAGCGGCTAACAATCTCCTTTCCCCTCCTCCCCCACAACAGACACCCTGTGAGGTGGGTGGGGCTGAGAGACTTCAAAGAAGTGTGACTAGCCCAAGGTCACCCAGCAGCTGCATGTGGAGGAGCGGAGACGCGAACCCGGCTTCCCAGATTACGAGTCTACCGCTCTTAACCACTACACCAGTGTTTCTCAACCAGTGTGCCTCCAGATGTTTTGGGACTACAACTCCCATCATCCCTAGCTAGCAAGACCAGTGGTCAGGAATGATGGGAGTTGTAGTCCCAAAACATCTGGAGGCACACTGGTTGAGAAACACTGCACTACACCACTTTTAGAATAGAACATTTGAGTGATAATGATAAAATGTGTTAGAATGATATAAGATATAAAATGGAAATTGCTTAATTGGAATTTTAAAATGGACCCAGTGAGGGGGGAATTGAGGAAGTCAACAATGTTAAGTAAAAAAATGCAAGAATTGATATTTTTTTATGTTTTTTTTGTTTTTTTGTGATTTTGTAATATTGGAAAATGAATAAAATAATCTGGGGAAAAACCTATAATTTTATATTTATCCCACTCTCTTGTATATCATGTGCATTTAGCTGATAAATTCAAGGGACAGTTTGCTGGTGGACCTGGTTGGTGTAGACTGGAGTGCCCAACGTGGCACCATCCAGATGTTGCACTCCAACTCGTATCAGCTCTAGTCAGCATAGCCAACAACATCTGGAGGGCTCTAAATTAGCTACTCCTGTTACAAGCAATGACAAGACTAAGACTGTGACCAGGTGATTATTTCTATAACCTAGCACCAATAAGATTATGTCTCAAGGCAGGAATGGCTAACCTGTGGCCCTCCAGTTGTTGGAGTAGAATTCACATCAACACCAGCCAGCATGGCCAATGGCCAAGGAGATGGGAGTTGTAGTCCAACAACATCAGGAGGGGGGAGGACATTGTAGTGGACCAAGTTCTCCATTTTGCATATGTGCTAACTGCAGGGTACATGGTAAAAAGTACATTCTTGATAGGAAAGAGTTCTTCTATAGACCTGGATAACTAGCTGGAGAAACAAAGAAGCCATGCTTGTCCCTTTGTTCTCAGAAGATACATCAAGGTGACCTTGCATCTCAAGGTTGAGAGAAAGTGTGAGAAAAGAGGTGGAAGTGAAAGAGGGTGACGCTTAACACATATTAATTTGATTTCAAAGTACAGGTCAGCGTAGAGGGCAAAGAGACAGGGCCAGTTTAGGTCTCCCACGCTGTCTGTCTTAACCCCATTCAAGCCTCCCTAAGCAAGCTGAATTACAGGTCAACTTCCAATGGTCAGGAGGTCAGGGTCATGCGATCTAATTATTATTATTATTATTATTATTATTATTATTTAATATTTTTATTAACAAAAAAGATTTTTAAACAATACAAATTACCAATAACATCCTCCCCATCCCTCCCTCTCCCACCCTCTCAGGCAGGCATCCCCAAACTTCAGCCCTCCAGATGTTTTGGGCTACATTTCCCATCGTCCCCAACCACTGGTCCTGTTAGCTAGGGATCATGGGAGTTGTAGGCCAAAACATCTGGAGGGCCGCAGTTTGGGGGTGCCTGCTCTAAGGACTTCCCTCAGCTCTCCTCCCTGGTTTGTTTGTACATATTATTCTCTGCATGTTATAAAATTGTGCATATCGTTGCCTTATCTATCATGTGTTCTACTAATAAATTGTGGGTGTTTATTCAAAACCTGCCAAGGAGTCCAAATCCTTTTGTTGTCTTTCTAAATAGTTTGTAAAAAGTTCCCATTCTTCTTTGAAGTCACGGTTGTCCTTCTCATGTAGTTTATATGCCATCTTTGCCAACTCCGCATAGCTCATCAGTTTTTCTTGAGGGGCATGCGATCAAGACAGTAAACGATCATGCAAGAGGAAGGTAACATAGTCCCATGCAGGCGGAGAAGGCAGTCAGTTTCTGAAAGTCCACCTTTTAGTGAGTCCTTCAGAAGCCTGTAGAGCAGCCATTTTAGGTGACAAATTACTCAAAATAAGAAGCAAGCTAGAGTTATCAGTTATATAAGGCAAGCAGGACCCTGTTAGCACACACCACCTGCAGTTCTCCTTTCTGCCATTATCAAGGTGCTGTTGTGAAGCAACAAAATCAGGCCAGACATTTCCTCCTGCTGCAAGCTGTCCTGATGGTGTGGTGTTTGGAATCTGCTGCTGAATTCCTAGAGTTCAGCCCTCCAGTGCCTTACAGAACTTTCTTCATGCAGCTCATCTCCTTCTTGTCAGAGAGTTTCATGTAGTAGCGTCTTAAGCTTGTCTTGCGCCCTGGTGCAGGGATCCCTAGGGCGCCCCCCCCCGGGGGGTCCTCACGCACGCATGCCTGCCGCCTCGCCCACACTTTCCTCAGCGGCTGCCTTGGCTGGGGAAGAACAGCACCGAAGTCTCCTGGGGAGCGCGATGCACCTTCCTGCCAGGCCCCGATCATGGTGCCTCATCCTCCGCTGCCGCCACATCCCGCAATAGGCCCACCGTGCTCGCCGCCTCCCCCTCGCCGGGAGGCCTCAATACTCCGTCTCAGCTGAGCCATCACCGCGCGAAGAGCCACAGGGTCGGGAAGGGGAGAGCGCAGCCTCCGGAGAGGCTTCGCCACCAGCACGCACACAGCGAGGGGAAAAAGAGAAGGAGGCGCAGCACTGCGGCGGGACCAGCATAGGGCTTAGTGGCTGGTTGCGCCTCGCCAAATGCGCCACTAGGCCCTCTGGTTTCATGGCTATCTTGCCCAGCAACTTCAGAGAACAAATATAGCTGCAGTCTTTTAAGCAAGAGTAATGTTTTGAATACCACGGCTTATCCAATAGTCAATAATTCAATATTTTCTGCTGGAGATTGTACAGAAGAGTCAGCATTGCAGTCAAGTACATTAAGAATCATGTTGAACTAAACAATTTGCTTATTTTTTATCCCTTCAGTGACATATACATTGCAGCAATAGATACCATCACACGGGCAGGAAAAGTAGAACAATCTAGGGATATACTTTAAAGGAGAAATGATATTAGACTTTGCTGAGCAAACTCAACAGAAGAGAGGAACAGAATTTTTTTGAAGATAATGCATATAGTAGGGAGAAAGATATAAAGGAGGAAAAGGACAGATGTCTGAGGAAGTTTTTTTTTTCTCTCCCTTCTCATCTGTGTTCATTCTAGCTCACCCAGACTGAGCAAAATAGTTCTAAATGGAGTGCAGGCCAGGAAGTACATTCCGTCTCCTTGAAATATGCAAATCACTATACTGTAGTACATTTTGTGCATGTATATCTCATTGATTTTAATGGGACCCAGACATCTTTGACTGTCAGCAGAACTGCAGCCTAAATGGTTCTACAAATGCTTCTATAGAAAGCAATTCTTTGTAATATTTCGGTTGGGAGAAACACTTGCATATACCTATTGACCTCAGGGGCCATCACTACAGTCTACCTCTGATTCAGCTATTCCTTGCTTACGCAAAATCATCCTATTCTCCTCTCATTTTGCAGAATTTCTTGTAAAAGTCACCCAGGGCATTCTCTGCTTGCTTAAAAAGAAGAAGAAGAACATTGTTTGAGCCTGTTACAATTCAGTCGAGGAAACTTCAGATTATGAGACAGAAGGAGATAGACACAGACACAAATGAAGCAAAGAAATCATGTTCTGAGGGGCTCAATGTGGTCCTCCTTCCACCACAGAACCTTCTTTGTCCTCACAGTCATGGCTGACAGTCTCTCACTTAGCAGGGGGAGATAGTGGGAAGTGGATAAGTAAGGACCAGCAGCAGCTTCTGCTCTGCATCCTTGCTGCCATCCCAATTCACTCCCTTAAAATCTATGGCAGCAACTACTTGCAGAAATAAGGCAGGGCATCCATAGATTGATTACTGAAGTGAAAGATTTGCCTGGACTACAGTGTTTGTAGAGGGAGCACCTACTGGATACTACCAGTATGTGTGGTGGCTATTTCTTTATGGAATATGACTGTGATACAAAAGGTAGATGAGGGCTCACCACCATTTTGGGACCTGTGGGCACATTTGGAAACCTGGTCAATGTTCACACTCAGTATCCCAGGAGGACAAGGTCCCAGGCACTGATGTTCTGGGCTGAAAGAAGCAACATCTCAAGGAAAGAATCCTTTTCCATTCAAGCTCAGCTCAGACCAACATGCCATGGAGAAGGACAGTTGAAGCATCACAAAAACAACCTTAAAGCAAAAGCTTGTGCCACTGAGTTCCTGAAGCTTAGGTAAAATGAAAACCAGGCTTGATCCAACTGAGGCAAGATATGCCACTCTAATCAACATTGGAAGTCTTCTGCATCCAAAATGCCAGGGAAACATATTTTGAAAGGAAAACGTACCAGCCCCTGTCTCTGGAATCATCTGCAATGTAATCAAACAAGCTATTTTTGTAGCTGGACCTTTGGAATCAGGGTCTCACTCCATAAACTGGGATAGACCCATGACTTGACCATCAAAGCACAGAGGCCTTGAGCCAGGGTGTATACAATGTGCATGAAGTGCCCAGAGGATTGGCTAAGGCTGAATGTAGTCCTTGAGCCCCAAGGGCCTAACCACCCCTGGTTTGTGCCATGATAAATTTGTTAGCTGTCATCACACCACCCCCATTGAAGAAATCTGGAGTGCCGCATCACAATTGGGCAGAAGGTGGAAAGGGTGCTTAGTAGTTGCAATGTGTGGGAGAAGGAAGATGCAGGAGGTTTATCCATCCATCCAATTTATATACCTCCTTTTATCCAATGTTCCAACATTATAATTTTATAATACATTATAATTTTATAATTATAAACATTATAATTATAATTATAAACATTATAATTTTATAATACATTATAATTATGTAAAAGACAAAATATATGACATAAAAATAAAATAAAATAAAAATAAAAGACAATAAAACAATCACAGGAAAAAGTCATAATAACAGGTGTTTCCACCCCCTCCATGTTTAAAAGGCCATAGTTGTTTAGTGGCTGAGGGCCTGGGTAAAGAGGAATGTTTTCGCCAGGCATCTAAAGACATGTAATGATGGCGCCAAGTGAGCCTCTCTGGGAAGAGCATTCCACAAATGGAGAGCCACCACAGAAAAGGCCCATTCTTATGTTGTCACCTCTGAACCTTTTGGGAAGTGGGGACACAGAGAAGTGCCTTGGGGGGGGGAGTACAGGGCCTGGGTTGGTTCATATGGGGAGATGCAGTCCTGAAGGTAATGAGGTCCTGAGTCATGTGAGTTTAGCATGGAAGTGGTTTGTGTACAGGGGGTTGCACAAAAGGAGGGAACAGGCATGGGCATCGGGGTGCAGGATAGAAGAGAGAAGTAGCTTCAATTATTGGGTTGGGAAGATAAAAGGTCATCTTAGTAGTTGCATGGGGTGGAAAGGGGAAGCTGCAGGGGGTTAGTGTGAGGGAAATGGCAGGGGTTGGCAAGCAAAGCACGCAGGCGTGCAGTCCTTAGTATTACAATAAATATATATATACTCAAGGAGAAAGAAACATTTTCATGCTCTCAGGACCCAACCCAACTGTGCAAACATGATGTTACCGCTTAACTAGCTATATGGGAACAGAGATAGGGATGCAGATCACTCAAATGCAGATCAGAATCCGGTTGCTGGAAACCACAAGTGGGGAGGGTGTTCTTGAGGTTGAATCCTGCTTGCTGGTTTTCCCAGAGGCAACTGTTCAGCCACTGCAAGAACAGGATGCAGGACTAGATGGGCCATTGACATGATCTAGCGCAGGCATCCCCAAACTGCGGCCCTCCAGATGTTTTGGCCTACAGCTCCCATGATCCCTAGCTAAGAGGACCAGTGGTCAGGGATGATGGGAATTGTTGTCCAAAACATCTGGAGGGCCGAAGTTTGGGGGTGCCTGATCTAGCGGGTTCTTCATATGTTACTATCCCTTTCAAAGCAATGCAGTATATTCTGATGCACATACTGTCCATGATTTGTTACAGTTTCCAAACCATCAAGTTATATTTATGTTGTCTGTGCACAGAGATCTCTTTAGCTGCTGATCAGTTCCGAAGAAAAGTCACAGAAGAGAAACCACTTGTTTTGCACTTAAAGGAAAGTGCCCTTTAGAATGCAGCAGAGGTTAAAGAGAAATTCCTTCAGTTTATGTAACAGCGCCCAGTTCAACAGCCTCAGCAACTGAAATCCAGTTAGGATTCTATCCATCAAAACTGCCCCATAAAAGGAATGGCTCTCAAAGGCTAAAGAACCTTCTCAAACGAATGCAAAATGGAAATAAAGACACAGACATTCACATACAATGAAAAGTGTTGAAAATAAGGCTGACTTTGTCTCGTTAACCTGGCACACAAGCCCCGGTGATCAGTAACTGGCATTTATGAGAACCTGCTAGGAGGGAACTCTAAACTTCACAAATGAGTGTCACTATGGAAACTAATCAAATGAACAAAAGTATGAAAGAGCAGACTCAGTGGAAACATCTGAGAGGGAGGAACAGCACAGTAAACAAATTGTGTATGTTAAAAGTCCATGACTGAAAAGCTCGGGCGAACAAACCCTGATATCTAGAGGGTTCTGGAGCAAGTTCATGACAATTTCTCACTGAGTCATTAAAATCTGTGGGCACTATATATTTTTCAAGGGGAGGACACACACTGTGCCTCTTTTATAGGCAAACCAGAGCAGTTGGCAGAGAGTGCTGTTAGCTAGAGGATGGATTTTTGGCAGAATGTTGTGTTCCTAGTGCAACATGAAAATAAAAGGCTTCAAATAAGCTACCAGTGTATGCTTTTTTATTTAAAAAATGACAAAATTTTGGGTTTTCCAAATTAAATAACAGTTGCCTTTTAATTTAGGGCAAGCTTTTAGAAATGTCCCTCACAACACGCAACTGGGAAGTTGGCTTGCAATCCCTGCAAGTTTGATAGTAAACAGAGCTTTCTTTGATTTCTTAGAAAATCAGCTAAGTGGGGTAAACTTGGGCTACGGTGAGAAAAATTACCATTATTAGTGAGCACATGCAACAAGTTCAAAGGAAACTACACTCTCAAAGGCATATTCATTAATCATATTGTATATCTTATACTGGGGTGGGCAAACTATGACCATCCAGATGTTATTGAACTCCCATCTCCTATCAGTCCCAACCAAAATAGCCAATAGTCAGGGATGGTGGGAACTGTAGCCCAACAAGATCTGGAAGGCCAGATGTTGCTCAGCCCTGATGTATACCATACTGATTATCATCTGAAAAAGGATATGGGTTCAGAGAAGCCAGAGAGAAAGATAATATACGGTAAGCAGACTATGCTGAAGGCACAGCTGGTTTTTGTGGGTCAGATTCTGATTAGGGCTGCCAGGTCAGGAGCATCCCAGATCTTGAGATTTCAGGCCCAAACCTGAGCTAGAGATGGTCTCTGGTGATGTCACAGAGTTGGGTCCTGGTGATGTCATTAAGCATGACACATGAGGCATTAAGCACAGTCACTGAGAGTATGTCATTCAAATGAAAAACACAGTAGATGAGTGAATATGTCCAAGGTTGGAGATTAAAATAGAAGTCTCTATGCTTATTGTTAATTGCTTTTGTGAACATTCAGTATTAATTATGCAATTGCCAGTCAGCACCGTATGCAGTTAATTTTCTTCTGACCCCACTACCTACACAAACCCCTCACCAAGACTTCTGCTATTATACAATTTGCTGCTCATTAAGGTGCCACAAGACATTCCTTCTTGTTCAGAAAAAAACACAAATAAAATATGTGTTCTTAGGAACACATAACATTAACCTCAGCATACAAGATAACCTGTGCAGGTCTACTTTTCTGGCATATAAGGCAATCTGGCAGAAGTGAGGAGTAGGGACACTAGCACAATTCGGTTTAACTTTTCCAACCTTTGCTTTAAACGGAAACTCACTATGTTACCCATGCTGTGTTCTTAAGGCACAAGATATGATGTTGTAGTCCACCCAAGTAAAATTTGCAAGGATGCTCCTTTCACACCAATAACAGATCTTTCCAAATGTCTACATGACACACAGACACAATTTATTCCCCAAGCTCTGTTTTTAAGACATCGACCAGGGTGGGGTACCACTGGGCTACCAGAAAGCCCTTTTGTGAGTGACCATAGCTCTGTCTTCAATCCAGATTTCAGTTTGGAAAACTCACCCGTTTTTCTGAACACACTTCCTGCCTTTCCAGCATTTCATTCTTTTCTATATCTTACTTGATATTACAGGCCCATTCCTAGGGTTCCCCATCGGATTATTTTAGAGGAGAGTAGGTACAGGGAGGTCTGCTCTGGATGCAGAAGGGGGGGTGAATAGAATAAGATTGGGAACTTCCCAGTCTAGTGTTTCCTTTTCTTCTGTCTTCAAGGCAGCTGGCACACAACCAGCTTCCCCCTGAAATGATCCAGTTGAGTGTTGTAACGGACATTTCTGAAAGCTTGCCCTAAATTAAAAGGCAACTGTTATTTAATTTGGGGTGGGGCATCAAATTGTGCTCATTAGAGTTGATATAATGTCATTTTATAACACTGTTTCACATGGGTGGGAGGTAGAATAATTAAGTTTCCACCCAATGGGTGTTGTATTTGGATGGCCATCTGTCGTATATGATCTAGTTGAGATTCCTACATTGCAGGGGATTGGAATAGATGACCCTTGGGGTCCCTCCCAACTCTACAATTCTATGATTTTATTTCAGAGGCTGAAAGTCCCATTTTATGTTTTTTGTCCTGCATAAATGAGGAGCAGCTATTAACTTGCCTAATGTGAGCAAAGAGCACATCAGGCAAAAGTTTTCGTTTGCATATGTGTTCCACGGTCAGAGAAGGACTGAAAACTGTAATGTTCCTTATATCTGATGGGATTTGCAAAGATAGCCTAACTGGAAAGGGTAGCTTTTGAGTTGAGATGCTTTTAAAACACACACACACACACACACACACACACACACAGGACTTCTGCTGATTAGTGGCACCATCTGGTGGAATAAGCACTCATAGCCACCAAAAGGTGCATATACTTGAACAGAAATGTATTACTTTTTGAGATCCCTTTCCAAAACTGAAATCTTTTATTGTTATTTTTCTAACCACTCATTTCCACTGGAGAGAGGATGTTCAAGGATCTAGCTTATTGCATTGTGATTTACACACTTATCTAGTCTGCATCTAGCTTTGCCACTTTTGTAATCTAATTCTAACTTCTCCCACTAGGAAACACTTTGTGCCAGATATTCTATTGATTTGTACCCTTTGACTAGCATTCCAAACTGTCACTCGAAGTTACTTTATGCTCCCATGATGTTCTGATCCAGCTCTTGTCTCCCTGTGCTATTCATGCCCATAACAAATACTTCAGAGCTGATATTACTCCCATTCAAGCCAAACCAGTTTTGAATGTATAATCTGCTGTCATAGTCTTCTCTAGCCTTTATGATGTCACTGTCTAGGAATAAAAAAAAGAAGGCTGTCAACAGCTGTCACCAGAGGTCTGGTTTTTACACCTAAAGTGGACTCTGCAGTCTTCTTCTCACATATTTCTTCTTCCCAGTCACGAGAGAAAAGAAACCAAAAACCCCAACATTCAAAAGACTTGAAATGGCTTTAAAAGTCAGATAAAAACCCTCTACTATTTGCCACAGTATAGTTCTAAAATCATCCGAACTTAAGCATTGAATCATAAGAGTCCTGCTGGGTCAGACCACAGTGGCCAACAGTCCGTTTTAGGGGCCTAATCTGGCCCCCCAGTCGGTTTAATCCAGCCCCTGTGGCAGTTTATTTATTTCCTGGGGTAAAATCCTAAAAAACAACTCAACAACTTTGGTCGGCCCTTTGGTCGGCCCTCACGGCCCTTCACTTCATCCAATCTGGCCCCCTTTGAAAAAAAGTTTGGACACCACTCCTAGGGGAAGCCCACATAAAAAGGGCCATTAGTCCAAGCCCCTGCAATGAAGGAAAGTTAACAAGAGTCTTTGCTGGATCAAGCCAATGACTTGTCCAGCATCCTGTTCTCACAATGGCTGACCAAATGCACTAGGAAGATTTGAACACAAAACCACTCTCCCCTTCTATGGTTTCTAGCAACTGTGGAATCCAACTGTGGAAGCAGAGAAAAGCTGTCAGTACTGGTTTTATAAATTTATTTCTCTGTTGCATAATACCCTGGTATTATTTTTTAATGAAAGTCGGTAAAATGATTTAAAATGAAATAAAATAAATACATTTAGCAATCCATTGATTTTAAAATATTTCAATTTTTTGAAATTTTCAAATATTTCAATTTTTTGAAATTTTCAAATATTTCAATTTTTGAAATTTTCAAATATTTCAAATTTTTGAAATTCAAATATTTCAAAAAACAAACCTAAAGAATGATGGTAGCTTCTCTCAATACACCATAACTATTGTTGGGGTGAGAGCTGGACCATAAAGAAGGCTGATCGCCGAAGAATTGGTGCTTTTGAATTATGGTGCTGGAGGAGACACTTGAGAGTCCCATGGACTGCAAGAAGATCAAACCTATCCATTCTGAAGGAAATCAGTCCTGACTGCTCACTGGAAGAACAGATCCTGAAGCTGAGGCTCAAATACTTTGGCCACCTCATGAGAAGAGAAGACTCCCTGGAAAAGACCCTGATGTTGGGAAAGATGGCGGGCACAAGGAGAAGGGGACGACAGAGGACGAGATGGTTGGACAGTGTTCTTGAAGCTACCAACATTAGTCTGACCAACCTGTGGGAGGCGGTGGAAGACAGGAATGCCTGGCGTGCTCTGGCCCATGGGGTCACGAAGAGTCGAACACGAGTAAATGACTAAACAACAACAACAACCATTGTTGGGGGGGGACATGAATTCATACCGTGGTTGTGGATCCTCCATCAGAATGAAACCATCCGGAAATTTGCAGCTCTATAGCTTTGCTAGAGCAGGGAACCAGACAAACGTCTGGTCTAGGAACAGAAGTGGCTTGCAAAGGTAAGTTTTGTACTTCATTTTCTGCGTGTTGCACATGGTCCAAGGGCCTAGCACCATGCCAAAGAACAGCAAGCCTGGAATCATAGAATTATCTGGTCACTGCAAATTAATATGTGAAGCTGATTCCATCTGATTCTGCCCACCCCACCCATAGCTACTGGATCTAGCTCCTTTGGGCTGCCAGGTCACAATGTGACAGTGATAGCAGAGATATCATACAGCTCCCTTTTACTTAGATATTTATTCAGAGTCCCTCATCTTATTAGTCCCTGCTTTCTTCAGTTTGTTGTCTGCTGCATTCCTCAAGAAAATCTTCCTTCAAATTCCTCTTAGTCTAATTTACCTTGTCTCTGGGGCTCCCTATCTTGTAGCTCCCCTTCCTCCTGGGGTCTTTTCTCTGTTCTCAAGCTGACCCACAAGTCATAAGGCTTTAATCACAGCCTAATGGACAACTTTCCCTGCCCACATTGGAACTTAAACCTTGCTTGTTGAGCAATTGGAATGTTTATGAATGTTCTGTGGTGTCATACCAGCTGATCTGAACTGCATTGAATATGCACCCACCATAGGTACAATCAGGGCTGGCCAAATACATTTTGGCACTAGAGGAGAGCCACAAAGTTGTGACTCCTACCCCTGTGCCAGGGAAGAAGGGGGTGAGTGAAGATCTACATCAGAAAACGGTGACAGGGGAGAGATCTACATTGGGACGCCAGTGAATATTGCCATCTGAGGCAGTTGCCTCACCTTGCCTTATAGGTGGGCTGGCCCTGGGTGTAATGCAGTATAAATGCCAGAAACCTTCAGTTGTGTATCAATGACCCACGGTAGGGTAGACCAATTGTATTGTACAGATCTGACTAAGCAGCAGGTAACACTGACTGAGGTGTTATATGATACTGGTCACTTTAGAACTCTGTTGGGGCAAAAGAGCCCTTTGGATAGCATGGGTTGTAACTGATGCCATGCCCATTCCACCAGTAGTGCTACTGACATTAATGATATTTACCAACTCATTGTCTGCTGATTCAGCAGAGACCTCTTTTCCTTCCAGTAGGTGGTTCATTGATAGACAGTATATTATTTCATGGCGTTGGGACCCTTATTGTAGGGCTACTTTCTCATTTACAATGCCAGCTAATTAACTTTAAATGGTGTTGGAGCACAGACCAACTTCTCTAGTAGTACTTTCAGTAACTACCGGTAGTTGCAAGTAAAACACTAGCTTCAGTCTCAGAGGAAACAAGCAACTGATAATAATCCTGGAGTTGTTAGACTTCAGTACTTCCTTTGAAATCAAAGGGAGATTTGCTAGGTGAGACAATTGTGGGATCAGGAAGACATATTATGAAAGGTTCCCTCATTGATGTTTCTGATGTGATCATTAAGGGATCAATTGGGATTTTTTATCATATTAAAAAAATTTCCGGATTCTGAACAGACATGGAAGATAGAAGCATATCATCAACTCAAATAAAAAGCCAGGTGTCAGGGCTGAATAAACAAGAGGGAAAGAAGATGCAAAACAATTATCAAAAGGAGAATTTAAGATGATATGTTTTTATGTAAAACAAGTATCTAGTGGTAGCAGAAATGGCTTAAAGACATTAAAGTATCAAGATACCAAAATCACAGCAATAGAAGTTACAATAGAGATCACTGTCGAAATTCTTGGGGGTGTTGAGTAGGACTTGCAACTGATAGAAACAACTATTTTGCCATCACAAGTCGTTCCTTCACAGCTAAGAACGAACCTATTACTTCTTCTGAAGGAGTCAAGATGCAGTCTACTATAGACTGTAGCATGTGGTGGCAATACTGATTTATGATAAACTTACTCAGAAAAGGAAAAGGAAAACATGGATCACCAGCACATGGGAATTATCTTATATCATGCTTGTACAATGCTTTAGATCAGGGATGGGCATAAGGGTATAAGAAGAGTTCTTCTTATACTCATTTCGTAAGTCCTTCTTATACTTAAGGCCCATTTAGTCCAGCATTCTGTTCTCACAGTAGCCAGCCAGATGCCTATACGAAGCTCACATGCAGAACCTGAGTGCATTCAAAGGTAGTGCCAAGGTCAGGAGAAAGTTGAAATGAGGCGGACAAACAAAACGTGGCAGCTGGTACTAGGGAGAACCAGAGTAAAGGCCAACCCCGAAAGATAAGAAGTCTATCCAAGAAGCAGGATCTGAGAACGGGAGCAAGTGAAAAAGGCTGGAAAGCACAGAGCAGGGTCAATGCAAGATCACACCATTGCTGATGCCCTCACTGCTAGTACTCTCCACGGCAATGGTGGCAGCTTCCCTCGACTTACTGCCATTACTTTTTATGCCATTGCTTTAGCTCATAGCTGCCAAGTTATCCCTTTTTTACAGGGATTTTCCCTTATGCTGAATAGGCTTCCTCGCGAGAAAAGTGAAAACTTGGCAGCTATGCTTTAGCTTCCCACCATGTCCCTCTCTTGCTTTGGGAAAGGCCAGGCATCACGATGCAGGCAGCCTCATGGCCATCCAGCTCAGAACTCTTCTCTCTCCCTTTGATCTTCCTAAGAAAGAAATGGGTAGAGGGGAGGGAGGGTGTTGCCAGGCAGTGGCAGAGCCAGCCAAGCCAGTGCAGGCAAGCAGCAGGTGCTGTGGTTGCTAATCTGCTTCTCCACTTGCCAGGTGCTTAAGGCAATTGCCTCACTTTGCCTAAAGGTAAGGCCGGCCCTAACACAGAGCAGAAGTAAGCCTGGTGGAGCATTGCTCACATCAAGGCCATGCAGTCAACCTACAGCTAGGCCAATACCTGAGGGAACTTGAAATATCAGCTTTCAGTGCGCTGTTAGTCAGATGTTCAGCCTGCAGTACAAAACAGTTAATTCTTCACTAAACTAAGTCCAGACAATCCAGGACGTATTACAAAATGAGATATTTGCACGTCTGCTTCTGTTTTGCTGCTAGACAGGGCTGGACATATATCCCTCCTTAATTACATATCTCTGCAACTCTGTTTAAAATAAAGAAGAAGAAGAAGAATTTAATAATTTATTATTTATACCCCGCCCATCTGGCCACTCTGGGCGACTTACAACAGAAAAATGAAATAAAATAATCTATTAAACATTAAAAGCCTCCCTAAACAGGGCTGCCTTCAGATGTCTTCTAAAAATCTGGTAGCTGTTTTTTTTCTTTGACATCTGATGGGAGGGCGTTCCACAGGGTGGGCGCCACCACTGAGAAGGCCCTCTGCCTGGTTCCCTGCAACTTGGCTTCTCGCAACAAGGGAACCACCAGAAGGCCCTCGGTACTGGACCTCAGCGTCCGGGCAAAATGATGGGCAAGGCAAGGCAGAGTGTTCAAACCTCAGGTGCATCTGTGGGACACTGAGGACAAAATAATCATTTCACCAACAGATGACCCTGGTTTCATTACTGTTGCTCTTAAGCACATGTAGAAACTCTGAAGGGACGTGGCCCAATATTTTTAAAATGGACCAGTGCTGATGGCACTCTGCTAGAAATGAGTGTACTCGCCCCACCTCCTGCAGTGTTCCCAGAGCTATTTTTGTGGGTTAGGAAGCTTGGCTGATACTGCAAAGAGCTGGAAAGCTCTTATTAAAAGCTGACTGAAGTATTTGGAATGAAGAGTTTGTTTTGACTGAAGAGATGTAATTGAGTATGTCCCAGTAGTTTGCATTCAGATGGAGGGGGGCAGATTAAGTGGATTAGCCTCAATCATCTGGGAGATGACATGCCTTGCTGTGTTTGAAGTGTTTTGTGAACAGGAGGACAGGGCTAGTTTTGAAGTTCATATTAACTTAATCTGTTTGATGCAGCAGCTGCAGTGACACACCCTAACCCAGGCATGTCAAACCTGCGGCCCTCCAGATGTTTTGGCCTACAACTCCCATGATCGCTAGCTAGCAGGACCAGTGGTTGGGGAAGATGGGAATTGTAGTCCAAAACATCTGGAGGGCCGCAGGTTTGACATGCCTGCCCTAACCCTTTGAAAGACTGGCCAATGGAACACATCACAAAAGGCAAAGTTGTCTCTCACCTCCATGGGGAAGGAGAGTTCCTCTACAATCACTTTAAACTGCATACAAGAGAGCCAACAAAAGTGCAGCCCACAAAACTGTTAAGGAAAAAAGAGCTCGGGGCTCAACATGATCTAGAGTTCAGGCCTGGGAGAGAACAATAAATAATCCAATGCCTTTAAACAGAATTATTATTTTTCTTCACTACAGCCAATCAACGTCACACAACACCAACCCTAAAGCCTGTTATTTCAGACGCCAAACAATAACAGGCATGTCCAATCAGTAGATCACGACCTACCGGTAGATCCCTGGCCGATCCTGGTAGATTGCGGGACCCTTATCGATCATGGGATTAAATAAAGATTACTGAAAGTTAACAAATAAAAGCTGAAGAACTCTGGGCAATCCACCCACCCCACGCACGCTCCTCCTCCCTCCAATGACAATGGGTACATCACCACCATTTTTTTATACTGGAAGTAGATCACAGTCTCTTGGGAGTTGTACATGCCTGCAATATAAGAATGAGAGATGCCTAAGTGAACAGCCTTAAAAATGAAACCATTTCAAATCCAACACTCCAAAAGTTCCCTTTTCTGTCGGCTGAGCAGCAAATTAAACAGGGGCAGCTGATGTGATTTAAAGTGTAGTCCTGTGCATGCCCACTCAAAAGTACCATATATAAACAAGTATAAGCCTACTTTTTCAGCACCAAAAATGTGCTGAAAAAGCCGCCCTCGGCTTATATTTGAGTGAGGTGGGCGGCGGCAGAGAAAGGCACAGGACCGGGGGTTCGGAGAAGCACTGCGCTGTGCAGCAAGGCTGTGGGGAGGGATCCTTCCTCGCAGCTTCTCCTCCCACCCCGCCGCCGACAGCTGGGAAATGCATAGGATGTATTTATTTTTATTTTTGAAATTTACCCGTAGCTGCTCCATTTCCCACCCTCGGCTTATACTCGAGTCAATAAGTTCCCCCTGGTTTTGTTGTTGTTGTTGTTGTTGTTGTTGTTGTTGTTTTAGGTAAAATTAGGTGCCTCAGCTTATATTCGGGTCAGCTTATACTCAAGTATATGCGGTAAGTACCATATCTCTTTACCAAAGACACAAGGGACACTGGGGGAGAGCTCCTTGCCAAGGGTGCGAGGGATTGTAGATATGCCTCTGTCTATAATTACAGTCAGCATTATTAACACGGAGCCTGGTGCTCTGTAAGGCCTTTTGCCCCAATTTAAAACTTAATTAAAAAGAAAAAGAAGCGGGGTACCAGTAAAGAGGTTTATTATTTCATTTGGATATTAACAGGTTGGTACCAGGCCTACCAAGATTTGCCACCTGGAGCTCATCAGAGAAGCAGCTGTTGTAATCCAGGAGGAGAAGGAAGTGAAATTTATGCCAAGAGCAGAATACACCTGGTCTCTTTCCGAACAAGCTGCCAGAACAGCACATTAAACACCCCATTTTCCTTCATGGCCATTGACTAGACACAGGTAACTCTTTGCAAAGCATCTAAAGACGGGCTAAGCAGCTCAGATGCTTTCGAGATAACACTCTGGGATCGCTTTGGGGGCATTGAAAAGATAATTCTTTGGGCTGTAAAGGGATCTTTTGAGAATGTCTTTTAATAATGTAAGAATGGGAGGTAGGGTTTCCATTGAATGACAGATGGGATGAATCAAACAGAGGAACAATGGCGCTATTGACACACGGTTGCTACTTGATAACCCTTTGAGCCTCTCCTGGGTTTTCCCTTGACCTGGTACAGGGTATACCCCAGATGGGGATGCTCTCCTCTTGGGACGCGTTGAGTGGGAGAGTTTGAAGAGAGATTCATTAGAGAGTGACTGAATTACATACTTTTCCAAAATCTGTCAAACAGTTAAGAGTTCAGGAGAGCAAACAGCTTGACCAACTTCCTATCCAAGAGTGCTGGAAAACTTAGCTTCAAAAAATGTTGAACTATCACCCAGAGAGCAGAGGGTAACAATAACACCCAGAAAACACATTTAGGTGACAAATTATGTCTTTTTCTCATACTCCCTCATCCTGGAAATTTTGCAAAACTGTAAGGTTCCCCCACAATGAAGTCAGTTGCTATTTCATTCTCCAGATATATACTTTTGAAGGCTCTGTTGCTGCATTAGGTACAAATTAGGAGCCGTCTAGCCAGTGGAGGCCAACGGAAGAGTATAGATGAGGTTTCTATCAGAGGTGGGGAACCTCAGGACCAAGGGGCAAATGGCCTTCCTGGCCTTTCTGTCTGGTCCTTTGTCCTCTCACTGGGCCACCACCCCTAGCCAGTCTTGCTCAGCACCCTCTTCAGGGTAGAAAGAAACCTCTGACTGAAATACAGCCTATCCTACAAAAGGAAGAGTTACACCTGTTGCTCCATCCACTTTTGCCTTGGGGCCCCACCCACCATTGGCAGGTGACCTTCAGAAGGTTACCAACAAGGGATCTCAAGCTGGAAAATGTCATGTGCTCCCCACGCTGAATTATATGGTTATAGTTCTTCGGCTGAATGTTCAAAACGTGATGTCTGCGCCTAGTCTTCTCTCCTTTGATTCTTCATTGACGAAAGTAAAGATGCTTCACCTAGTTTCCTCAGCCATATTCTGTAGTCTCTTTAAACTAATAGCTGGAAAACAATTCTAGCATTTCTAATTTTTGTTGGCTGAATCTGCTCTTTGTTATCTGGATTATCCTAAGCAGGTGGAACAAAACCACATGACTATTTAATTGGAATTTTGATTTCTATCTAAACGGAAGATATTTTAATTTGGGGGAGTGGGTTCCCATTGAGAGGGGGGTTAAAATAACTAATCCTTCCCGTGGAGACATGAAAAGAAGAAATATAGATTAGATGCCATTTTCTATTTCAGCAACTTCTATGCTGACAGACAGACAGACAGACAGACAGACAGACAGACAGACAGACAGACAGACAGACAGAAGTGGTGCACAGCAAACTAGAATTACAGGGAAATGTTACAAAAATACACAATAAAACCAATAATACAAACCAATAATAAATGAACACAGCTACAAATGCCTTCTTCTGACACAATTCACCACTCAGCATGTCTCAGCCTCCTGGCTCTCACCCAGACTGCACCTATCTACCATGGCTCTTACCCAAGGTCCAAACAAACTCATAGATCAACTCCCAAATCTCTCAACAAATAGGGTTCCTTGAACCCACTGGTTGACATCACCCTAGTCTCTCACTCTAGGGTTTATGGACAGGCACCCAGGTCTGATAGAAATAACTCAGGCTGCCCACTGCTGTGTTCCATTCAGCACTCAAATCAGCTGCACTGTACACACCCATTTTCAGACAACAATAGGTTTGGTCAGTTTTTGGGGGGTCCCAAGGATGACATACCTGCGATCCATTTCGCTGCATTAGTGATTACGGTATTACTGCACCTTAGAAGTGACACAACCTGCCTTGTACTTGGTCAAACACCTGAGCATGAAAAATCCAGTGACATGTCCTTGTTGCTCAGATTGGGGTGCTTTTGAAACACACTTGGATACTTTAATCAAACCGCTGTATGGAGAAAAAAGGGGCATTGCTTTGTGTGTGTTTGTTTCCATTCCCATCTCTTTTGGGGGGAGGGGCTAGCTGCCCTTCAACCATGTTAGTCGCATTAATCTGAGAATAAATACACTCCGGCAGCACATGTACACACACTTGAACAGTTTGTGAACTGCACAGTCCCTCACGCTTGAAGTGGAATGTAAAATTGCATTAATGACTTGAACCTGGGAATTGTGAGTATTCTGAAGACTACTTGTTAGGCAGCTGTGAGGGCCTTTATGTACCATGTAACCTTTTCTCCCTCTAAAATGCTATTATTATGTTAGCACAGCTCTTAAAAACAGCTCCTTGCAGCTGACATGTACTGTCCATTTTTAACAGAATAAAACATGTTGCTCTATCTTTGACTGAGCACTTATGGCGAAATTATGAGCTCTTATGGCTTATTCCACATGGCTTTTATGCTGCTCTCCAGAAACCACTTTTGGCCTGTGAAAACATCCCCTCTCTACAATTCATAATCTCTTAGATGAACATCTAACTACATTAACTCCTAAAGAATATGGCTATAAAATCACCACATTACTCTGGCTTTTAGCTAGCTCATCCATCACTATCATTTTTTGCTACATCTCTCAAGAAACAATCCAGCAGCTTTAAATTTTGATTTTCAAAACATGGTCTCCCTTTTTTTAAAAAAGATGCTCCTGTTTTGCGACACTCTGTTCACAATGTGGCTCAAAAATAAGTATAAACAAAGTAATATGTGAGCACCTTAGAAAATATTACCAATATTTACAGACATGTATTGTGTGATATCCAACGCCTTGATCAGCAATTAGTCTTGCCAATTGGCTACTCTGACAAAAAAGTGGGAGGGGTGGGCTTCACTGTGAAACTGCCCTACTGGCAAAGTATTCTTGTTGCAGATTTAACTTATCCACACCTCCCTTTTCACTCTGGGACTGATAAATGGAGGAGGGGGCAGAAGGCATGACTTGGTCTGCTGGTTACTGACCCCTTCCTCAATTTTATGTGAATAGAAAAATAAACCAAACCCTTATTGATAGGAACCCGAGGAGCTATCTCATACCAGGTCAAACTCTTTGGCACCTACTCTGACTGTCTAACCAACATGGCATCCTCCAGGTGTTGATGGACTCCAACTCCCATCGTCCCTAACCATTGACCATGCTGGCTGGAGTTGATGGGAGTTGGGAGTTCAACATCTAGAGGACACCATTTTGGCTACCCCAGGTCTACTCTGATTGGCGTAGCCATCTAGGGCCCAAGGCAGAGGCAGAGGTATTTCCCATCAAAGATTCCCTCGTCCTTTTAACTAGACTTTCTGCATGCAGAATATGCTTTGCCACTGAGTCAAGGTCCCTTCCCAAAACGTCCCTTCCATTTCTCCTTTATAGACACAATAGCAACTGTTTGTAGCCACTTCAGTGCACATTCATTTTCCTTTGCTCCAGTCATGTTTAGGGAAAGGTCAAATATTTTTGTGGCTGCCTACACAATACCAGTGCTGCTTAATACCTTTATCTGTGCCCCACACTACACTATATTAGACACATAATGCAATCCAGCAGGAGGGTTGCACTCTACTGAGACACAGAGCAGAAAATCAGTAGTCAGTAACTGAGTGCCAAACCACACGTGATGGAGAAAATCGTATGAAAAGTTGCATCCAGGTCTTCATCAGAGAAAATGAGAATCCAAAAACATGCAAGTCTGAAATGGTTCAGTAGGATGCATTTCTGAGTTCCCTTCAAAGGTCAAGAAACCGAATACTTTCAGGCTTGCTTGCTTTGGGATCCAAATCTTTCTCTGATTACAAGATGGGTGCAGCTTGAAGTGGTTTGGGTATTTCTGTATCATTCTCTGAAACTCTGTTACTGGATGTTGATGTTATACTAGCAAATCTAAAAGTTACATGCATTGTTTCCCTCCACCACCACAGTGGTGGGTACTGTGTGTGTGTGTGTGTGTGTGTGTGTGTGTGTGTGTCTAGAGCAGTCTTTCCCAACCCTGGGTTCCTAGATGTGGTTGGACTACAAGTCCCATCATCCCTGACCACTGGTCCTGCTAGCTAGGGATGATGGGATTTGTAATCCAACAATATCTGGGACCCAGGGTTGAGAAAGGCTGGTCTAGAGCATGGCTAACTAACCTGTGACCCTTCAGTTGTCAGACTCCAACTGTCATCATCCCTCACGGTGCTGGATTACCTAATACCGGTAGGCAATCTCAACACATCCTTAGGGCACCAGCAAAGCAGGGTCACCAAAAAAAAGAGAGCTCTTTTTCTTTTAAGAATTTGACATTCACTATTTAAAAAACATTTTTCATGGGGGAAATTGGACCTTTGTTAGACTTCATTACACACTCTTCCCCCATTTGTCTGTTCTTTGTATTACTTTTCCCCACCTAAACTAGGGGGCATCCAACTAATGCAGATCAAAGTAATGCAAGGAAATAAGATCTGTCGGGTGTTGCAATAAATCTGTTCTAGTTTTTTTTAAAAAAGTTTTATTTTACAGTTTAGTATTGTTTATATTTTGATTACATGGGGGGTGCACCACAACCCTTTCTGTGCTTAGGGCCTCTAAAGGTCTGGATCTGGTCCTGGTCCCTGACTCTGGCTGGAAACTAAGAGGGTTGTAATCCAGCATTAATGCCTAACCTGCCAAGTGAAATGCTGCAGCTTATACTAGATATGTGGCACACACTAGAAAAGTTTAGAGGTACACCCTGAGCTTAAAACATGGGAATTGGACCTAAAATAACATGTCTGTCAACAGCAGCACACAAACTTTCCCAGGCAGAGTTAATGACTTGTGTGTTTGTTGATGGATGATTTGGGCCAAAGTTTATGGGCAACTGGGTTTTAAAACAGAGCCAAATTTTTGTGTACTAATTTACTTAAAACTGGATATTTCAAATGGCATTACATTCCACTGTAAACATTCCCACACAGTGGCCTCAATGGTCTTTAATCGGCTTTGTAACTGGAGAGGTACAAGTTCTTTGAAGCCAACTACTGTCAACCTTCCATCTTTTATCAGTAGTAATTACCCATTTACTATAGTTCAAACTTCTCTTTTGATAACATTGAAACAGTTATTTACAAAGAAGATTTAGGGTTAAATAATTGTTAGACATGCAGATGTAGAATTTTGTGTGCGCATGCTGGGCAGAGAAAGAATGTATTGAATGTTCTTTCCTGCAGTCAAAATCCTTAGCAGAGCTCAGTCTGCCCTTTCCTGTCTTCCTTCTAGCTCCAAGCAGGCCTGAGGCTCCCCACTGGTTCCCCACCCCTGCCTGCCTGCCTAATACAGTGGTACCTCGGTTTATGAACACAATTGGTTCCGGAAGTCTGTTCATAAACTGAAGCGTTCATAAACTGAAGCGAACTTTCCCATTGAAAGTAATGGAAAGTGGATTAATCCGTTCCAGACGGTCCGCGGAGTAACCGTTCATAAACTGAAGCGAACTTTCCCATTGAAAGTAATGGAAAGTGGATTAATCCGTTCCAGACGGGTCCGCGAAGTACTTAAACTGAAGCGTTCATAAACTGAAACATGGGTGTAATTGGTTCCGGAAGTCTGTTCATAAACTGAAGCGTTCATAAACTGAAGCGAACTTTCCCATTAAAAGTAATGGAAAGTGAATTAATCCGTTCCAGATGGGTCCGCGGCGTTCATAAACCGAAAATTCATAAACCGAGGTGTTCATAAACCGAGGTTCCACTGTATAGGGATGTAAGAAAAGTCCTGCTGGATCAACTAAGGACTGGACTTAACAGTCCAGGGGTCTTTTACCTTTTACCTGATCTATATCGCACAATGACAAACTGTGGAAAGTCCACAGGCAAGACAGAAAGGCTCCTGCTCCTGTTGCTGCTTCTCAACAACTGGTATTCAGTGGTATACTGCCTCCAGAGATGGAGGTTCCATAGAGCATTATGACCATCATTCCTCTAATATGGGGCATAGGTGGTCCCTTACCAAACAGTTTGGAAACATAATGGGGCCAACCAAAAATGTGACAATATTCCCACATGTTTGGGGAACTCTCCAGACCTGCAGAAATTTTTATCTCAGTTAAAAGAAATAGAAACTCACAAAAGCACAGTGTGTGTAGCATGGTGAACGAAGGTTCCAAGAGAATGGAAAAGAAAAAAAAAGATCTCATTTCCTATATGCCTTCCTGAATCTTGTTCCCTGCTCTGAACCCCAAAATCTGCTAAATGTATCCTGTTCCAGCGTTATTAAACTCCCATTCCTTTAGCAGCACGGTCCATGTCTACTCTGAAATGTGTCTCACCAAACTCAGTGGGTTTACTCCCAAACATAGGATTGTATCCTTAATCATTTCGTTGTTGTTGGCATCCATCTGTCGCTGGAGACAATGGAGGAGTGCGCCTTTGGGGGTGAGGTCAAGCTGTTGGAAGGTTGCAGCGCCTGCTGTGGCTGTAGAAACTGATATGGGAAAGACATGTTTTGTCACAGCTGGGGCAGATGAAGTTGTCCGGTTGTGCTGCAAATGCACCATGCTGTTTCTTATATCTGCGCTCCTCCCAGCAATCATTCCTCCTCTGGTCACTGCTGTGGATACAGGATCTTCAGGCACTGCGGTCATCTGCAAGGGGTTCCCACATGGCAGAGTTGATGTCGCCAGCCTTCATGTCACATTTGCAGACATCTTTGTAACACAGAGTTGCTCTGTCAACCGGCCTGGTGCCTGGTGCCAGCTCTCCATGGAGAACGTCCTTGGGAGGTGCTGTCATTTACCATTCTGTGGACATAACCAAGCCAGCATAAGTGTTGCTGAGACAGAAGTGCAAACATGCAGGGCCTGGGAATGTGGGCTTGGGAGAGCACATCTTTATTTGAGAATCTGTCCTGTCATGTGATGCTCAAAATTGTAGGATGCCCACAATTCACAGCATTACGTTAAATGAATTTGCCAACTGTTGTCGGAAGTGGGGTGGAATGCAAAATAGTGGAGAGGTGGAAAGATACTCTTAGAATTAAGAGCAAGTTGCCTCCGAGCACATGCGCAGTCCAGGAATTGGTTTTCGGTTCCAGAACTCAGCTCACTGCTCTCCCACACAAAAATTCCACTCCAGGTTTTCCCCCTAAGCTTAAGCTTCCTTTGCCTTTGCAGCCTAATTGGAAGCTTTCTGTTGCTGCTGTTGTTAAGCAGCAGGAAGCCAAGATCTTTGCTGCTCTGCTGCAAAGCGCTCTGCTATCTACCAGTAGATCCCCCATCTGCCAGCTCTGTTAGGAGGTCGTTAAAATGTGTGAAATCGAGTGATTTTACGATTAGACTGGAAATAGCAACAGAGCTGTATTTCCCCCAGCTCACACCCAGTGCTTCCCCCCACCAGCAATCTGAGTGCCTCTGAATATTTGGAATTCTGGATGGAAACCGTCCAGAAAGAGCCTGAGCTCCGCTCTTTTGCAACGGGAAGCCAAACTCCGGCAGACACAATCAAAATGTATTGATTTTATTTGCATGCCGCCCTTCGCACGAGGCACGCGGCGGTTTGCAACAAAATCAAATATAAGAGAAAAAGAATACCTAAGAAGTTATAAAATAACACAATCGCCTTTTTAAAAATGACAGCACAACTCATAACAAATCACTAAACGGCAAAGAGTAATGGAACTCAGTTTAACTTCTTTTTCTCGATCACAGAAGAGGACTTTCAGTTGCCCGGAAGGGTTAATGGGAATCGCATGGTTTTTCGAGTGGGGGGAGGAGGCGTGGAGGCAGCCGAGCCTTTTCATCTCTTGAGTGCCATGCTCCCCTCTGACAGTCCCCTGGCGCATCAATTATCACCGGGCCCTTTATTTAAATGATGTAGCAGGAATGTCCTAGCACCATACACGCACACCATGAATGTACTTTGTTGTAATTCACTTGTACGTCTGGGGGCACCACAAGGGGTGACGTTTATTTTACTGCCAAATAATTGTTGTTTCAGCTGTAGTCCTATGAAGGTTTTTTTGGGGGGGGAGGGGGCTCACATTACCAGCAGTTCGTTAGATTAATTACAGGTGTGCAATACCCATGTACACCCTGCTGCGGATACCCTTTCATTTTCCTAAAGGTGGGGAGGGGGGCCTGGGGGGGACACTCTGAAGCTCAGCAATTAGGTACAGGTCAGGGGGAAACTGTTGCAGGAAAATGTGAACAGTGCAAAATAAATAAATAAATAAACCGCCATTCTCTTCCAATTGCTGCATGAGAAGCCAGCAATGTAACGTAATGAAAATTAAATTTGAAAGTCTGGTGGTCATTGAATGCCATGAAGAAAGCTGGGAGGGTTACTACTACTACGGTACTACTACTACTACTGTTATTGTTACTGTTACAGTACTGTTACTGGATGGCTCAGGGGCTTTTGATACCATTGGTCATGGTAATGGCCTAGCGGCCCTAGCCCTAAACTGACTGTGTGGAATGGGTTTCAGAGGCACTGTACTACAGTAGCTAGGGGTGGTAAAGGTAAAGGTAAAGGTACCCCTGACCATTAGGTCCAGTCGCGGATGACTCTGGGGTTGCAGTGTTCATCTCGCTCTATAGGCCGAGGGAGCCAGCGTTTGTCTGCAGACAGCTTCCGAGTCATGTGGCCAGCATGACTAAGCCACTTCTGCCGAACCAGAGCAGCGAATGGAAACGCCGTTTACCTTCCCGCTGGAGCGGTACCTATTTATCTACTTGCACTTTGAGGTGCTTTCGAACTGCTAGCTTGGCAGGAGCAGACACTGAGCAACAGGAGCTCACCCCGTCGCAGGGATTCAAACCGCCAACCTTCTGATCGACAAGCCCTAGGCTCTATGGTTTAGACCACGGTGCCATCCGCAACCCCTTGCTAGGAGTAGTAGCTACTACAAAAAGTAGCACTGCGGGAGTGATGCACTGGTACCACAGGACACTGTTTTGTCTGCAATACTTTTTAACAGAAAAGCAGAAATAAACAAACTCCCCATCTACTCATCAATCCACAGTAAAGCCTGACAGATCACAGGCCATTTAATCTCCTATGCTAAGGACATACCACTACGTGTGTGTGTATGTGTGTGTGTGTGTGTTCGCGCTTAGGGGGAGGAATCAAAAGAAAACTATAGTAGGATGCCCAAGAATCCTCATCAAATGTGACTCAGCAGAAGTCAAGCCTGTAGGGACATTGTAAGTGGTTGCTTTGATTTGCACTGTCACTTATTGGTGCCCATATGGCTCCAAAGGAGAGAGAATAAGTCCTTTCATGAAGGCAGCAAAACAATTCCTGGCCCATCCATTGTTGTTGTTGTTGTTGTTGTTGTTGTTGTTGTTGTTGTTGTTGTTGTTTTAAAAGGACGGCACTCTTAGAAGAGAAGTTTGCGACTAGTTTGCCAAGTTCCCTTCCCAAGAGAATATTTTTCCACGGGGAATAAATGAGTGGAAGAAACCCACCAATTGCTGCACTCAGATCACAACTCTCCTGTATTTAATCTACCAGTTGGGTTCTTAGCACAGTTCAAAGTGTCAGAGTTTACCTATAAAGCCCTGAACAGCTTATCTGCTGAGGTGGCCCGAACCTTCCCACCAAACAAAGGTGATGAATAGAGTCATGATAATGATATGGGCCTACCCAAGTGAGGATCTCCTGGGACCAACTTTGACATCATTCTGGCATCAGGCAAAGATGTTTCCACAGATGTTTCACAATTAGCTCACTGTATAATATTTTTATCTGCTTTGCTGAAGTTTTGCACCATTGCTCTCCCCCTCTGCTACTAACTATGGGGTCTATGTTCTACTACCTCCATTGTAGAAGCAATCTGCTTCTAAATACCAGTTACTGGAAGTGGTGGGAGCCGGGAGGAGAGAGTAATTCATAGCCTTGTCCTCCGTGAATTTGTCTTATCCTCTTTTTGCAAAAGGCAGAACCCAAAGCAACTGAACCCAGTGACAATTTCGCTATTTTAGTTGTGGTGTCAATTGCTCCTAGAACTCCACTACACTTTATATTCTCCGGGTATCCAGATTTTAGCTGCATATCATTTTTAACAAGCCTTAGGAATGTGTTCAGTGCCTCCTTCCTCTTCCCCTGCACAATGGAATATTCTCCTGGAAGAGGGAAATTGTTCAAAGAGAATTATTAGGCCAAGGATGAAGAACTTTGGCCCTGCAGAGGTCTTTGTTCTCAAACTGCTATTAGCATCCGGGTGATGCTCTCTAGGCTCCCGTTCCCTGAATATACCAAGTGGGGGACATCCAGGTGTTGTGGACTACAACTCCCATCAGCTCCTCCCAGCATGGACAATGTAGTCCGAAACGACTGGAGGCACTTGAGGTAGTGTAACCCCTCCCATAGACCTTATTCGCCTACCGTATGTAGAATAATAGAGTTGGAAGAGACCACAAGGGCCATCCAGTCCAACCCCCTGCCGAGCAGGAAACACCATCAAGCCTCTGCTTAAAGACCTCCAAAGAAGGAGACTCCACCACACTCCTTGGTAGCAAATTCCACTGCCGAAATTCCACTGTACTTTCAGACCAGATCTTTCGCCTGCTGAGAAAAACGGGTCAGCTTCGGAAAGAGGTTCAGTCCCTTGAAAGGGAAACTGGTCCTTGGTTTCGTCCCGAGAGAGGTGCGTGCGATCCACACCCTGGCGATGCGACCGTATCCCCCGACCCTTGACCCAAGTCGATACGTGGGATAGGCTACGGTTCATACAGAGAAGGGAAAGCACTCAGTACGTTGCCAGAGGCACTCTTTGCCTTTTTTCCATTATGGCTTATGTCCCGAGACGGAATAGACGAGAGGTCCCGAGGCCGAGGAACCCTGGAATTGATCGATGCCAGGAGGCGAGAGTGGAAAGTGGGGAGGGAGCGAGGGAAGGCTTAGGGACACCAGCCACGCTTTTCAGCAAACGCCGCGGCTTGTTCGCGTCAGCTGAGATGCTCGTTAAAAACCCGCCGGAGCTGGCACGAATCCAACAGGATCGGGAGGGGGGGGAGCAGCAGCAGCAGCAACGTGCCACAGGGCTGTTTTTCTACGGGTGCCAGGGAAGGCGAGAGGCGTCCGGAAAGGGTTAACTGGCCGCCGGAGCTCTTTCAGGGAGCGAGGGAGCGAGGGAGGGAGTGGGGCCGGCTGCTCTTTCCCCAGAGCACTCAGCCCCTGGCGCGGTGCCAGCCCTGGCCGCGGCCCCGGGAAGGAGCCTGCCCGCTCGCTCTTTTTCTGCAGGCTGCGCAGCCGGGGAGAGAGAGACAGAGACACAGGCAAGGAGCGAGGACGAGCGGTATCTTCCATCTTTCTGTCTTTCTCCTCCATCTCGACGGCGTCGGATCTTTCTCGCCCATGAGCCTTTCTGCCCACGGAAGGAGGCAGCGGCGGCCGCGCAGGGGGAATTCACCCGCCGGGTCCCGGCAGCCAAGCTTGCGCTCAGGAGGACCGACCGGGAGCTGTCAGGGCCGGAGGTGGTGGCAGCGGGTGTCGAGCTGCCGTCGGGGCCGTGGAGATCCGGGCTGGGCTGGGCTGAGCAGGGCGCGCAAGGCTGGTCCACCAAGAGCGTCCCCGGGAGGAGCAGCTCGCTGGCCGCACTGTGTGGCTACTTCTGCGGCTGGTTCTGTAGCCTGCTTTTCGCTCGGGCAGACTGCCATCCTGCCCCAGCTTAAGCAAGGCCCACGGCTCTCAGAAGGATTTGCTCCCGAGTCCGATGCCAGCGTCAGTCTGGACTTGTTGCGAATGCTGCCGAAGACCAGTCGTTGGAAACCGCTGGAGGGGAGAGGGCTCGGGGCTGCTTAGGAGTCCCTCACAGGCACCTAGGAGTCTGGACTGAGAACAGGATGCTGCACCAGCTCTTCTTAGCTTCGCGTCCTCATCGATGCCTCTCCACAAGACTTAGCTCCGCGATTCGTTTCCTGGACGTGCCTCCTGACCTCGGCTTACCTGCGTGCGGACTAAGGGACGCGCTTCTCAATAGCCGCCCACTAATGCCGATCGCCGTCTATACCCCACTGGCACCCGTCCGAAATCGGTGGCAAGCTCGCTAGGTGGACGGTAGAGGCTGCGTCGGAACCTTGGCCGGAGGAGCGCGATATTTATCATTTATTTGTTGCGCTCATATCCCACCTTTTCCTGCAAGTTGCTCAAGGGGGCGTGCATTTAATTCTCACGACAACCCTGTGAGGTAGGAGAGAGAGAGGCCATGACTAGCCCAAAGCGAGTTTCATGGCCCCGTGTGGATCCGGACCCTGGGTCTCCCATGTCCTAATTCGACACTCTAACCATTACACCACGCCGGAATAGCAGGAGAAAGTTCGTTTTCATTAAGGGTTGGGCTGAGGTAGTGAGACGAAGAGGACACTATCTGCAGGCGAATGATGTTTCTATTCCAGAATAGCAGAGCAGAGCCACCGGGACTGCAAGCTGTGATCCGGGAAAAGCCACATCTGGAGCCTCTGGCTTCTATCCTAGAAACTGCCATTGTTGGAGCCACACTCTGCCCACCACTTCCCATCCATCTTCTGCCACATGGGCGTGACGGTGCCATCCTCTTAAATGAAGAGGATGTCTAGAAAAAGTCAGGGGTCATTGAGGTGATGCTCTCCGGATGTTGCTGGACCACAACTCCCATCATCCCTGACCTTTGGCCATGCCGAGTGTGGGGCTGATGGGAGTTGGAGTCCGACGATATCTAGAGGGCACTAGGTTGGTTATAATGGAGTGCCCTGGACACTCTAAAGCTGGGCTGGGGGACTCCAGTTCCTTCAGCCCCAGCCAGCATGGCCAGTGGTCAGGGGTGGTGCGGGGAATTCCAGTTCTGCAACATGACTGTTCCAAAGCGTTATATAAATGCCAAGTTTCTATAAATTTCCTGCTTTAAGACTAAACCAGAATAAAGAAGCAATCAGTCTGTTTTTCTGCTCTTGTGTTCCGGTCTCTCCCCCCCCCTTCCCCGCACTATTATATCTGTCCTTATTGATTTACTTACATCAGATTGAGGGGAAAGGGAAGCAACAGTCTGAGCCAACTTAATAAAGTCAGCAACACATACCATATCAAAGCAATAAAAACAGAGGGAAATGCAAACCGTGCGGGTATTTTAAGATACAGTATTCGCGTGGCGGGAGCGGCGGAAGAGGGAATCCTTGCTATTAAAAGGAGACCGGTAGATTCCTGGAGGGGATCAATACCGCGGACGAGCCGTAATGAAAACGATCTGCTGATAATGAAGGGATTTTGTTATAATAAAATAAATAAATAAATGAATAATATAGGTAGCGCTCTGCTACTCGGACCAGTCCACCTTAAGAGCAACTTCCCCTTTAAGAGGAAAGCCTTTGCTGCAATGAGGCAATGGCCTGCAGGGGGCGCTGCCGTTCCGCGTTTCTCCTCTCCAATGCCTGAGAGACAGAGCATGTTAATTGCTCGCGCCTGAGCCCACACAGCGGAGCGGAGCGTTGATACGGGATCCTGCCTGAGCGAGATCTTGTACTGTGTTGGAAAGGAAATAAATAAGACGCCTGCGGTTCCGCTGGTGTTACAACGAAATTATGCCAATAGCTGACGCTGTGCTTCGCCGTAGCCCTAAACTCGCTTACCTGAGAGTATTGAAGGAGACTTGTTAGGGTTAGAGGGTGCGCAATTTTGCGCCGATGCAAAGGACGGAGGGACATGCATTTACGAGATATCAAAAAATCTGCATTTTTGTTCCGTTTTTGTTTTTGTTTTGCTTTTTAAAGACCTGTTGAGGCTCCTTAGGGACTCGCTTATTTAGGTATCAGGGAGATACGTAGCTACGGTGATCTGCCTCAATATCGCACACGATTAGCTGGGTCTTTGTAAGAATCCTGGGCTCTGCAAATCAGCCCCGTCCCCTTTTTAGAAACGATCTTAAAAATCGCTTGTTTGATATTCCCTTCTGTGGATAATCTGGGTGTTTAACTGATTAAATCTTCTACCTCGTTTCCAGAATCTTGTGACTCTGGTTCAGACCCAGTAAGTCCCATTGAACACAGAATTACCGTACTTCGGAGTAATACTAGGCAGGCAAAGTTGAGCCTTTATTTCAGTGGAAGGGTTAAGCGCTGGCTAAGGGCTGAGGTCCAAAGGGCACTCATGGGATTTTATTTCCCACAGACGCAATGGGGATCCCGCTGCAAACATCTATGTTGAAATCCATGAGACTTAACACACTTGGAGTTTGCCTCAGCCAGGATTCTCGAAGATCCTTATTTCCTTCCTTCTCTCTCCCACGAGCCAACCCTGAACAAGCTACCGAGAAAAAAGTTTAATGGGGACTCATTTGCAAGTCCTACTCTCAGGATCAAGTGTTTGAAGAGGGAACGAGGGTGGATAGGGCGCGGAGGCGAGCATTCTCAGCCCAACAAATCCTTCTGGTGCCATCCTAAACACACAATTTCCACTTGGATTCAATACTCCTTCCTCCTAAGTAGTGGTGGAGAGGCACTTGCTACACGGAAGTAAAGCTTCCCGGAGTTGGAGGAGTCTACTTCCACACCTGATCCTACACTAGTTTCACTCACTCTGAAGAAGTCTCCACTGAGTCACTTTAGATTGAGGCTTACTTCCAAGTGCCCATGCAGATTTAGGAGAGCCGTCTAACGCTGCAGCCACGTCTGTTTCCTCAAGAGCTTCGCCCGAACCCGGGGTCTAGACTGATCGCTGTAGTGCTCTCACGTCAACTCGTGGGCGATGGATGCTTCTTTCTCTGGGATGCGGGAAAGAACCGTTTTCCTAGTACAGGATGACAAAACGCCCTCGAGACCTTTGAAGGAGCCGTCAGTCCAGGCGGCTGCGGCGTCCCTACTGCTTCTCTTCAGCGTTGCTCTAAACTTAGTCCGCACAGCCGCCTTGGACAGCCTGAGCGACGGGCGCGCATATAATGCTTTTTTATATATAGGGGGGGGGCTGCCGATCTCAGACTGCTTCAATCCAATAGTGCCCATCCTTTCTAATACCGCCGTGCATGGGATTGTCCTTCTGGAAATCGGATTAGTAATCCCTCACGTGCATTTAAAAGGGATCCCGGGGACACCTTTTTTCTGGGAAACGGGTGAAGCTTTCGGGAATGTGCAAAATGCAGAAGAGGAAGGGATGTGGGACACTTCCCTCCCCGACCTGTATCACCCCGCTCCATTTCATGATTGCAAATAGTTTTCGAAATAGTGTGTAAATTCTGGACTAACGCAGCTCCTGCTGGGGCAGTGAGGGCTTGTCCACACTGTCGTTTAAAGTGGATGCGAGACAGCTTCCTGAACCTCCATTAATGCTCTGTTGTCCATATGACATTCTTTTCCAACCAAAGCATTCTCTTCTCACGTTTTCCCCTCCCCCAGTCCGGATTTTCTCATACACCAGGGATTCCCCGCAAAGAAGAGGGTATTAAAGAAAAGAAAAAATCCGGATTGGGGGAGGGGAAAGTGTAGGAAATCAGTGATTTGGAGGAGAATGCCGTGTGGCCAACGAAGAATGAATGGAGGTGCAGGAAGCCTATTACCCACATTAAACGACAGTGTGGGTGAGCTATGGATTTAATGGTTTTGCCGGAGCCCTGCCCCCCCCCCAAAAAACTTTGAGAAGCCAACCCCCCGCGCGCGTATTCCGCAGGGAGAGTCCCTGGTCTTCTGCCTTAGACTCCAACCCGGACAGGTCTTCTGGGAAGATCCATCTCGACGTGGCAAACTACAACTGGAGTCCATTGGCCCGTCCGAAAGGGAGAAAAACAATGGCATGAATACATACATAAATACAATACAATACAATACATACGAACTTCTATACTTAACTAAGGAGACAAACACCCCCTAGATTCAGTCCACATCTCTCGCTTTTCCCCAGGAGCCCACAACGAGGCACCTTGACACTGTTTCAAGCTGAATTCCCTGACTTGGGTCCATTTTATATTTTCATTCATCTATTACACCCGAAGCAGCAAAAAAGTTGATGCAGCCGCCGGATTCTCCCCACACACACACACACACACACACACTCACCCTTTCATTGAAAGCCTCTTACCTACAAGCGTGCTCAAGCTCATGGGCTTTCCTTTCCCTCCCCCTCAGTCTGGTCCCCTCTCCTTCTAGCTTCCAGCCCAGCAGCCAACAAAACCGAGGCGAATGGACTGAAATACTTCGCAAAGTACGAGGCCTCTTCATCCCACCCGCGGAATGTCGGCCTGGCGCATTCATTCCGCCGAGGGAGGAGGGTCCTTACTTTGTTCGAGCACTCCAGCGCTGAGTTAAACAGCCTTTCTCCGTTAATTCAGAAAATAATTAGACGACACGATTGTCTGTGTGGGGTGGGTGAAGCCAAGAGGAAGAGCTCGGATAAGATAACAATAATCTTAATTTTCCTGTGACACGACCTTTACGCACACCTATTTTTAAAATAATAATGGGAAGAAAGCATTATTTTTTAAATAAAAAAATAACCCCAAGATTTCCCAAATGATATGATATCATAGCCAGACACTAGAAAGACCTGTCAGGAGTAAACATGGACCACTGGTACCAAATCGTATGGGAAATAGCCTTACTAGAAAAGCTAACCAATAAACTGACACCGGGAGAAATAGAAGAGGACGCCTTCACCCCAGTATGGCTCCCTTTTTTTGTCCTATAGTCTACAGCCCAACAAGCAAGAACCCACCTACAGCATACGAATCAATATGGCTTACTTGAACCAATAATTCCTCCCCCCACCCTCACAAATGCGAACTAGCCTCACGGCAGCCAACTACATGCAACCCACCATACCCTGGGCGCCCCCCTCCAATCCCTCTTACAACCAAGGAAACGTAATAAGCGAATACAAAGAGAACCTACCCAGTGGACACAAAACCCCACACGGACACCATATGAAAGAATATAAGCCTCAGCACCCCACCCCTCCTCTTCTCCCCCAACCTTATACTGCATACAACACTCGTGTCTCAAGTCAAATGTAACCGATCGGTAGAAAAGACTTTATAACCTGAAAAAAAAGACCATGCACGTACTATTGTAAAGCAAGAAAACCTTTAATAAAAATATATTTTTAAAAAATGATGTGATGTGCGAGAAACTTTGGAGAAACATCAGCAGGGTTGATAAACTGCTACACAAGAAGACAGAGGCATCTGGTTGTGAACCTGGTCCTTTCACGTGCCTCCATGGAAACTAACAGGTTCTAAATTAAAACCACTTTACAGTTGTTCCAAGATCTGAACGATTTCCCCCCCTCTCCCTTCTGAGTTCTCGTGATTTGCCTTCCGAGTCCTGCAAGGGACTATGACAAGAGTCAGTAGCTGCAAGTCTGCACGCTACCAACTTGTGGTGGGAAATTTTTTTGGGGGGGGCATCATTTTATTTATCATCAACAACAGCAAGAGAATAAGAATGCAGCATCAACTCTGCCCCATTTCCTGCCCTGTAGAGATGCATCGCAAGACAACTGCCCCCCCTCCAAACAAATTGCCTTCTCCTGCCCGAAAGAATTGAGAGGGGGGGGCTTTGCAGATTGCAAAATGTCATCCAAATTGAATGGATGTGCCTCCTTGAAATGCCTTGAAATTACTCTCTAATTTACAATGTATGCCTGGTCTAAACATACGTTCTGCCTTTATTACCTCTCAGACTTGCCCATCTAGACTTACGAGGTAAGCCATTCAGGTGACCCGTCCCCATATTTAATTTTGTCGTTATTGCTTGTGAATTATTAATTTGTTTACTTTATCCTCCTTTTATTTCATTTTATTCTTGGTAGTCCACAACACACACTTTAGAGGCAAATAGATTTCCCACAGTTAACATGCATGTAACCAATAATTTAATTACAGTATATGGATTTCAGTGCAATTTCTTTCTAACTACCTAAAAGGACCAGGAAGGACGTTTGCGAATTGTGTGTTTTGCTATCATTGTTAGTGCTGCTGACTATAACTGCTACTCATAGTAGTCATTTTATCTTCCTCTACTTTTGATGCACTAAAACACAAAATGTTTAGTAAAGGAATTTTATTTATCTTAAGGGATAATATTCTCCCGGGAATCATTTAGAGCGAAATGGGATTTTGGAGCGATCCAGAGTTCTAATCTTGGCTGATGTTTTGGTGTATTCCCGGTAATGAGTCTTATTCCCTGGAGTCACGAAGCCTCCAAACGTCAATCACCCAAACCGATTCAGAAATGCCTTTGTTTGTCTCCCACGTCATTCCCCTTCCTCTCATTTCCCTTAACAATACCGGAGTTCTCTGATCGCTCATTCGGAATATGGGGGCATTATCTTGGGGAAATGCGCCGAGAGCTTTGGGCTTCTAGCGAGCAGATATTATTCTGAGCCCGGTTTCCGCCTAAGACTCCGGACTGGTTTTCTTCCTTCCCCCCCCCCCTTCCCTTTCACCCCGCGTGTCGTCTTCTTCTGTCTCTGGGCTTTACCGCAGCTCAAGAGAACCCCGCAAATATCCTGAAAGGCGATCATGCCACCAATCCGTCAAAAAATTAATTTGTCCAGATAGATGTAACATGTCTATTTCCGCGAAGAAAGGAGATTCCTGCAGAAGACGCCTCTCGGATCTGTCACCGGGAAGCCGGCCGAAGAGGAAGGCGGCTTGCCTGCCTTCCCTGGCGCGTTCCCCACGCTCAGCAGCGGATTAGCACACGAGGACTTTCTCAGTAACCCATGATGTAACCCACGCGTTTTGCAAATATTTAAAGCCTTGCGGAAAGCTGCCAAAAAGCTGCGCTGCTTCCCTCCCCGCTCCACACTCTCCAATGTGAAAAGGGCAGCAGCATTCTGGCCGAGGTGAGGTAGCTCCGCCGAGGCGCTCTGGCTCTTGCGATTCTTCCCTCCTCCTTCGATGTCCTTAGGTTACCCCTTCACCTCGCTGCCAAGTCCTCCACATTCCCATCCCCATCACTGGGTGAAAATACCCAAACTGCAACTGTGGCACAACACCTTCCCTAGCAACAATGAAGAAGTAGCAAACAGGCTTTCCCCCTGTGAGCATTTCTTCCACGAAGGTATTGTGCTGTTGTTGCTGCTGCTACTAAACAGATAGGTTTCCCACTTAATCCGGGCTGCTGCCTGAGTTATTACTTCTTGTGGTTATTTTTCCACTATGGAGGTGTTTCGACAAAATGAGGCCCTGAAAAATATTCTTAGAAGTAAGTTCCACCCTTCCTGGATTTTCCAAATAAGAACTCAAGTTAAATTTCGCTTTGAGTACTTCTCCCCAGGACAGGGGTTTACAGACCTCAAGATCCCACAAGTCTCAGACTGGGAAGCCCACCGAAAGCACCTCCGCTGCTTTCCGTGGGATTTCTCCAACTGTAGTTGGTGCAAGGCTGTCAACTTGCAGCCCCAATAAGCTTGGCTATCAGCATCCAATACACAAAGGCAGCCGATGCTTCTGGGTGCAATATGCAGAAGAAGGAGGACTCGAAACTTGTTTCAAAAGGATAGGATCTCCTCCAATATTACACGCATATTTCAAGACCAATGACACTGACATTCCTAATTCCTAAGCGGATAATGATGCTCATGTAACTAGACTGAATGTAGTTTACCCAGATCTTAACACACAATTTAACTTCGACATAAATCCGATGAATTCCAGTGCTCTTCCACTTTAATGTTGTTGTTATTATTATTATTGGTTGTAGGATTTAGGCATCAGTATCATGTGGAGATAAAAGCTAAAGGACAGGGCAGTTCCAGGTTTTGAACTGGAGGCTTTTGCTCCTACAAAATCATTAGGTAAATCTAAGACATGAAACTTTGTTTTCCTCTCTCTCTTTTTCTACACTCATGAGGCTTTGGGGGGGGGGAGGCCTGTTGATCTGGTGCACATTCAAAGCTCCCTAAGGTTCTGTTTTCTATATTAAATGCCCATGTTGATGGTGAAAAAGGAAAAGGAAAGTCTAAGTCTCCCAAGTAAGCTTGAGACAATGGTTTCACCATATTTAATTGAATTCCTACCCCACCCCACCCCAAGTTCTGAACTTCGGAGTGAAATAATAAATATTAACCTTTCACGGCATTTCGAAGTGCGGATTGCAAGATAGTAACATCTTGTTAATTTCAGATTATTGGAGCAGGGCGAGCTCCCCACTCCCCTCCCCATTCCAAAGGCCTTTTGTCTCTTCATTTCACTAATGCCCTGGATTTGTTGCTGGTTGCCAAGTTCTATTAATGGGAAGGGGGGAGAGGAGGGGGGGAGAGATTGGGAAACGTTTTCACCCCTTTCCTGTCCTAAACTGGACACCAGGATACAGAGGCCTGGTTTAGCTTACACATCTTCTACCATTCAAGTGTGCCTTTATCCACTTTTTGACTTCCTCTGCCAGCTTTTTAGAAACACTTGGGCATGATCCAGCCTAACAAAAGCAGTTTTCAGTTCCATTAATTTCAAGGTGGGGGGTTAAGCATAAAGCATGTACTTAATTTACTGTTCTAATCCTAAATACACTTACTAGAGAGCAAGTCCTAGTGAATGTTGGGGTTGCCCTTCTAAACTGAGGAGTCGCAGAAGTGCTTAGCTGCATCTGGAGAGCCCTTTTGCCTTGGTGCAAATTCATTTCAATGGAGCTTGTGCAAAATTCCATGATAGATCGTTCACCCTCCCCAGTTATTCAGTGTTGTCACTGAAATTTATGCTCACTTTTTGCATACATTCTCACTGTATTCTAAATAAACTGTAAGCTTCTGAGTTGTTAATGTTCTGTTCCATTGACATAACTCTGATGAAGCATAGGTTTTGTGCTGCTATTGTTTCCAGTGAACTGCTTGGAGCACAAATTCATGTGTGGGATACATTGCAGATAAATAAACCGGCTACGATTATTATTATGTATTTTCAATAACACCCCCCAAGGTCACAGGAATTCAGCATATTAACCCATGGGGGGGGAGGTCCCAGGAGTTATTCCTCTTTCTCCTCAAACGGAACAAGTCTTCAATGATCACAGAAAATACTTTTATTCCACCCACAACACAAGAATCTCTGCGGAGAGGATACTTCAACTGATAATGCATAAACAAACATATTGCTTGCATAGCTGTCAAATTTTCCCTTTTCTCACGAGGAAGCCTATTCAGCATAAGGGAATTTCCCTTAAAAAAAAGGGAGAACTTGACAGCTAAGTGCTTGTGTACCGTGTACTGCATATGGTACTTAATAAGTCTGTACCACTGGACAAACTACTGTAGTTATATGTTTTATTTACATGGAAACCAGTAAAAATGAATTTTTAAAAAAGTATTCCAACGATCCTACTCCCTGCACAAC
This sequence comes from Zootoca vivipara, assembly GCF_965207765.1. NCBI lineage: Eukaryota > Metazoa > Chordata > Lepidosauria > Squamata > Lacertidae > Zootoca > Zootoca vivipara. Next base: position 36,536,864 of record NC_142594.1, read on the forward strand.
TAGCCAAACGCACACCAAGGAGTCCTGTGGCACATGAAAGGGCCAGGCTGCACTCCACACCCCCGCTTTCCCTGGGAGTAAGCCCAGCTGAATTCAATGAGACTTACTTCTGAGTAGCCACCGTTAAGATGGCAGCATTGGCCTAAGTTTGGGGGGGGGGGCGCTGGCGGCCCTGGAGATGACGAAACAGAGTAGCAGCAGAAGCAACAGACCACAATGCTCTTGCTAGGCCTTGGCTGTTCCAGGCTCAGCCTGTTCCCTCTTTGGACTCAGGGTCCCCTCGGCTTCTGCGTCCCCCTCGGCTACCCTTCTTCCCAATGAGGACAGGCAGGGTTAGGCCTTCCCCGCCCCTGCTGCCCGGCCCTCCCTCCCGACCTGTTTGCCTGCCTGAGGCTGCCCCCTCCGAGGGCGAGCGAGACCTGCGAGGCCGAGGAGAGGAAATGAAATTGTTCTGGCGATTACGCGGCGGCCTGTCCGCTTTCCTCAGGCCGGCGGCAAGCCTGGCGGGCCGAGGCGTGAAGCCGCCCGCTTGTCTTTCCCCGGGCAAGAATGGGGCCGTTTTCGCGCTCATTTGCCGCTTCCCCGAAGCCTCGGCGCGAAGCAGTGAACCTGAAGCGCCCCTTTCAGGGCCTCGATAGGGACTCTTTTGTCACCGGGGCCGCACTCTGATCGCCCTGACAGGTGAATCCAGGGGCGGAGGAGGAAGGCAGCCTTCTTCCCCTTCAACCCCCCCACACAACACACACACACACACTACACAAGGCCCGGGGGTTTCACAAAGGCCAGGGAGAGCCTTTCTCTACCCCCGGGGCCACGGGGCACCCAACAGGTTTCCCTGCGCACGGCCGCCAACCCACGACCAGGCCTCAGAGAAAGAGAAGTCCAACGGCCCCGGGGGCGTCCATATGGGGTGGGGTGGGGGCTCCCATTCAGAGCAGCCAGTTATGGCGCAGCCCCTGAATTTTGGCCTAATCAGGAGCCCTTTCATGGGGCCAGAGGAGGAGATGAAGGGGAGGCCCGAATGGATGGAGGAGGGGAAGCTCCACCGAAGCTGGGATAACATACCTGGGTGCGCCCCATCCCCGCAGTTCGCGGTAGTGCTGCTTACATTGCTGCTTACACTGCTGTCAGGCCTTCAGCAAATCTGGCCTTTCCCACCTTTGTCCTCTCTGGTTTTCCTCTTGCCCTTGGCCCTTCCATGCCTGCTGCCACGGTGGAGCAGCTGCTCTGCAGGGTACAAGGGCCCCGGGTTCGAATCCCCGGCATCCCGCAGCAGGAACGTCTCTCCTCTGCAACACCGAGAGGTCAGGCAAGGCTGGCCGTCCAAATCTATGTGTTTCTGTGAGCAGAACCTATCGCCTCTCCTGGTTCTTCTAAAGAGCAGGAGAAGGTGATTTGTGGCTGGAATGCTGCTGCATTGCAGAGCAATGGACCCTTGTAAGGAAAGGAGCAACTTGAATTATTGCTCCTAAATCCAAGGGGGCAGGGAATAACAGTTGTGTGGCTCATCATCTTCTTTCTTCTTGTGGCCGAGTAAGATTGTCTTCCCTGAAAACGGTCTTAACAGTGTGTGTCAATAAGTGACTGCAGAGGGCAATTCTGGATCCACACGTCTTTCCACAGCAGAGACATATGTCCTCATGTGAGGACAAGGAGGGAGGAGGAGGAGCGCTCCTGGCAGCTGTGCTGCTGCTGCTATTTCTGCTACTTCTACAACCACTGCTACTGCTGTAGGTAGTTTTACATTGCTCAAAATTCCAAAACTACATTATACCTAATACAGTAAAGGGTGTTTTTTTTAAGTGTTCAAAATCTTCACAACAACCTTATAGGGCAGACTGCTATTATTCCCAAATGGGATGAAGTTGTGTGACTGTATGAGGATATCTTGCCTCAGACTACTCACTTATTTCAGGGTAAGGTGACATTTGATCTGATTTGCTGTTCATTGCCTTAACCATTATACTAATTATGTTACTGTATTTTAGTGTAAGAGTACATCATTTATTTTAGGAAGACACTAATAAGCTTAAATAAAAGACTAATTTCTCTAGGTGATGTACCACACATAGGCATATGTAAGTAAAAGTCTGCTTACTGTACAAATGAGCAAGGGGTCTTGTACCAGCATCCGCTCCATCTCAATTTGAGGAGATGATAAATATATTGTGCATATGTTGTCTGCATTCTATAAAAGTTATACCACAAATATGGACATCCTTGGACTTCACTCTCTCCATAATCTGTCTGTTAATTGCTAAGCTTTTGTGTGCTATAAAAGAAGGTTTGAGTTTACTAGGCCCTCTTTGTGCATCAGTAAATAAAGAGAATAAAGTAATATGACAGTGTTAACTATAGTACAATAATTTATTAGATAAATCATCCTGGATAGATGATTTTCTAGACAGATAGATAGATAAAAATATAACAAAATGAAGAGTCACTGTCAAATGAAAACTGTTTTGAATAGCAGGAGCCAAAGCATGTCCCTCTTTTAAACAGCAAGCTTTGTCCTGTCTGAAAGCACAGAGTTATCCCTTGTTGCTTATTACTGGCAGATTATTATAATAATTCCTTATTATTTGAACAGTGCATAAAGTTTCAGGATTCTAAGGCTGCAATTCTATGCAGTGCAAACATGGGCCTGATCAACACTAATTTGGGGGAAAGTAAAGGCTGGAGGTAGCCAACGTGGTGTCCTTCAAACATTGTAAGATTACAGCTCCCATCAGCCCCAGCCGACATGGCCAATGGCATGATGGGAGTTGGAGGCCAACATCTGGAAGGCCCTGTCACAGTTGGCTAATCCTGGAGTAGATGCTGGTGAGAAGGGAGTGGCAATAGCAGGAGCAGTTATCCAATATCCAAACATAAGTAACCCCAAGATAGAGCTTGTGTATATTTCACCCCTTCTGTTTTGTCCTCACCTTTTTCTCCCTTTCCTTTCTCCATCATTCACTCACATGTACTGAGAGACACAGAGTGAGAAAATCAAGCCTTCCCCCTTTCAATGTTATATAAAGCAAGGGCAGTCTGATTATGAGGTTAGAACAATGTCAGATTTGGGGAACTACGGATGGCTTTGAGGGACCGTTTTAATTGGCTTTGCCTTCATTCATTCATTTTCTTTGCCAGCTAATTTCCCCAGCTCATTCCCTCACAGATTCGTGGGGATTTTAAGGCAGGAGGGGGGGGGACCTAAGTGTCAGCCAAAACTCTTCCAGGCTTGAGTGAGTTGGTACCGTCTTCCCATAGCATGGTTAGGGGGAGATTTCCTGTCCACATCTGTTTCTCCTGTTCTTCTGAAGATCTCTCACATCCTAGAGACCAGAGGGGTGCAGCCAGTATAGGGTTTGTCGAGGATTGCTCCATAACATTTACTTAGCTCCATGAATGAAATCTGTGAGTGCTTCTGAGCATGCGCAGGAATACCTTCACTTAATGCTGCATTCCTAATTCCATTTACTTGGGAGTAAATTCCACTGAACTCAATCGGACCTGGTTAGGATTGCAACCTTAGTTTGCTTTTTAAAGAGATTAGACCAATTCCTGACGGATGCCTTTGTCAATAGCTTCAAGTGCTCAGTGCAACTTGCAGGTTCACAGGCAGCATACGTGTGAATACTGTACTAGCTGATGGCGAGCAACAACGGGAGAGGGCAATTGTCTTCCTGCCTTCTCTGTCGACTTCCCGGAGGCAGCCTTTGAAAATCAGGCAGTGGAGGCTGGTCCACTAGGAGAACGACAAGCAATTAAGGGGGGGGACCCCAAATTTCAATCGCATACCCTCCAGCATTTCTTCAATGAAAATAGAGACATCCTAAGGAAAAGTGGGACATTCCAGGATCAAATCAGAAACCGGGTGACTTCTCTAAATTAGGGATGTCCCTAGAAAAGAGGGACATTTAGAGGGTCTGCACACTCTTTCCTGTCTCACACACATATGTTATACTGTACTTTTATTTTAACTCAGAGAAGCTCCGCAAACATTTCTGTCAATCTATCGTTATTGGGCCAATCAGATCCCTGCACTCCTCAGCCAATCCCAAAGTATAGCTATGGCAAAAAAGAGGCCCCTCCCATATGCCCCTAAGCAGAAGAACCATGTGATTGATAGGAGTGCCCAGTGTGAAGCCTTGCACTCCATCTGTTGTTATGAGAGCTAACCTGCATTCACAGTATTAGTCCAGAAGGGCTGCCTTTAAGAGCAGTCGGAACCTGCTCAGAGCTATTTCCTAAGGCCACACCCACATCACAATGCACATTCTTTGTAGCTAGCCAGGAGAAGGGTATGGTTGCTAGTTTGAGCAGCTTTTTTATTATGAATATTTGTTAAGAGAGAGCAGTGGTGGAGAGATTGTGTGAGTATCTTTCCATTGGATGTACTTTTTTGGTTAACCACTACTAGCCGCTATTTTTGTGAATGGGGTTGAAGGGTTGGGAGAATAAATTGTGGATGGCTTCTCTGTGTGTGGCAGCTATCAACACTTGTGTGTTATTGCAACTGTAGGGTTTGTGTACCTGTGTGTCTAGGTTTGTGGAAAAAATATTGAGGTTTTGTGTTCCTGTTTTTCTTTAGGTTGAAAAATCCTGTGGGTTTCTGTTTTTGTTACGGTAGTTTGGCTACTGTGAGACCAGGATGCTGGACCAGATGGGACTTGGGCCTGACTCAGCCGAATCTTCTACTGTGGTGAATGTAGTTTATGCAGAGACTGTCTGTTGTGGAATCACCCTATTAACTACAAACAAGTTCTTCATTGGGTGAGGAAGGTGCACCCTGTGACAGTGGAATTTGCTGCCAAGGAGTGTGGTGGAGTCTCCTTCTTTGGAGGTCTTTAAGCAGAGGCTTGACAGGCATATGTCAAGAATGATTTGATGGTGTTTCCTGCTTGGCAGGGGGTTGGACTGGGTGGCCCTTGTGGTCTCTTCCAACTCTATGATTCTATGAATGCTCATGGGATTTATTTATGAGGCTCATAGTTCCTAATTATGTTTCATCTCCTCAAGTATGTGAAAGGAGGTTGTGGTTTGCAAGGAGGAGTTGATATTATAAGTTAAACCCCTTAGGCTTCATCACACTTCCTTCTCCGTAAGTCAATAGTCAAGAGCCTCCTTGTCTCCATACATTTAAAAAGAAAGACAATAGACAGAGGATCTGGAGACTTAAAAGTCCTCCTCTGTCACTGGCAGTGTGTGGTACATTTCTCTCATATTATTTCAATAAAAGGGGTTGCTATTTAGTCATGACTTAGAGCAGAAATGAAACAACACTCAGGTAGTACTTTAGAGGCTAGCAAATGCATTTTATTCCATATTCTGGTGAGGAAGACGCAGAAATGAATAAGCTGTGGAGGGGGGTGTAATATTTTCCCATAGCTCTGGAAATTAATAGGATCCCTTATTAAAAGTCCTGTGGGGTATCATAAATATTAACCCATTCATACTGCAATCCTGTACATTCTTATTGGGAAGCAAACCCTATGGAATTCAGCCATGTTTACTTCTGGATAATAAGCAGTTGTGGCATGAGTCCACACTAGAAATTATGACAGCAGGGCCTCATTCTGAACATTTGGGTGCTAATAATAATAATTTATTATTTATACACCCCCCCCTATTTGGCTGGGTTTCCCCAGCCATTCTGGGCGGCCTCCAGCAAAATATTAAAATACAATAATCTATTAAACATTAAAGGTTTCCCTAAACAGGGCTGCCTTCCGAGGGTGCCACTACCGAGGAGGCCCTCTGCCTGGTTCCCTGTAACTTGGCTTCTCGCAGCGAGGGAACTGCCAGAAGTCCCTCGGCAGTGGACTTCAGTGTCCGGGTGGAACGATGGGGGGTGGGGTGGAGATGCTCCTTCAGGTATACTGTATTAACAAAGTTGCTATGATTATGCGTCCCCTGTTTCTTTGCAAAGGATGAGGACAGGGAGAGAATCAGAGCAGGTGGAGAAGAAAACAACTTTTCTCCCAGCAAATAAGCAATTGTGACTGGAGAGGCCCCTTCTGAACAAAAGTACAGTAAGACATTTTCAGTTTAGTTAGGTGTTAAGCATTGCTGTTTTACAAATAGTTAAGGGACCATGGTATCTTTTGTAAGGAAGAAGGATGGGGAGAAACCAAAAATTGGCTATGCCCTCATGACCTTTCATTGGCCAACCCCCCCCCCCCGACCTCTTAGAAGCTCCACCAATTCTAGAGAGTGTCTGCTGCAACTGAAATCGGGCATGGGTGTGGGGAGCACGAGATAAAGAATACAGCGGGAGACAGAATGTGGTGGATCGGAAGGTCGCCCAGAATGAAAGCAGGCACCCCCTTTTATTGTAAAGTTTCAGAACTGTCAATGATTAACTAGAGGTGCATCCTTCATCCAATGACAAGTGGTCAACTCCAAAAGAGGTGGTGTCCTTGCAAAGGTCACATCCTGCCAACACCCCGAAACTCCGCCATAGAGGAAGTGCCTGGTCCTCACATACTCCTCAGACCTCGCCCTGTCACATGCCTACTCCTTAAACATCCCCCTCCTCTCAATCTTGTGATCCTTGGGGTTTTTCCACCACTCTGCCATTTTCCCATTGTCTTCCTCCTAACCTGGGTCTGACCCTTCAGGCTTGGACCAGCCTCCCCTGTTCTAACCTGCTCTAACCGGTTCCATCAGGATCCTCCCAACTCTGGCCAGCCCAGTAGTGACCTGCTGCCCTCTAATGTCCCCCTGACCCAACTAGTGGATGCGTGTTTGTGCATACTGACGTACAGGAAGGTTTGCCAGCACTGTATGTCGTGTTTAATAGCTGAGGTTTTTGATAGCTAGTTTTATCTGATGCGGTTTGCCAGCATCAATCTAAAATCACTGCTACACATGGGGAACCTGTGGCCCTCTAGTTGTTTCTGGACTTCAGCTCCAGTCAGCGCAAAGAAAGGTCAGGGATGCATTGTCCAGCATCCTTTCCTCCCCATCCCTCGGGCTCTTAGGTTCTGTTCACCGCCTCCTCTTCCATCATCACCGCCACCTATTGTTATCACCATCATCATTATTAATTTCTACCCCACTTTTCAAATTAAAACATAAAATGCTGTAGACAATTTAAAACACACCATCAATATTAAAATGAACACTCAGTTTAAAACAATCATGACAGCAACTATTATTATTAAAATTTATTCATTCTCCATAGGCATGAAATACTGATCTGCAGCTGCACTCAGCAACTCTTTCCAAAGCACTGGGGTTTCGGGGTGGGGGGACACAGGAACAACTTATAGGGTGATGCACACCATTATTATTTTTTGAGAGGTCAAATACAACTGAGCCTTAGGCTTGCCGATCAGAAGGTTGGTGGTTCGAATCCCTGCGACAGGGTGAGCTCCCGTTGCTTGGTCCCAGCTGCTGACAACCTAGCAGTTCGAAAGCATGTCAAAGTGCAAGTAGATAAATAGGTACTGCTCCTGCGGGAAGGTAAACAGCATTTCTGTGTGCTGCTCTGGTACGCCAGATGCGGCTTTGTCATGCTGGCCACATGACCTGGAAGCTGTACGGCGGCTCCCTTGGCCAGTAAAGCGAGATGAGCACCGCAACCCCAGTCGGTCACAACTGGACCTAATGGTCAGGGGTCCCTTTACCTTTACCTTTAATTCTCTGTTCCAGGTCAGAAACTCCAAGTTGGAAGGAGGCTGAGAGAGAGGGAAAGTGTGGAAAGTATCCCAAAATAAAACCAGGGTTCAGGTTGTTTCCCAATACACATTATTTAGTCCTCAGCCAGGAGGACCAGCAGAAGTGTCTGAGTCCCACCCAGATCTCAAGGCAGCTCTCACCCAGATCCGAGAACCAGTCCTTTTCGTCAAGAATAGGAAGGTGTTAGCATTTCTCTCAACACTGAATATTTTTTCTAAAACGATGCTGCTGCTAAATTCTGCTGGGACCTCACACCCTCGGCCCTGGAAGTCCTTTGAAATCCCCACATGTATGGGAGATGAAGACTGATGGCAATGTCTGTTCTGCCTTTATCTCTGGCATCCTTAAAGTAATTTATTGGAGAGAGAGAAGGGCTCTCCAGGAGCTCGCTTCAAGCTCTCTTAGCCAATAAAATCGCTCCCCATCTCCATTTCCATGCCACACTTTTAAAGAACATTTTCCCCAAAGAAACCTGGGAACTGTAGTTTGCCCTCACACAGCTACCGTTCCCAGGTTTCTTTGGGAGAAATGTATAGTGTGTGTACACTTCTTGAGAAACCTGTTTCCCTGGACACATGTATTTAGGCTGATGCAGTCAACCCAGGGGCCAGGGCAGAAAACAAGGGGGAGATTGCGGGGCAGGGGAGTAGGAACCCAGGAAGCTTTCTTAGGCCGAATCAGACCTCTTAGGCCGAATCAGACCTCTGTGGTGGTCCATCCAGCTCGGTGTGGTTTGTTTGCACTGCCAGGCAGCTTCTCTGCAGAATTTCAGCTCAGATTGAAGATGCCGAGAGGCGAGAACCGAACCGGGAGCTCCTTGCAAGCCTAGCATTTGCATCACAGCGAAGCCACGGCTCCTCCCCTTGGAAGAGTTTTGCGGAATGGACTTGGGTTGAGGAGTAAAACAACGATTAGCTGTTCAGGAAGGAAGATGATGTCAGGCTGCTGGGGAGGGAGGGAAAACCCTGGAAAAGGGAAAGGGGTCATCGATCCCTACCAAGAATTCCCATCATGCCCTTCTTCCTGTCTAAACCCGGGAGGTGGCTTTCCTGAAATCCATCTCTTTGGGCTGGGGAATGGGGTCCCCTAATCCCAGACGTGTGCTGCTTGGATGGCTCCCACTCCTTATGGGTGAGGAGGAGGGTGGTTTTTTCCTGGCTGGCTACATTGCATCCCCGCCGTTCCTCCACGTCGAAATTCCCCTCTCCCATTATACCTTCACAACAACCCTGTGAGGAGGCCGCCTGGGCTGGGCAGTCCCTACCCGAGCGATCGTCGCACCAGGGTGGGAAACGGAGCCTCTTTATTCCAACCCCACTCCCACAGCACGCCGGCTCTCTCCCCACATGTGCTCGGGCTTGTTTTCATTATTTTTTATGACTTCGCGCGATCCCAGAGGCTGGGACCTGCCATTCAAACGAGACCCGAGGCTGCGCTTTATATTTCCCCAAAGCAAGGTCGGAAATAGAGGTAGTAAGCAAACGGCTGGAGGAAACGGAGGAGAAGCGAGCAGGACACACACACACACACACACACACACACACACACTTGGCGGCGGCAGCGGTTGCTCTTGAGATTTCCTCCTCGGCGTGGAGGAGGGTCCCAGGCATGTGCGCCCCTCAGCTCCACGACCCCCTCCTGCCCCGCCAGGGATCCGAGCCACGCGCTCTTGCACCCAGGCGCACCCTGGGGGAGGTGCCCGGCAGGAGACAAAAGCATTTGTTGGGCCCCAGCCGGAACAAAAAAGAGCGAGCCCTGGGGAGTGGGGAAGCTGACCCCCCTCCACTCCCCCTCTCTCCTTCTGGGATTTGGGGAGAAGGCAGCTCCCAGCGCGTTCCTCCTTAATCCGCCTTCCTAAGCACAAAGCCCTCTCGGCTTTTTCACCCCCGAGATGCAGCAGCCGGGAGAGGCCACTCACCTCTGGGTTGCAGCCCAGACTGGGAGCGCGCAGGCTTCAAAGATGAACTAGCGCAGTGCGTTCTGTCTCTCTCCCCCGTACTCAACCTTCCCCACCCCCCTTCCAGCCTCACAGAGAAGAATCGCGGGTTTTCCCAGCCCACAAAGCCGCCTTTCCTCCCCACTCCAAGGAAAGAGAGAAATGGGGATCCCCTCCTTGGCTCAGGATAGAGACCTCGATCGCGGCAATATTTAGCGCCTTCCAGCCCCAGTAAGGATTCCCTTCCTTCCTCGCCGCTTTGATTCCCAGCGCGCCTTTCCCGGGTTGCGAAATCGGATCCCACGATTTAATTTCTGCCCCCCACCTCACCTCATCCTCTCCTGCCCCCCCAAGACCCACTGAACATGAGGTGGTCCGCAGAGGCCGCAGGGGTTAGGGGGCCAAACGCCCTTGCAACCCCGGAAGCGAGTGCTCTCCGACCGCTGCTTCCAAGTAAAAAGAAGCAAAAAGTTTCGGGCGACGGAGTTCCTCAGGACCCCAGCTCAGAGCCCGGGCGCCTTCTCCTGGCGAGCAAATCCCCTCGACCTCTAGCGCGCTGAGCGAGTTTACTCGAAGGCAACGCCCGTGGAAATCGAGGGGATCGACCCCCGAGTAAATGCCCCTTCCCGCTTTGCAAAGGGAAGGGAGCCCAGCCAAGCAGCCCTTGGTTGTGTGTGTATCCCGAATTTCCCTTTTGTGCGCTATCCTGACCTGTCTCATAACCTTGTAATCCACTGGAATATTTTCGGGACGACCTCTTTCTTTTTGGATTACCCTACCGCCAAAATGGGTTTTTTTAAAGCCCTAGATACAGCACATTTAGAATTTTTTTTAAAAAAAGAATATTGTTACTGCAGCACTAAGAGTGTGCAATGTGGCTGCAACATAGGCAAGGCTCCTTGATCAGGAGATGGTCACAACATCCTGGTTTGTTTTCTGCAAACTTTCAGGGAAATGGACGGTTATCATTTTTTCCACAGAGGTGCGGGGGTGGGGGGGAGCTTGTACATTTATTTCCGTTTGGGTTTTCCATCACGGGGGGGGGGGGGGAGTTAATGAAAACCCTCCCGTTTGTTTCACGCCGATTCACAATCAAGTAGCCTCTTTTTCACTCGCATTTTTAAAGTGTGCTTTCCCCGACGCATACCCGCTGTCTGGTGGTCTCTGATAGTAGTTTTATATACTGTACGTACACACATACAAATTGTCTTGCATTTCTCTTTAAATGAAAGGAAATTTCTTCCAACAGGCGCCGAGGAGGCCTGCCTTCAACAAGGAAAACCAGGCCAGGTGCCGCGCCTGAAAGGGCTTTCCTCATTCCCGAGCAGCCACGTCGTAGGAAATGAACTAAAGGAAACAGGCTGTGAATTTGGGATTTCCATTGGCTTCCCGGACTTCTCTGTTTCCCCAGGTCGTAAAGGCGCCCATGCAGCCTTACTGACTTCTGTGCCTCTTAGCTGAGAGTTTCATCCCAGAGGGCATCGCATTTCTCCTATTAAGCATTCCAGTCGTAAGCATAAATAAGACGCCCGGGATAATTAAAAATTACCGTTACTGTTACTACTAGTATCACTACTACCACCAAAAAAATAACGATGGTGCCAACAATAGTAATGTGGTGGTATTATTTGGGGGGGGGGGGTGAGCGTCAGACTCTGTACCTAAAGGCAAGACCCAGGCCGAATATTGCGATCTCCCAAGAAAGGGGAAAGAATGCAGCAAGGCCATAGCTGCCAAGTTATCCCTTTTTTAAAGGGAAATTCCATTATGCTGAATAGGCTTCCTCGCGAGAAAAGGGAAAACTTGGCAGCTATGAGCAAGGCACATCTCTGTTCATACATTGACTTGCAAAGATGTCACTGAATCTTGCTAAATGTGGCAAGGAGCGGAAGGTCGCAGCTGATACGGATTGGGGGGGGTTACTTAAGGCGTTTCAAAAGGAAAAGCAGAGCTAAAGCTCTCCATCTCTGTGATATTTGAGAGAGGCAGATAGAGCGAGGGGAATCCCTAGCTCCTGCTGCCCTCCCCGAAATGAATGGATTCGCCCGCGCTGAGCAGGAGTCGACGACCACCTAAGGCCGCTGAGCAGGTCCGGATTCTTTTGCGAGGGGGCGCGCAGTGGAGCCTGCTTTCTTCTCTTCCCCCCCCCCCACCCCATGTCCACCTCCCCCACCCTCCTTTCTCTGTCGACTAACGCTGGGGATCCTTCACCGTTTCAATCCCTCACTGACATGTCCGTGCAGAGGCATTAACATTATTGATTGCTAATGGGGGAAATCCAAAGTTTCTTTGTGAGCGCCCAACCCGAGCACATGTTGGGCGCCGCAGCACACAGACCTGGGAGCTGAAAGGCAGAGCGGCGCTTGGGCGCTTCTCATACTCAAAGCGCCCGGATCGCCTCGGCCCAGCGGCGCCCGCTTGCGAGATCAATACCTGTCCCCGGGGCGGAGAGAGACCGCGAGTTTTCTGCAAAACTCACATAGCTCCTTTAAAAAAAAAAGCCACATAATCGACCCCGCGGTATTGTACCCTCCTGACCAGGACCTTCCATGGGGGGAGTTGGTGAATCAGTTGCCACTCCTGTGTGTGGACGACTCGAGATGATAGATAAGATATAGAATGGGGGTAGGGAGATAATCAGATGCAGGTACAAATAATTCAGATAATCTGAATATTATCTAATATTATCTGCTACCTTACACTCAGGCTACACTGCAAGAGAGACCAACAACTTGTGAAAGATATCAAGGCTGGAAAGGAACACCCAAGCGCTTGGCTTCCATTTAAAATCGCCTCACTTCAGGATCCTGGGCTCCTCTTTCTTCCACCCATGCCAAGGAGTTTAGGATCGGGTAGCTTAGAACACCGCTGGAAGCAACATGCAAAGCGAACTACTAGCTACAGTCCAGTCAGATGAGTCAAAAGGATATTTCAGACAGCTTTTGAACTTGATCAAAACTAAAAGCTTTGATTTTCAAGTCTAGTCCTGGACTGGGCTGCAATGCAGTAGTGTTTTTTGTGGGTTGCTTGGAATGGCATTACCTGTATTTACAGGGCAGCAGTTTACACTGTTAATAGCAGGCTTAATGTGAGGTGGAAGAGATCTGAGATTGCTTTGGTAGTTCAATCATATAAGTACAAGGGGAGCGTTTTGGTGCCTAGGAAGAAAAAAGTCAAAAAGGCCAGTACAGTAGTGTTTTAGGGGTGAATTTGGTTTTTTGCATGGATCTATTGATGTTTGTATTCTAATTCCTCCATTGGAAAGCTCCGCTCCTAACACATGAACGCTCATGCCAGTTATTTAGTAAAAAGCCACATCGTTGTTGTTGTTGTTTTGTTGCTAAAGTATAGAGGCATATTCCTTCTGTGAAACTGCAGTATGCAGATCTTCCTGGGTTCAAGGGAACTTCTTTTCAAAACAGGCTCAATCAATCAATTCATGTTTTAAGGAGAGAATAAAGGCCCTTCTTTATATTGTATACTCAGTTCTCTTATCTGATGCAAACAGCCTATCATCCCCAGTGACCTAGGGAGTCAAATATAGTGGGCTGCTTTTCCACTTTGCTCCAAGATTTTTGCGGCACCAACACGTGCTCTGTTCGGGGTACACAAAGCAAGTTTAGAATTTTCCCCTCCCCTCTTAGCAGTCAATAATGTTAATGTCCCACTATCTCCATTGGAGACAACTTAAAAGCATTTCTCATAAGGAAATGGTCAGTTTCAAGTTGTCCAAGACAAACCTGGTGAGGTTTGTAAAATACTCTGCAACGTTAAACTGCATATTCTCATACTTTGTAATGGCTAAAGCTGTCTAAGAAACAGGGGTGATTTATTTTATTTTTGTACATTTACCCGAAAGAGAACTAGACTTGGCCTCATGAATACAAGGCTGGTTTGAGTACCACTGACCACTTAATTAGATCTTAATAACATGAAGCCAATTTGTTCAAATACTATCTATGCTCTATAGATTATCATTTAACGAAGCATCCCACAGAAGAATCTTGTAGGCACCATATGAAAGGGTGCTACTCTTCTATAGTAGGGTAGGGGGGGGAAAGCCAAATGGTTGGGTCCTCTCTGTCTTTCTGATCCTACATTTATTTGGAAACGAGGCTAATCAGGGTTGCTTACCCCCAAACAGGGGACAAGAAGCGGATTACAGCACAGAAGGATAAATCCTTATGAGATTCCTGAAACTGGGATTTGGGATTTCCCCCTCCCCCATCTCCCTCTCTCATTGTGATTTAGCCCAGCTAGGTAGTAAGCTTGTTTATAAGACTAAATGAATGAGTATCTGGCTGAGCGATGCTGACCCTGAGTAAATAAACAGCATTCACATTTATGGTGGTTTTGTTTTTGTTTTCTTAAATTGCAAATATTTCTAGCAAAGCTGGAATATCATAAGGGGCCCTCATCAGTCTGTGACACAGAAAAGCCTTAAGATTCTCTCTTTTGCACACGCACGCACACAATTTACAACTATGCTGAGGGGATAGAATTCGCCGCAGAGGTAGCAGCGGTGACGGTGGTGTTCCCCCACCGGTTTTGCTGGGGGTGGGGAGGAAGAGAGAGAAGGAAAACGAAAGGGACGGCTGTTTGAAATGCAAAGGGAGGGGGGATGTGAACTGACCCGAGCGACAGTTTAAATGGGATGGTTTATCTCTCCAGTATTTCTGAGCAGCGCTTTCCCAACTGGCTTGTGGGGTCAGATCTTTCGCCCTGAGCTGGGGAAGAGCAGTTGCATTGGAAACGAAATGCAGCTTGATGGAAGCATCCTGTTTAGAGGGAAATGGGCTGCGCTGCCTCACAACTCTCCTTGGGCCGTGTTAATAAAAAAAAAAGGAAAGAAAAAGAGGGGACGGGGGAAGCGGTTTTATGCGTTTTGGCGATCTTTCCACGGCCTGCCTCTCCCATTCTCAGCAGTTGGAAACGGCCGCCGATGTAAATAATGTGCAGCGTCGGCGTGTTAACTTCTTTCCTGCCGCTTTTATCTCAGATCTTGCCGGGGGGGGGGGGACAGGCGGACCGACGATGAGGTCTTAACGCTCAGTCTAGTGGGGGGTGAGGCGAGCAAGTGGGAGGTGGGGGTTCCCTCCCCCCGCAACCGCCGGTTGCTGCTGTTGCCGCTGCCGGAGGAATACGGAAGACCACGAGCGAGTTGAGACGTTTTGAGTCTCAAGAGGAAGAGCCCCATAAAAGTAGAGGGAGGCACGTACATTTAATCGCAATGTGTATTTTATAATATACAGACACACGTGCGCCGGGAGAGCGGCTGGAATGGCGCGCGGAGTCGGTGGATCAGCTGCTGCTGCTGCTGCTGTTGCTGCTCCTTCTTTCGAGCCGGCGGGCTTCTCATTTTCCTTTGAAAGCCAGAAAGAGTGAAAAGCTCTCACTGGCCGGCAGTTCTTTGGGACAGGCGAGCTTGCTGGAGTTTTCACAGTACAACCCTCCCCCCACAAAAATAAATCCTACCCATCTAAGATTCTTTCTCTAAAAACAAACCCACTTAAATATTTTTTAAAACAATAACACATACACACATACAGAAAGCAGAAAGCATAAAAATTAGTTGGCTGAAAGAGCTGAATGCTGGACGAAGATAGGCACGTTTTCCTCATTTTTTTGGCAATTTATTTTCCGCCTTCCTTTTCTTTTTTTAAAAAAGTGGCTTGTATTTTGCTATCTCCTGCAGGCGTTCGCCAAGAGCCACGCACGTTTACTTGATGGGCGTTTGTTGTTAGCTTTTAACAAAGGAGAGGAATCAAAGACCCTCGTGCATTTTCCCCGTTGCCATTTCAATAATTCTCCGGTTTTCTCTCTCCCTGAAATGTGTGGTTTCTTTCCTTTAGGAACCGCTGCAATCCTCGGACTCGGAACTTGGAAAAGATGGCTGAGGCCTTGTGGTTATTTGTTCTAGTTTTCTTATATGTGTGAACTAAGAAACATTTTCAGCCCCGAGAGATTCAGAGCTGTTGGGAGGTTTTGCTCTTGCAAAACGCAGCCTCCTTTTCCCACCACCGAAATCGGTCCCGAATTGCTCTGCGGGTCCGATTTTACACCTCAGTCCTAAACACACTGAAGTGGAAGCGGCCTTCCCTGACTGCAAGGCAACTTACTCCAGAGTAAATGGTGTGTGTGCGCGCGCGCGTGCAAAGGCTCACACAGGAAATGTGTGGGACTTACTTCCGAGTAAAGGTGGCTTAGCTTGGTGTTAAGTCGCTGCCTCAAAATGTCTCCTTCAGCAAAGGACAAAAATAGTTGTAACTGAATCTTTTCCAGGAAGCCGCATCAAAGAGCACCTAGATGGAGTTGCAGAATTGCAAATTTGCCCTTAAAATGTGTGTGTCTGGTCCTGCATGGAATCAAGTTCCACGTATTGCATTCCGGGCCTTCCTAAACAAACAGCACCTTTGGAGCGGGAGTGAAAAAGAAAACTGGGCCCAACCATTTCCTTCCTTGCTTTCGGCTCGGCCATGGCCGATCCCAGCCTTGGCTCTTTAAAACGAGGCGGCCATTTACTGCCCCCTTATTTCACCACTGACCAGGTTAGCTCATAAAGCTATTCACACGGCACAATGGGGATTTTCTCAACAATTAACAAGAAACAACATAATAAAGCCATTGACAAAGGCCCGGCTATTTACTAGAAATTAGGCACTCTTTAAGAGACCAGTGCGTAATTTCACACACTTTACAACCTCCCAGTGCATTTTCAAACACCAGAGTAAACAACCTTGAGTGCACTTTTCGGCTGAAGCTGTCGCCACAACTGGCCAATTGTCTCAAAACTCCCCACCTCACCCATCTCTCTCTCTCTCTCTCTCTCACACACACACACACACACAAACCGTTCTATTTTCACTGGAATAGTTTTAAATTGCCGAGTGGACGGACTCGGGAGAGCTGATCCGCTCAAAACACTACACCCCACCCCACCCTTCCCTCTACCACTCTGATCTTCCCCATATTCCTTGCGAGCAGCGCTGCATCTCTCCCCCATTCAAAGGTTATGCGGCTCTAGCCGGCGGGGGAGTCGCCTCTCGTGACCCGGAAGCCCAGCTCCCAACTCTGCAGCGGCGAGCTCCGGCCCGTGCCCGTCCCCGGGGGGAGAGAAGGAAGATGGTGCGTGGAAGGCAGCCTTGTGCCGCCAATCCACCCCGGGTCTGAGATTCGAAAGCCCTGTCGAATTCCTGGCGGAGCTCTGCAAGGCGGCAAATCCTCGTGCCCTGTGGAGGCCCTCTGTTTATTTGTGCGGCAAGCAGCGCCCTTTCTCTTGGTGCACGAAGCCCACCCCCGGAGCCGGCCCGAGGGTGCCCATTGGGGAGCCCTCTTCTGAATCCCCTTCGCGGGAAGGTGGGCGCGACAGAGGGGACCTTTTGTTTCAGGGCGGGCAACCCGGAAAAGGCTAGTGTGGGAGCGAGGTCTAGCTGGGAAGAGGAGCTACTTTGGAGCAGCTGGAGAGGCGAGAAGGCGGGAGACGAGACAAAGGGGAAAAGAAGAGCGGCCGGTGGAGAGCCCAGGCCCGAGTGGGCGCGGGCCCTCGACTCGGCTTTCCCTCGCCTCCTTCCTGCAAACAGAAAGGCCACCTTGAAGTGGGGCTCCGGGCCGGGTCCTCCGACGGCCCTTCCGCCTCGCCTGAAGGAGTCGGTCCCATGGCGGGGGGGTGGGGAGAGGAAGAGAAAGGCCAGGCGACACCAGGAGAGGCCGGCCGGGGCGAAGCACCACAAGGAGTTTGTTTTCGAGCGCGCAAGATGGCGACCAGGAGAGGCCTCCGGCTACCGCTCCTGGCCTACGGGGCTGAGGGGAAACGGCACTCGCCGGCCACAGCCAAGTCCGCCGACTCAGTTGCAACCTGCGATGCTCCCGCAGGAAAGCAGGAGAGTCGCTTTCCTGAGGAAGGAACGGTGAAACTGGAAAGCCAGAGACTTGGCGCATATGCGCGCAGGCACTTTCGTCAAAGAGGAAAAGAAGACCAGGGAAGCGTCGCCGGCTTCCCACCCAAATTCCCAGCCCTGTTTACAAACACAGCTGTTGTCGTAGATTTGCAAAGCACCCTAAAAGCCACCAGCCGCGAGAGAAGGTGCAGGCAAAGGAAGGGGCGAGGGTGGGGAGAGAGCAGGGGGACGGAGAGAGGGAGGGAGGGAGGGAGGTGGTCTCGGCATCTGGAAAGGACAGAGCGCCTTGTTTTTGAAACTGTCAATTCTCTCAACCCCTATTGTGAGAGCTTCATGCAAAACATCTCGGGCCTTTTAACGCTGGGGCTTGTGAGGCCGCCTCAGATTGAAAAGGAGAGGGAGAGAAGAGAAGGGAGGGGGAAGCCAGGGCAACGCAAATAATTATATTGGAATAGACACACGCACAAACTAACTGCAACATACAGTGTGTGTGTAGATATCTGTGTGCGTGCATATATATGTATGTATATGC
Source organism: Zootoca vivipara (assembly GCF_965207765.1). NCBI lineage: Eukaryota > Metazoa > Chordata > Lepidosauria > Squamata > Lacertidae > Zootoca > Zootoca vivipara. The sequence goes on from NC_142594.1 coordinate 36,554,901, forward strand.
ACACACATATGACAGATGTTTGGGAATTGCCCTTGTTTAGCAAAAATGTGGAGGGGGGGAGGTAAAATCCTTGCCTTAGCCAGGGCTAAGAAAGCCCATGATCCCCCCCACCCAGTTCCCCCCTCAATCGTATTTTTATTAAACATGCTTGTTGTTGGAATCCCTAGGAGGAGATTTTGCTAGTGCCTGATGTTTGCAAGGGCGATTTAACAAGGTAGATTCCTGCTCTTTGTCCTGCTTCTATTGGAAAGCAAAATTGTTCTATAAGCTGCTACTCTTTAGTAAAGTTTCTGCTACCCCAACGGATTTGCAGTTAAATCATGAACTTTTTTTCCTACAACGCAAAGCATCTTAACCGTAAAAAAACCACAGCGAGCAGCACTTCCTGTGTTGTATCTGTTTTTTTCCTCCAAAAGGCCGCTTTTGAGCACAACTCCTCTAAGCACACTCACACGTGTAAAGTGAAACCAAAACATTATCACATTTCTCTTCTTTCTGCAGAAACTTAAATTTATTGGCAACTAAATCTGATAGAGCATCATCCCCTTTTGTAAATTGCCAAGGGAATGATTGAACAACAGTCTTCATACAACAGACAGCAGGCCTTTCCTTTATTACTGCATAGTGGTGTTTAGAATAAACAACCAGCAGTGAGATTCCCCTCCCCCATTTTTTATTTTGTGTTGCCACTGTAGTTAACTATGGGTGGACTTATAGAGACAATTTCTTTTCAGAGTAAAGGGTTGTAAACTCTGTGTTACATCATTTAAGGCCATAGACCTGGTTTTGCTGAAAGGCATTTACACATGTTCCCTTCTGAATGCTAGATATATAGTCCATAGTTTCCTTTGTCTTAAAGAGCAGGGGGAGAACACATTTATCAATAACATAGGAGCAACTCTCTTATATGCTTCATAGATGAATAATCTTTGTCGGGTTTGTTTTTTTTATTGCCAGATTTTTGTTGTGGTGGTTTGGTTTGGTTTAGCCCTCAGAACTGGAAAGTCTGTAGAGCCATATCAAATGGGAAATAGACTTTCTCTTTCATTTCAGGTTAAATTGAAAAATTATATATGTCCACTGCTCGTTACTAAGAGGTATTTTACAGAGAGGACAAAGAGACATTCCTGAACCCAACAATTTGTGCTGAACACCACAAGCCATGTGCTCCAAGGCATTCCAGGTAAAGGCAATGGGATTGCTCTGAAGCAATTTAACTGGGTTATGTGTATGGAGTTTGACTATCACTCATACTCTAATAAGAATCCACTGGACCAGTTGGAATTGTTAATTTTTACAAAGGAAAATACCTAGCAGAATTGCAGGCCTCCCTCTTTCTCCTTGCATCTGCCCCTTCCCTCAAAAAACAAAAACAGCTTTCACTGCCGGCCATGAAGCAATAGTCTTCCTGTCGGTCTTGCAGTGAGATGGACACGTGATTATGTTTAGGATTTTGGAGTATTATTTGGTGGATCGGTTTCTCTCCCGCCCCCTGCCTCCAATGCAATTCTTTGGACAAAACTAGGCTAAAAAGCTATGCCTTACGAACCCTTTGGCTCAACACTGTTCATTCAGCAGCTTCTGGAAAGTGCAGCTAGAGAGTAACTCTCTGAAAGCTACAGGGGCTGAGGTGCCAACAAAGCACAATAAAAAAAGTGTCTCAAACGCCTGAAAGTACCACAGAGTCAAGAATGTCCCCATCAGGGTTGAAAAACTTCCTCTGTTCTCTCTCTGCCGTTTTTTATTTTTTTATGGAAGGGCCAAAGTGGTGATGAGCCTGCAGGCCCCATGGAGTGGAGAAGAGGCCACTTTGGGATGGGCAGAGGCATGTTTGACACAGGGGGTAGGGGTGGAGAGCTCTGGAACTCTGCCTCTAATGGCAGGATGATTTTGCCATGAATAATAGTGAAGTGGGGGTGGGAAGCATTGGCAAATCACCCCCACAGCTTGCTAAAGAAGCCAGAGTGGGTGCCTGAGGCTGGGAGACTTACGCAAACTAAGTATGGCCTTTTGGAGTGACATAAGGCTGTAATTTGTGCAACTCCAGACACAGACTAGCCTATAGCAACATATCTCCCTCCCCCATTTTGAGACCATCAGATTTTAACAGAGGAAGTTAAATACCGGTAAGTAATATACCACAACTGATTATTGCAACTGCGTGACCTGATGTGAAAAACGTGTGTGTATATCTGTTCCGTGTGCATATATACATAAGACACACACATATATATCCTGCAGGTATTTCTTACAAGGTGTGGAAAACCCTTACTCATTTATTTCTCTCTCCATGTGTTTAAAAAGAAGCTCAAATTAGCTAATGTCTGCTTGGAAGATTTAGAGACAGGGGGGGGGGTATCATTAGGGGCAGGAATTTAAAGACCTTAAGGAAGAACAGCAAAACAAGCCAAGGATTTCCATATTAAAAACATTGGCTCTGAGGCCCAGGGCGAAACATTTCAAATGCTGATTTCTTTTGCGATTTAGTAGAAATCCTTATGTTGAGATTCTTCTATAGGTTCTTCTATAGATTCTTCTCCTTGAGAATTTGAATTTAGAAAGAGAATCTGTTGGCATATAAATGCTAAATTGGTGAGGAAGAAATTGCCCAGGAGCCGGCAGTCAATCCCAAAGTGCTGATTCAGCAACTCTGCATCAATACTTTCTCGGCCTTTAAACTTTCGTCTTAAATCTATTTAGCTTCCCTTCCCTGCTATCTTCCACAACATGCAACAGCACTGACAACTGCCTCACACTTGTTTGCTTTTATATCACAGTTTTATAAAGAAACAGCAACCAGCCTCTAGAAGCAGAAGTCCTTCCAATCAAATCCCTACACTTTTCTCACACAGACATAGACATTCCCTCTCGCAAAAGAGTCAGAAACGAATGAGGAACCCTACAATAAGTATAAAATCATCATCACTTTTTTTAAAACAGTGTTTTAATTGAAAATAAAGCTAAAGCATGCTTTTTCCAACAGTGCAAATTTCCATCATTTTGATTTACTGCTTCCATCATCACAACATATTACACCAGCATGTCTTACCAAAGGCTCGACTCTAGAAGTCTGCCTGCTTCAACTCTGTCGAGGTTTAAGTGCAAATATAGACAATTGCCTCTGATTGTCACGTGCAGTAGAAAAGGATCCTGCTACAAAGATAGGGTGGTTGGGAAAAGTCCTCTTTTTTCCAGAAATGTAAAGAAAACAGTGACAAGTCCTGGTTTTAAAAGCCTGAGTTTTGGTGCCAAAGTAGCCACCAAGAGTATAGGGTTCTTCATTGATAATATCCCTTCCACTGGGGCCTCTTGCACATAGCATGCTGAATGAGATTGCGTTTCCTTCCGATTCCCTCCAATGGGAGTGTGAGAACCTAACATTTTTTCCTGACTTTGCAAATCTGGGAGGACCAGATTTTGAGAACATCCCCCTCACGCACACACACACCTGCAAACCTTCCAACAGAAGCAGAGCTCCAACCCAGTCCCACAACAAAACCTAATGATTGGAAGGCCCCCTCCTTGAGAGTAAAATTTACTTGGGGGCAAATCCAATTGAACATGGGGTAGAGTGGCTTCCGAGCAAATGTACACGGGTTTGGCTGGGTTGAGTATTGTAGCTGAGATAGGCAATCGTGGCCAACCTGAAGGGTTCAAGGTGAAACAAGAAGACAGAGAGTGGCATGTCCTTTTTTAGTCTCTCTTTTTCTCTTCCTAAAAAAAAATGCCTGACCATCTAATTCCAACTCTCCCACTGGTGACCCGGAGACACACGCACACTCCCAACTGCAGAGTGCAACTGCTTTTGTGGAAAGGACAGGCAGGGAATTAAAATTTAACAATGAACCCTCTGCAATAAAGTAGAAGGCATTCCCAGCAGAAGGATAGTGAATTCTCCCTGTGCAACCTCTCGCTGAAAACAAAACAAAACAAAAAACCTTGTACGGAACTGAACATTTAGACTTCCTGAATTCGAAATCTAGTGCATTTACACATTAATGGCTCATTCGAATTGTTAAAATTCAACTTTAAAAAAACATAAACCAAACATTTATTTGTAGCAGTTGGAATTGAGGTACCAGGTGCATTACTAGCATTTTGAGACAGTAAAGTGTTCCAGCTTTAGCAGATTCCACTGAGGTGGTTCTTTTGTTTGTTGTGTGGTGTGTGTGTTTTTAATAAACTTGGAAAACTTTCCCCTGAAGTAGTCTCTGGAATGTTAGACCTCTTTCGTCCTCGTCCTCGTCCCCTCCTCCCTTCCCCCCACGATGGGTTTTCATGGCAAAGAAAATAGTAATCCGGTTTTGTTTTCGTCGTCCTCCAAAAATAGAAAAAAAACCAGGATTCCCCCATACCATAAAAAAAATATCAAAATCAAATCGGATGTGATTAGGGTCGGGACTAGCATCCAGCTGTAAGATTTCCTGTAAGGGTCAGGAAAAGAAGTAGTTGGGGTCCCCCCCAAAAAGGAAAAAAAGACCAAGAACACAACAGCAACAACCATGAAGTAGGGTTCCCATTCAATCTCTCTCTCATGAATGAAATTTCCTGAATTTGTGGCTGGGTGGAAGAGGTATTGCTGAGCCGCCCAGCTGCCATTTCCAGACAGGATGGGCCTTGGGAGGCGGCTGCGCATCCTTGGCGGTGTTTAAGGTGTAGGCTGGCAGCAGATCCCCGTCGATGCCCACCACCAAGGAGGGCGGGCAGGGGAAGTTCCCCATGAAACTGAAGGGCCTCTTGACGGCCGAGGCGACGTGGCCGCCCGCCCTTTTTCGCCGGCTGAGAACTGTCAAGTCGTCCAGGGCGCCCTCGGGGGCGTCCAGGAGCTTCCCGGCGGGCAGGCGGGGGCTCCGGACGGATTTCAGATTTGGTTTGAGCGGCGCCGGGCTGGGCAGCAGGGCTCGCTTGCCCAGCACCAAAGTCCGGTAGTTCTTCCTCACCCGGGCTCCAAATTTGTACTCCCCATCCTCGGGTTTGGCGGCGGCGGCGGCGGCGGCGCCTAAAGTGCAGGAGGCGAGGGCCTGGCTTGACGGGGCTGGCTGGCCCGGGGGGCTCAGCGGAGGACTGGGGGGCTCGTCAGTGCAGCAGGCGCGGTCTTCCTTGGCTGGCAGCAGAAGTTCCTGAGGCTGGTGGGTCGGGCTGGGTGGTGGAGACGGCGATGGCACCGGTTCGCCGTCTGCCTCCAGCTTGTGCTCGTCATCGCTGCCTTCACATTTGAGCGGGGGCTGGCTCTGTCCCTGAACGGGGAGGGTGCCATACTCGGCGTTGGCACTGCTGTCCTCGACTTTAATCTGGGCAATGGGCACAAGGGGCAGCGGCTCGGGGTATTCAGCAGCAACAAGCACCTCGGGCTGGCTTTGGGAGGAGGAACAGCCCAGGCAGTGAGTCAATGGGCGATGGGGCTGGGTGGCTTCTGGGGGCACCCCAAGAGCAGCAGCAGGGCTCTCTGCAGGAGCTGGGTGAAGAGGAGGAGGAGGAGAGCGGGTGGGCCAGCCTCTCCCCGCGTCTCGAAGGAACCTTGGCTGTGGCAAAGCTTGGGGCATCTTTGGGCTGGGTGAAGGGCATCCCCTGGCCAGGCAGGGGGCGGCTTTCAGGTCTGGAGCCTTCACGTCGGGCGATGGAGAGGGACACCCGCCGCCCCTTCGGACCTGACTCAGCTCCCCAAAGCAGTGACAATCCACACCGGGCTCGGTTTTGGGGACCCAGCCAGCGGGGGTGATGCCCCAGTCCTCCTCGGGAGCCTCAGCTTTGATGCTCTGCGCGGGTCCAGGGAGGCTCTCGTCCCGTCCAGCCGAAGCGGGCGTTGGAGGCAAAAGGCTGGCCGGAACCCCCACCAGACTGGGCGGCTTGCAGAAGCTGGTGCGCCTGAAGCGGATGCTCTGCACTGATGCTTGGCTGGAGCCGGAGCTGGAGTCCGATTCGGAGCTGCTCTCTTCTTCTTCTTCATCTTCCTCCTCCTCTTCCTCCTCCTCGTCTTCCTCCTCGTCGGAGCTCAGCTCGCTGGAATCCGAGGCATAGCTGCCCTCCTCGTCCTCCGAAGACCCCGAATTGCTGCTGCTGGTCAAACTGGAGCAGAAATCTGAGTCGTTGGCCAGGTGGTCCGAATAGGAGCTGGAGTCGGAGTCGCTGCTGTAGGAGGTCTCCGGGAAAGGCTGCTGGGGCGGCGCCGGCGCCAGGAAGCCGTTCAAGCCCGGCAGTCTCTCCGAAGAGGCGGCTTTGGGGGACTTGCCGGCGCGGGGCACCAGCAGCAGGCGCCGCCCGCAGTCCGGCGGCGGCGGCGGGAAGCGCCCCTCGGTGGCTTTCTTCCTCTTGGAGCGGCAACCCAGAGCCAGCGGGCCGCTCTCCGACGTGGCGGCGGCCGCAGCTGCGGCGGCGGCGGCTGCTGCAGCGGCGGCAGCGGCGACGAGCTTGGGTTGGCTGGCAATGGCGGCCGAGGAGTGGTAGTAGTAGTGCGGGTGCTTGGAGCAAATCAGGCTTCGAAAGCAAGGCGCCTCCGATGCCAGCGAGACGTAGCGCGGCGCCAGCGGCGCAGTTTCATAGTTTGGCGACCCTTTGCAAGGGGATCGCGCCAGTCCCGGCGCGCTGGGCGCGGGCGATTTGCTCCAAAAGTGAGGTAGATCCGAAGCCGGTAGGAAAGCGCCCGATGCCGCCGCCGAGCGCCACGCTTTCCTTCGGCGGCCGCTGCTGCCGCTGCTGGCGAAAGGCGCGGCGGCTCCATTCAAACCCAGCCAAAGTTTACCGCCTCCTTTCCAGAAGGCCGCGTAAGGGTCCGGCCCGGGGGCTTCTTGGACGGCTGCGCCCCCCTTGCGCTTGGTCCTGAGCACCCTCTCGGTTTTGCACGACGTGTAGAGCGCCTCGACGTCCTCGCGGGAGATGAGGGTGCATTTGGCGGCGTGGAAGGCGATGGAGTTGATGGCTTTGAGCTTGCGCAGCTCCTGCAGGTCGCAGTGGTGCTTCTGCACGTTGAGGTGGTCCATGCGCTTGTGCACCGTCGTCCGAGGGATGTTCTTCAGCAGATCCGTGAAGACCTGCGACAGCGCGAACATCTGCTTGCCCCGGATCACCAGGTAACCCAGGCGCACGCCGTCCACCTCCTCGAAGCCCGACTTCAGGTGGTCTCCCATGGCGCGCGCCTCAGAGCAGTCCCAGCATCCGGGCAGCGAGAGGGAGCATAAAAAGGGGGCGCCGGAGGGGCCCCCCCAACCCCCACACATGCACGCCGCACCCCGGAGTTGGAACCAGCAGCCTTCGGCGGCGGGAGGAAAAGGTGTGCAGCCGGCGGGGGCGGGTGGAGGGGGGTGGGGTGGGTGGCAAGCAAGGAGAAGAGATCCACGCGATAAAAGGCTATTTTTTTAATAAAAAAAAAATCCTCAGCCAGGTGCTGGAGTGGGGTCTCAAGGCATCCTGCTGGAGGGAAAAGAACAAAGCCTGTTATACCCGATCAAACTTTGGACGGGGGCGGGGGGGGGAGGAGATGCTGGAATCAGGAGAGAGAGAGAGAGAGAGAAAAGAAAGAGGGACTGAGCGCTATACGGAGGGGATTTTTTTAAAAAATCCAGGTCCTGGAAAACTGCCTTAGGGGATTGTGCGGGAGCGATTAGCTGGGTTGCCCCCGGTGTTTCTCGACGGCACTGAGGCAGGCTGGCTACCTGTGCCCTTTGGTTGGCGGCTTCCCCTCACTGCCCAGCCAGGATAAAGGAATGTGAGCCAAAGGGGGCTGTGCGGAGACGAGACGAGCCACGCAGCCGCTCTTCCCGCCGCTGCTTTCGCTCCAAATCAAATGACAGAGGGAAGTGAGCTGGTCCGGAGACACCTTCATCAATTAATTCCCCTCAAGCCAGCGCTGATTGGACACTCCTGACAGGTGATGCAATAAAAATTGATATTCCACCCCCTCCGCAGCTCCCCCCCTCCAAATCTCTGGCTAATTAGCATACTCTTAGGCTCCCCACCTCCCCTCCCAAAGTAAATAATACTGTTAGTATATAAATCTTTCTATTAAACAATCCGGAGCTCCCAGCCAGCCCACACTCGCTCTCGGCGGCGCTGGCGACTGAAGGACCGGGTTTGGAAACCCTTGGTGACACGGGTTTTGTTTTATTTTTTGAAACAAATATAAAAAATTAATGGAATTTGGAAACCTTCTTGGGGTTATTTAGTGGGGATAAAATGCGGGGGGAAGGACAGAAAGCTGTTTCCCCCACGATACGAATTCTATGGATGTAAAGATTGGAAGGGGTAGTTTTTAAGTAACCATTTTAAAGGGGCGCTTATTCTGCATTGCGTATCAAAAGGAGGGTTCCTCAACTGGTATTTCCCTTCCTTTGGCTTTCGAACATAGTTAAACAAAAAACAAACAAACAAACCCTGGGGTTTGTCTGACGTTCTTTTGTATATTTCTGTGAACGACTCGGAAAATGAGAATACTCACGTTCGCTAGCTTAAGCCCCTTCTTTCCTCTTCCTCCTGGTCTTTCTCACTCTCACTCTCTTTCCGATAGCTAAGTTGTTGCTACTGGGGGGGGGGGGTATTTAGGGCTGCATGGTTATCCTGAGCTCCAGCCCCGCAATACTGTAACACTTTTCTCTGAAATTCTGCCTGTAATATTGGGGGTGGGGGAGGGGGAGAGGAGGGGGAGAGGAGGAGGTTGGAAGAGAGAGGGGGAAGAGAGAGAGAGAGAGATCGGGACGCGGGCTCACGTCAGACCCATAACAAAGCCGAGATAAGCCAGCAGCAAGGTCTCCACTTTTCCACAGTTCCCCCGTGCTAGCTCCCAAGGTGGAGGGAGTCCCCCCTCCGGTCCGCGCGTCCACGCCAGGATCGCCTGCGTGTTGATTGCTTCCAGCAGGGGGAAAAAGATGGCAACAGAGCCGAGAGAAAAGCTTGGAAAAGGAGGAGGGGGGAGGAAGGGGAAGATTGCAATGGGTCACAGGGATGCTTCTGACTTCTAGGGTGCAGCCCTCGCTAGAATTTCCCCGGAGGCTGAGGGTTCTCCCCCCCCCCACCTGCGGTCCAGACGAATAGACTCTTCCCCCCCCCCGTCCCCGCCGCTCCAATAGTAAATTCACTGAAGATGTCTGCGGGTAAGGGGTTTCCTATTCACATGTTCGGTGTCTGAATGTGGGTGCAGGAAAGAGGCTTGCCCCTTCCCCCGCACACTTCCATCGCTCTATATAAACCCGCCCCCCCAAATCTCACAATTCCAACTTAAACCTTTCCCAAGTGGCGGCCGACTATTTTCGTCTTCGTGGACAAAAGAGGGATGGGAAATAAGGCCCAGCCCACGAAAAACTTATACTGTCTTGTTGGGGGCGGGAGGGGGGTTGAGTGCATTATTCCCCCCACCCTCCAAGCCCCGTCTTCCAGATCTATTCCAACCCAACGTCAAAATGACCAGCAGCCCGGCCCTACTCGCCGCATCTAAGCGACTAGAAGCCCCAGTCGAGCCGGAGTCGAATCGGCGTCGATCCAAATCCTGCTAGTCCGCGGGGTTGCGGTGGATCGCAGTCGCTAATTGATTCACTCCGAATTCCGGCCAGAAGCACAAAGTGGCTGTGTATTTGCAGCGAGGAGCTCACGGTCAGAGCCAAAATGAAATGCATCCGTGTGCTCCAGGAAAACCACTTGGATTCCTCGGACTAAGAAACAGGGTGGGTGGGTGGGTGGGTGTGTAGGGGGGCGGCGGAAGGTAAGAAGAAGATGGTCTGTCTTCGAAGGCCATGTGCCCCACTGATATAGATTCCCATAGTCGTATGCCCCATAGTATGAGCGGCTGCAGTATGATTACGCCGGGACTGGGAAAACAAATAAGCAAGTCTACCAACAGAGCTCAACAGTCCCGTCTCGTCCCCCCCCCAAAAAAAACCCTCATCCTGCCCCCTCCCCAAAAAATCCCCTCCTCTTGCCTTTTTTTTGGTTGGTGATTCATTTTTCATAGTCGTTGTGCATGACTAGGTAAAATTCAGCAGGCGATTTCTCTCTCTTCCAACCTCCCCCCTCCCAGCTCACAGTGTGAGGACTGAAGGGCCAAGGGGTGCTGGCAAGCGCCCGGAAATTAAGAAAGTCCGGGGCCTCGCCTCTCAACTCAAGCTGAGCTTGACCAAGCCGTGGAGCTCGCAGACAGAAGGCGACAACTTGCACCGAGTGACTTCTTCCCTCCGAGCTTCAAGGCCCGGTTCCCTCTTGAAGCAAGAAACTGGAGAGAGAGAGAGAGAGAGAGAGAGAGAGAGAGAGAGAGAGAGAGAGAGAGGAGACAGAATTTATATCCACACACCCTTGTCTCAAAGGAATAGTCATATATATGGGTGATTATATATAATGTATATATATATAATGTATATCTCCTTTGAGGCAAGAGCGAAAAGGAGAGCCTGGTCCAGGGTCTCGTGATAGTACAGCCCTTCCAACGCAATCGAAAGGCAGTGGCGAACAATGAATGGAAGGCTCCTCGCAGCCCCAGTTGAGCTCCGCATCTGGCTGCCTTCGCCTGCGCGTTCCTCTTCCCCCTCGCGCAGGAGACATCGCCTCTCATTCTGGAGCTGCAAAGCAAAGTTTGGAGGGAAAACAGTTGCCTGGGTGTTTTATTTTGTGTGTGTATTGTGGAGGGAGAGAGAGGAGAGAGAGTAGAATGAAGCGGGGAAGAGGTAAATAAAGCGGTATCAGCTTTTGTAGGGTTAAGCAATGGGGACCCTTCAGACCCCTCTTTTCTCGGTCTCCTATTCCCAGGATGGCAGCCGTCGTCTCGTGCCCCCCACCCCGGCACACACACACACACACATCCCCACCCAACGCTGCTCCTCCCCCTTCTCCTCCCAGCCTCCTGCTTTGATGCTGAAGGTGCTGGCATCCCTGACAGCCCGATCCACAAAGTAAATGAAGCCCGAAGTATTGGCTTTAAAGTTCCGGCGGCTGCCTCGCTGTTTGTCTATTTCGCAAAGTTGAGTTCTAAAGTCGAGGCTCGGTTACTTTTAGGTTCCCAATTGGCACAGCCAGGCTATACAACCAAGCCATCCCCTTGCAAAGGGTGGCGTACTCCAGAGTAAAGAGGTTGTGGGGATCTCAGCCGCACAACAAGCGCACCCAGGCTCAGATCCACATCCATTCTGCCTCACAAACTCTCTCTCTCTCTCTCTCTCTCTCTCTCTCTCTCTCTCTCTCTCTCTCTCACACACACACACACACACACACACACACACACACGACTACAGTCGTCTGCTTCTTCAGGCTGGGTCCCCAGTTTTTATTTGCTTTAAACATCGACGTTAAAAGCAACAAAATGGGAGGTGCTTTAAATACCTAGCTGCTTTTCTTTCTACCAAGGTACAACGTAAACTCTCTACTGTATTGGGGGGGAGGAATCATGGTAACAGTGTGTGTGTGTGTGTGTGTGTGTGTGTGTGTGTGTGTGTGACTAGATCAGTTAATAAACAAATAAACACACACACCAAGACAGAGATCTTAAGGAAATATTCAATACACATGGGAAAGGCACACTGGAGTCGAGTTGAAACTCCCGCACCAGATCCCCTCCCCGCAGCCTTTTGTTCCTTGAAACTTCCCCATCTTGAGTTTGCGGGGGTGGGGGAGGGGAGGAACCTGCCAGTTTTCTTGTGGTCATCAGAACACACCGTTGCATATCCGGGATCTTCCTTACGCACTTGGGGAGTCGATCTTCATTTCCACAACTCCTCGCAGACCGAGGACCCTCTCTGGAAGCAAAAGGAAGGCCGAGGAGGTTTTCCAGTGGATTCGCAGGCAGGCATACCGAAGCTAGCAACAGTTTTGCAGTTTCAGATTATTAACGTGAGAACGCTCCCTCCAAAACACACAGCCACACACGCTGGGGGAGCGGATATATATTGGGGTGTGTGAAAATAAGGTGCCTGTTGTCTGTGGTGTTCAAAATTATGCGAGACTTTACTGATTTCCCTGAGTGAACAACAGACGCCGGCAGCGTTCATAGAGGAAAATCAAAGGCAATACAATTTCTCGGCCCTGCCACTGAGTTCGCCTCTCCAGTCCAGCTACGGGGGATTGCTTGAATTCAAATGCAATTTCAAGCACGCTTTCGGGGCGGGATGGGGGGGGAACCCTAATTAAACGGAGTGGAACTTCCTTCCAAGTAAACGTGCTTTGGCTTGGACTATTAGGCTGCAATCCTAAAACGCTTAGTTGGAAGCAAGTTGCTCTGCAACCCGCGGGACTTATTCTTCCAAATACTGTACCAGGAAGATCTCTGTATATTTGCAAATCCTGCCGAAGGATTTAGAAAGAAATATCTGCGCAGCGAAAAAGAGTTAGGTTCATTGAATTGTGGATCTGTTTCTTGGTGTTTTTTTTTTGTGGGGAGGGTGTGTGCTTTACCTGAGGATGAAATGTGGCCTTCTTTTTCTTTCTGGCGAAACAGATAAGGCTACCGGTGGATCCATATACCAGTTAGACGAGGAAATACTTGGATTTTAGGTCGTCTTGCAGCCTGGAAAACCTTTAAGTTAAAGTCTTCGAATTTAGGCTGATTTAGTGACACTCATTTCAGGCATCAGTCCCGGTAGTTATGAATGGGACGCGGTGGAATTAATGGAATCAATAATTCGAAAATCAATTAGATTGAATCGGGTACAGCCTTTGGACAACAATTCAACTGGGTTGTGGATAGCGATAATGCTCATGGCGCATTTTCCTCTTCTCACCTCCGAGAGAGAGAGAGAGAGAGAGAGGGAGAGGGAGAGGGAGGGGGGGGGGAGAAAGGGCGAGATTATCAATCAAATGTGCTCCTTTTCTCATCGAGTAGCCCCAGTCTGTAATGTATACCCTACCTTAGATAGGATTTCTTTACCTTAGATGATATTTCAGTCTGAAGCACTCTTGGCGAACGACAAACCTAATTAGAAAATAACGAGGAAAAATAATATTCCTCACCCAATGCTGTAAACCTATTCCCATTGATCTCAGATTGCATAGTTGTTGTTTTTACTCTGTGGTATTAAAAATATATAGAAGCTCCCTTGTATCGCTGCTTTTTTGGGGAAAGGGGGGTTTATTGGGAGATGAGTGTGCCTGCGTTTGAGAGAGGGGGGTATATACCGTATATTTGAAAACGCCCTCTGAGGTTGTGCTTTGATATATTTTCATTGTATTATCATGACTGTGTTTAAACAGCCCTGCAATCCAGGCTGACCTCTTATTTCTGGGGCAAGTCACTCAGAGCACCATTTACAGCCCTTTAAATGTTTACTTGTGAAATGCAACAGCACTTTAAGCTTCTATTTTCACTAGGTCCTCGAATTCTCCGTATCCTGGTGCATTTTCACACTACAACAGCCACCTCCAGACGATCTTATTATTGGTTATAACCCTTTCCCGATTGGCACAGCTTATTATTCGAGGGTTATTCTGCATATAATTATTATAATCATTATTATTTTATTTCAGAGGTAAAAAATATATCATTTCCCAGCCTAAATTAGATTTTCAGGGTTGGTGCATTGCCTGTCGTCCCCCCTATAATATATCTAGGGCGGAATGGGGGTGGGGAAGGCACAGTTGGGGAATATGGCAAAGGGACCAAAACCTGTCGAAAGGGTCATTCAGCTCCCCATATCATTCAACCACTTTTTAAAAAACCACCTCCACATACAATTATTTTAAAAAGGACGAGCATAGACACCTTTTGACACATTGCAGCAATACCCAGTACAGTTAAAGACTTTGCGTGGTGTGGGGGACACTCCAAGACCCATAGCTAAGTTCCTGCAACACATCACACTGTGAGTTATTTCTCTGTAAACAGAGCAACAATTTATAGTGCTGTTGAGGGCTGCTTTGTTTTCTCACATGGACATATCTTCTTGCTTTGCAAATATCAGGAAAAGAGGTTTTCTTCTCTTTCAGCGTCAATTTTTCCCCTAGAAACTTCGCTCATCCTTGTTGTTTTTAAACCTCACTTTTAAAGAAGAGGTTTTTTTGGGACACAAACTGCCTGCCATGTTGCCTACTGACCCAGAATCAAAATGCAGTGACCTCCTACCCTTTTTTTGCCCCTTGACCCATCCCGAATTCAATGCAGCCTTTATAAATTTGCAAATCCTTGGACGTAAAGGGGGATTTGGGGAGGCTTTGTTCTGCGAGGATCCTAAAAGTGTGCATTTTTAATTAGACACAAAGGTGCAGTAAACAAAGACTCAGGGACACGCTGGTGTTTCTGACGTACAGGTGGGCAGAACCCCCCCCCCCCACACGCCTGGACTCGATTGCAAAATATATATTGCCCAAAACGCGCGCCCCCCATTTGCCGCCAAAAATAACGCACTAAAAATTGAAGCAAGCAGCAAAAGGCAATTACAGACAGACACGAGATCCAAAGGGTTAGGGATTGCACCAAATTAGCAATGTGGTACAAATCACTTTCATGACGTAAGGAATGGCCAGGCCAGAGTCTTCCAGCGTTCCTCATCTCTAAGGACTGTGGGGATCCTGATGACCCGGGGAGGGGGAGAGAGCGAGAGGGAGGGAGGGAGGGAGAGGGACGGAGAGAGATTTGATCTGAAGCTACAGGCACATTCCCTTATCTCCCTAGCTATCAGCCAGTTTAAAGGACACCATAATTACGATTGCGATAAAAGCAAGACAATGCCTGCCTATTTGGGCTGAATAAATAAGGAATGTTTACAACTGTAGAATGTTTCAGTGGCAATTAAAGGCTGGCAAAGAAAAGCTCTCCTTCTGCCCTCAACCTTATTTACTCGGTTTTGTTTTTATTGCAATCTTTTCATTCCTTTCCTTTGCAGTAGATCACCCTCTTAGAAGGGTGGTAAAGAGGAAATGGGGAGCGTTACATGAGGGACAGAAAAGACACCAGAGACGCCTGCTCCATTTTTGTTGTTATTTTTCTTCATTTCTCCAGTTGCACACACAGAGCGAAACTTTCAGGTTTAGCCATAAAAGAGCCGGGACATCCAGCGCGGTGTTACAACATGGGCTGAGGGGGCTATGCTCATTTCCACCCACAACCAAAACCCAAAGATGTTTGAGGGGCTTCAGGTGTTGGTGGGAAGCCGAAAATCCACTTCATTTGCTAAGACACGAGGATCTATTCAACTATCCATTGTATCAGCAAACCTCATCATAATCAGATTAAATGCAGGTTTGGACACTAATACAGTACCTGCGAGGCTGAGCATTAAACATCGCCTGGAGTATGCAGAAATCAGTAAATGGGCTTCTTTTGCTCGCTTGATCATTGCATTACCAAAATAGCAACACCAACAGCATTTCCTCTTTAAAAAAACACACCAAAAAAACCTGTTCCTCCTCCTCAGACACATTTTATCCCAGCTACAACCGTAACCTAAACTTCCCAACCTCGTTTTCTACCGCCAGCTCATTTGTTTTTATTTCGAGATTCAAAACTTTTGCCACATGGGGTGAGAGCAAGAATGGTGGTGGGTTTCAAATGCAGGCAGGGATCGGCTTTTAACACATTCGCTCTTAAGGAATTAATAAAGTGCAAACTTTTTCTTTCTTTCACGTTAAACTCTCACCGGGGAAGGTTTCCTTATTTAAAGCAAAGGGGGGGGGGCAAACATGTGTGTATGTGCGTGTGTGTAGTGGCGGCGGCGGGGGGCATCCTAGTGTATATTTGCAGCTCTCTGGTTAGTTCCAGGCCCCCTTTCCTTTTGAAAGTTTTAGACCTTCAATACCCTCGGATTCTACTGGCAGACTTAGGATGGCCTTGGAGGGTCCTAAACGTGACCATTCACTGAGGCGGGGGGCTACAGCTTGCAACAACGTGCTCGGCAACTTAATCTTGCCCCAAAATGGGAAGAGAGCGCAAAAGAACGGAATACAAACTCTCTCTACACCTCTAGTCACTTTCTAAGGTGGATTGTGTATTTTGCAGCCGATGGGAACGTCTGGATTTCGCAGCAAAAAGGAGAGAAGGTAAGTGTTTTATCCTTGTAGTCGCCAGTTCGTGGAGAAACAATGCCAGAACAAAGGGAACCACTTCTCCCTATGAAGCGTTTTGCATTTTCTTCCTCCATTTCTCATCGAGGAGACACTGGGGAGGCCACTGGGGTGGGGGAAGGGAGAGGCGACTCGCACAACTTTTTCGCTTTTAGATAGAAAGGCTGGAGCTAGCGGGGCGTTTGAGAAAGAGCCACCGGCGCGCGGATTTAAATAACACGTAGACTACTAAAAAGAGACAGGGAGAAGGATCCCAGCCGCCTCCTCCTCCCTCGCACCGCCTGCAGCAAACGGGTCCGCCGCCAATTCAGCGGCGCTGAAACTGGAGAAACGGCTCGCGCCGCCTCAGCCGCGAAAAGAAAAAACCCAAACACAACCTAAACCCTCCCTTCCGAAGGCGAGCTGGCGTCTCCAGCTCGGCCGGGCTTTCGAGCGACTGCTCCGCGTGGAAAAACTGATAGGAGCCGCGCGAAGGGACGGGGCTGCGTTTTAAAATGCAAGATCTCGCCACCGCCTTCGAAAAAGCGGCGCAGGAAGGAAACGTAGGGAATATATCAGGGTCGCCCCCCCCCCGCTTCGGTTTGCCGATCGCGGGGAGCAAATGAGAAAAAGGGCCCGGCGAGGTTTGTGCGGGCGCGGGCTGAGGAAGGCAGCGCGGCGCCTTCACAAACAGCTCTCCTGTTTGGGTTCTGTCGGGCAAGAGGAAGCGGCCGGGGCAGAGGGAACTGGAGGCGGCAAGGTCCTTTGCAGCCGAGAAAGCGCTTCTTGCCTCGGCGGGAGAAGGGAGAACCCGGGGCCTGTTGTGTCCCAAGCTCAGGAGGTAGAGGCAGCATTGCCTAAGTTGTCCCCGCGTAGCAGTAGCAGCGAGGGGGAGGGAGCAGATAACCCCCCCCCCGCGTCCAATGTTTATAGCTCTCCACCTCGGCTGCATTGTCCGGGAGCAGCGGGGGGAGGAGACTGGAGAGAAGGGGACCAACGTCTCCTTACGCAAATGTAAGGCGTCGCTGCCTCCTTCCCCTCGAAGAAGAGTGGCGGGCAGGCAGGAGGCAGGCAAGCGCAGTTAGCACTAGGAAGCCGCCACAGCAGCAGCAGCAGCAGCAGCTTCCCTTTCCCCCTCTCGCCTGGGCCCTTTCCATTCATTTACCCGGGCGCAGAGGGCGGGGCCTGCGGGCCGATGACCTTTCACCTCCTGCCTTCCTGCCTTCTCCTCCCCCTCGGCGTTTCCTTTTGCCGCTCGGCCATTTGCTTACCCAGAAGCCACCGCGCCGGGCGCGCTCGTGCCGAGCTCGAGTCTCTCGTAATCGCCCCTCTCGACCCCGCCCACTCCGCTTCTCTCCCCCCTCCCCTCCCGTGCGCGCGGCTTCCAATCTCAGGCCGGCAGGCAGCTCCTATCGTAGGCCGCTGCAACTCTCCTCGTGGACGCTGGGGGCAGCCGCTTCCAAGGGAGGGTGCTATTTAGCTGCCCGCGGGAGACTATCTATGGATAATAATAATGACAATGACAATAATAATAATAATAATAATAATAATAATAATAATAATGATGATGTTTCGATAACTCCCTTTATAAAACAGTTCCAAACACTAATTTTACGGTCCCACTGACACTGGTGCAGATTACTTTCAAGTCACGTATTCAACATCCGGTATCACTGTCCACGTTATTATAGGTAATTATTAATTATAATTTCCGACAGCAGTAATTAATTGCATTTATTGAACACAGCTAACGCTTGTCATAAATCAGGGTTATTTACAACGATGACGGTAATGCGGCTGAAGAAAAAAATAAAAGTTCCTGAAAGTTTAGGCAGGGAGATTAAAACTGGGAGTAGAGGAGGGGAGATAGTAAAGGATTTCCCCTTCCATAAGGCGAAGAGCTAGACTTCAAAGTCCCCACATCCCGCCCCCAATATGGGGGAAATGCAGTTGAAGGGAATACTGTACTGAAATAGGGAACTATTTCGAGGATGAAGAGCCACTGCATTTCCTACTCAGCATCTCCTGCCCCAAGTCATCATCTCCCCTCCCCTCCCCTCCCCCTCCCCCCCAAAGCAAAAGGGATGGCTTTGAAGAAAAAGGTTTAGAACTCTTTGTTTCTGCTTTTCTTCGTGACCGTGTGAGTGAGGCGGGGTTGGGTCGGTGGGATTGGAAAGCAGCAAAACAGGTCACTGGGTGACTTGCTTCTTCATCCTTCAGCTTTTAGCGTCTCTCTCCCCCCCCTCCCCGCCCTAGAAAAATGACACTCCTGGGTTTCCTTAAAAAGAATATTTTAAGTGGGAAAAGCGGGGGTGGGGTGGGCTCGAGATCGAGGACTGTTTTAATGGTCTCCGACTCTCCGTCTAAAAAGCATGAGGGGACTACCATCAAATGGCACAGCGTTTCACTCTTAAGAATATCTGAATAGATCAAGTCCTGTTCGCCCCTCCTTGGAAGGCTGGGAAGAGAAGAAACAACTTCTTTTAACGAAGAGCTTTGGAACTTGAGCTAAAGCTGCAGCCGAGAGGGAAGTGTCTTTCTCGGCCTTGCTTGCGGGTCTGCAGAGCTTGCAGCATGGGCCAGAACCGGTAGCGTTCAGATGCACGTGCAGCAGACAGCCCCAGCCATCTGCAATATCTTCAGATCGCTGCCTGCTTTTTGTTTTTGTTTAAGCCTTCCCAACCTGCGAGATCACTGCGAGAACAAAGTGCAGGCTAGGAGCAGGCGTGGGCCGAGCTTCCGGAGGTCTCTGAGCCAGAGGAGGGGGAGGGAAGAGGTGCTTCTGGGGACAGCCTGCGAAATCGCAGCTTTCCCCAAAAGCAGCAAGACGTAGAAAGTGGCGACCCAAACGGTGACCTACTGCATACGAGCGGAAGGTTGCAGGGAGGACAGGAATCCACCCGAACAGCGAGGCGGGATTGTACTGCATTTTAAAGAAGAGCTTTTACGAGGCTGGTTTTCGTTTAAAAGCATGGCCGTGTTAGGCAAATGAGTGTCAAGGCATTGCACACAGCTTTCTTGGGAGATTCTTGCTGGCGACATAATCGATACAAACAAATCATGTAGAAGGGAACAAAAAGATTCTCTCCCCGCGCCACCCTTAAATGCTAATAAAAGACTGACGCTCCATGAATTGTCAAATCCCGCTAAAGGTTTTGAGAGAGACGCTTGTCCACGGGGCGGAAGGGGGATTTGGAGCTGCTTGTTGCCTGTTGAATATGACGGACAAGTGTTTTCTACCGCAGATAAAATGTGCCTATTCGCCAAATACTCGATTGAAACAGGTTTTGGCATCGGTCTGTTAAAAGGGTCTTGTCAGGTCTTGAGTAAAATAAATATTTTTTAAAATAAAATTCTGACACTGTTAACATGGTTGTCAAAATGTGGGAAAACAAGATACAGTGGTATTTTAATTATTTAAGTGGATTTAGACCTCTTTACCTCACTCTCTCTTTTACACACAGCATCCCAGCTAGGCACCTGATAATTTCGATCCAGATACCAATTAATGCCAAGTATTTTGATTAAATTGATTAATCCTCTTATGCTACAGGCATTATTTAGAAGCAAGTTCCATGACATGACTTGCATTTCTTAAGTTTACTATTTGAGATGTTAAATTGCCGTCCATAATCAATTTATTCTGGATCAATCTCTTTGGGTTATTCTGGAATAAACTGACTGTTGAGTGTGCTGCTGGGGTTGCAATCCTGACACTTGTTTGGAAGCCAAGCACAACAGAAGCAGTGAGCATTGCCAGTTAAATGTGTTTTAGAAACCAGTAGCTGATGTTGTGTGATCGGTTGCAATTGTATGCAGGTTTTCTTGAGAGTAAGTTCCACAAACTCAGTCGGCTATACTTGCATGTAAACATGAAATAACCCAATTTTAACTGGGCTGTAAATCGACTTGCCAGTTAAGTGCCTATAATTCCCCCTAATTAGCATATCTCGATTTCTATATCCCATGGTTGGGCCATGCTTACAATGAGCAGTGGATTGGTTACAAATAGATTTTAGTTGTCAGAATATAAACCAGCTCATTTAAAAAGAAAATAATGAAAACTTATTTTGTTGCAAGCCAAAAAATGCTTATCTTCTGAGTTAGCCAATAAAACTCAGAGACAAGAGGAGTTGTAACAAAAACACACCAATCAACAGCAGATTGAAAAGAGACATTTCCTCATAGTGCAATAATTAAAAAATACTCTTTATTTAAAAAGTGGGAAGTACTTGTAGTTTTATGTTTATGTGAGAAAATATCAAAGCAGGAAAAGCTTTGTTTACAATAAAATAATTGCAAAGCATCCTCCCATCCTCCAAAATATAGCAAATAAACTATAAAAAAGCCAAAATGTAACATAATTCTGCTCATGGTTAAATTATAGGTAAGGAAGTTGAACGAAAGATGCATTTTGTTTATTTTAAAAGGGCCTGTCTAGGTGGCTCTTAGTTGTATTAGTTTGATTTGTTAAAAACAAGAGGAATGGTTTTTGTTTTCTTTAGAGGTTAGCATCTTGTGAATCTGCTGTCTTGCGGTAAAACAATTGAGTAGAAAGATTCTCAGCGAACAAAGGCGGCAGCCTTAGCGGGCAATAGGAGCGTGACAGTTTGAGCCAAGGTGGCAAAGAGTTCAGGTCATGAAGACGTTAAACCGAAGTTCTTGGATTGAAGCCAGTTTTGCAAAGTGAATCGGCTTAATTCCCTTTCATTGGGACTTCCTTCCGAGTAAGCGCATATATGAAAGTCGAGCTCCACTCTATCGGTTGTGGATCCAAGCTTTCCTAAGAGTATTTACCAGGGTTGGAAGAAATTGAGAAAGGTCTGTGGTCAGCACTTGTCCTGTTTTGATTGATGATCTATCCCATCCCCCCACCCCCACCCCCGCTTTTCTCCTGCAACCAACCGCTGCAAAGGCTGCTTAAAAGAAGAAGTTTGCCTTTTTGGTTAGGGCACATAAGCACTCCCCAGAAAAGCAGCATGTGCTGCTGCATTGGAGCAGAGCGCAGAGCCCCCGCTTTCCCTCTAGGCAGCGCTGCAGCGAGGGACGAGTAAGCAGGACAGGGGCCAGCTAGCAAGGCAGTGGCAGCAAAAGTTTTTTTTTTTTTTTTGCATGGCGCCTTTGCAAGGTCGTCCTGATTGGAACCCGGGACCCTCGTGCAAGGGAAGAGAGGAGCTAAGCTTGACGGGCAGCCAAACCCAATCACCCCCACCCCCGCCCTCTTCCCTCCCTCAAAGCCCTTTTGCGTTTGTGCTTGATGAAAGAGGTTGAGGGCCAGCAGGTGAAAGAATGAATTTGTGGGTGTCGCTTACAAAACGAGAGTCAATTGAGAGGCCTGCTTGTGCAAGGGCTAAGCTTGGCTGGCAGGAGGGCTCAGAGAAGGAGCTGCTCCTCCTGAGGCAAGAAGCAGCCCAGCCAGACTCGCAGCCGGGCCTACTAGCTACAGGCCGGCCTGCTCGCCTGCCTGCCTGTAGCCACAGGAGCAGAAGGGGCTGGGCCCCACGAATGAAGCCACGAGGGACGCCGAGAGAGCGCAGGGGGAGCTGGGAGGCCGCCTGACGAGATCTGGGGGGCGGAGAGGGGGGAAAGGAAAGGGGCTGCCGGCGGCGGGAGGGGAAGCTGCGAAAGGCGGTAGCAGCTGCCGCCGGAGAGCTGAGGCCTCATTCAGTCAGGAAGTGCAGTTGGAAGGAAGGTGCTTGGTTGCAGCAGCAGGCGGGCCGGGGCAGCAGCAAGCGGGGTAGGCCGGCCTGCGTGAGGGGAGAGGAAGGGGAGCCGCGGCCCTTCTTCGCGCGAAGGCTCCCCTTGTTTTCTCGCCGCAGCTGTGAAGGAAAAATGGACGAGCTTCCGCTTGAGCAGCTTTTTGGGTTGAGCTTCCCCAAGCACTATTTTATTTTATTTTATTTTATTGTTGGGTGTGTGTAAGGAGTACGGTTCGACTTTGTAATGCTCTTCCCTCCCGGTTTCCAGCAGCAGTTTTATCTGGTCCATAAGCAGAGAGGGCTTTTTTTTTCTTTCTTATTCTTCCTTGTTTTCCTCTAGTGCTGCTGTTTTATTCACTGGGCTTTATAGCTCACCGAAGGTAAAAGACCCCACCAGGGAGAAAAAGCTCGCCTGATACAAAGGGAAACATCTGTTCAGCGGTGAATTTTTAGAACAGGACTTTTCGAGAGGGAAGGGGGGGGAGAGAAAGGGGCAGGAAACAACTTGGGGAGGAAAAACACTAAATGCTGAAATAATTAGATTTTACGAAGAGGGAGCTAAAGGGAGAGGGGGTTCGGAAAAGAGCGGGCTCTTTTTTTAAAAAAAAATGTTGCTGAAGTTGGAAAAACCGTGCCTTGTTCCTTTCAGAGGCTGGCAAAAATAAAAGTTCTTAAAACGAAAGGCCTGTTCCTTCTAAAGTGTTTCTCTTTAAAAAGTAAAATAAAACAAAAACTAAATGCATTTGTCCTCTTAAAAACAATTCAATTAATTTGAGTTGATTTTGGTAATTTTAATTACTTGAAGGAAAATAAACTGCTTAAGCTTTTCTTTTTTAAAAAACAATCCAACAAGTGTCTATAATACATTGTTTTTAAATGCTGCTCCTGGGGTACTGTTTACTCCACCAACCTTGTTAGATGGGGGGAGGTAAGACTTGAAACTTTTTCTGGTAAAATAGCTTCTTAGCAATTTGTTTCATGCAGCTTGGGGGAATTTTAAAATGCGGATTAGAATAATTTCTAAATATTGTATTTACATGTTCTCTGGGGGAAAACTGAATTTATTGAAGTTCTGAACTTCAGTAAAGCACTCAACAGGGCAGTATTTCTGGACACCATGGAGCAGAAAACTGTTGATAGCTTTCCTGGAGACAGAGTTGAAATACGTTTGTGTTTATTCCTTTTCGTTGTAAAACTTGCTGTCTTTGGAGCCAGATAGTAAATGCCAATGCAAAATACTAAGGCAAACCTCACTTTGAAAATAATTTCAGAGTTTAAAATTCTCATATTTTGAGACATCACAAAATAGTTAAAACTATACTGGTGGTTGTGTTCTTTAATGATCATGGATCCTTAGTAACAAATAATTAGAATAACATTGAAATATATAGTGAGATATGGCCTTCAGATGCACACATAATTTATATGAGGCAATATGTATACAGGGATTTTAAAATCAAATCTGTATTACAGAAGGAAAAATACAGCTGAAGGAACAAGATAAATAGCATGTCTGGTTTTTCCTCAGTGTTCCATACTACTTTTCTTGTTTCCGAAATAGAAACATTTCTCCCATCTTATTTCTTGCTAAATGGGTAATTTATTTATTTTTTTAAATGAGAGTAGCACGATGTAAAAAAATCACATTCTGTCTCTGAAGTGCCACAGTGAGACTGACAAAAAGTGATCTGAGGCTTGTGCCCTTAATTCGCTTGGAATGTTAAGCTTCCCAAGATACTCCCCGCCTATGTGGTCATGTTAGCTTTTCTCTGTGTTTAGTAGGTGGTTTTTAATGGTTTAAAATTAGTACGTGGATCGTCTGTGCCCTTACGTTTGTAATATCAAGATTAAAAAAAGAGTGTCCTGTAACAGGAAACATAACACATTGTTAGATTTTTTTTTAATGGTTGCATTTGGCCACTCCATTCATCAACACAATACAATTAATTAGCATATTCTTGGGTGTGTTTTTGAGATTGGGAGGTAGCAGCCCCCATTTGAGGAGAAAACTCCTTAAATAAAACAAGTAACGTGATTCTGCCCAAACCATACACATAATTGATATTGACTGGAGATCTGCTTCATGTATAGCAAGTTGCTTTTATATCTTAACAAAACTGCTTTCCTCCCTTTTCTATGGATAATTTCTAACTGGTGATAAAGTATTGAGGCAATCATTCTGAAATAGCTTTATAGTTTAGATGCATGATAGGGAACTAAAGATGTTTTCTAATAGAACAACAAACATGAATAAAAAGGGGAAATGCAACCTAGGAGTATTGACAATAATATGAACTAATATGAACTTTTGATTTTCTATTCAAATAAATGCTCATATTTCATTTTGTTGGTGCTTTTGGGGGGGTGGATGAGGGGAAAGACTACTTTCAAATATTCCTACTGCCATTTACCATTTACAACAAAATTCCAAATTCAGTGCATAACATTTAAATTACATTAAATCTAAACTTCAGAGTTTACTACCTTTCCCTGATTAGTACAGCATTATTATATTAAATGTGAATTTTCAAAAATCCTTTAATAACTTATATTTGTATATAAACTGAAAGTAGCAGTTAACTTTATAAATTAGCTCTTAAATGTAAAGCTTGGGCCTCTCAAACTGAAGGTATGTTTACCCACCATGCTTAAAAAACCCCCCTGTGCTGTAATATTTACTTAGAATATTTAATCTAGGGGTTTTATGTGAAAAACACTCTCTTGCATCATGTTTACAGTACATCTTAGGCTGAAATTAACAATTAAATGCTAGCATTATCATAATAGAAGCAGTATTGGAAAACAACTATTTCATTTCATCCACTGGTGCTCCTAGTTAAGTGGCATTTGCCCAAAGCCTCCTGAAGTGATAGTGCAATTTAAAACAATATAATGGATGCTGTAAAAACAACTTCCCAGTTAAATTAGTGGTTTTACTGGTTAGATTCTGAGAAAGATTTCAACAATTCCACCATAGTTTTAACAGTCGAAGTTATACTTACATCAATAGGTAGTTTGGTCAGCACACAACTGACTTAAAACTTGTATGTACAAATTGGAAAATGTGTAAATACATTTAAAAATGCAGATGAAAGGTAAACTGTATATAAGCTGGTATTGGTATTGTTGCAAAGTATTCCTGAGGTTATGTGTACATGCACACACACAAAATAAAAATGTATATGTTTTTACTGGTGTAGCTTTATTCAAACTCTACAAGCACATTTTGTTTAAACCAATTGGAAAGTAGATTTTAGGACTGAAGTACTGAACACAACAGGATTAACATAGGCATTTAAAAAAATGGACAAAATGTTATGCTCTTCATAACTGAGCAAGGGCAAATCATTTGCTGAATTCAGACCACTATAGCTTATACTTTTAAATACTGTATAGCAGTAGTGTGTATGGGTCAAATCACAAGTGTCACACTCCATACTGTGGCCTGACCATTATGATTTCATTTCCTAGGATTAAACAAATAGCATCATTAACATTTAAATTAATGCTATATTCAAGTTGACCAAGCAAAGAAGGTAAAGAAAGTATGCTTTTAAATAAACACAAATAGGAAGATCCTTAGTATCAAGTTTTTTCTCAGAACTTTTAAAAGGCACATTATTTTATGCATATTATAGCTTCTTGTGCTTGGGTAAAGTATAAAATTAAGTTTGAACACAGATTCAGTTTTAAAATCTTAACATGTTACAGTATTAAGAAAGGGCTTTAGGCAAACATCTATTCCTACCCTCACTCCTCAAAAACAAACAGCCCTGACACAACTCTTCTATGCCTCCTCCATTTATCCCTCCTTCCCTCCTAATTGTTTTCAACATAGGATGAAAAAGACATGTTTGGGTTTGAAGAGGTTTTTTTGTTTTCCTTTTATATATCTGTTTTACCTCACATGCTTGTTCTTATTGAGTAATAAGAAAATTACACCTGATTTAATTGTGACAAAGAGGTGATTAAGTATTACAGGCTCTTTTGCTCAACAAGCCCAGGATGTATTACTGAATCCATGTTTAGAATTATTAGCAACATGTAAAACATAAAGGGCATTTCAGGAAATTGGAATTTTAGGTTGATGCTACTTGTTTTTAAAATATGTTAAAATATTTAGGTGATACAAGATGTTAAAAGTGCTGAAAATGTTTTTGTAGGTTACTTTCCCCCACTAACATTGAAAAGTCTATTTCCTATTGAAAATAAAAGTAAATAACGTGAAACCCTGGAAGTACATCCTATGGAGTTCAATGCCACCTACTCCCAGGTAAGTGTGCATAGGATTGCAGTTTAAAACAAATAGTTATAAAATAGTAGAAAATTACATGTACCTTTAAAATATGTGGATTGATTTGTTGTCTACATTGTATCTTTACAAACACCCACTAATTTGAAATAGAGAGTAATTCAATCTTTGCCTGTTTTCCTTTCCTAATAGTCATATTTCTATCCCTGGGTCTGAAAAAGCTGTGAATTCAAAAACATTTCCCCCCATCATCAGCCTTTTCAATAATTCCTGAAAACACATCCTAACACCCCAACCCAAAAAAGGTAACTTGAAAGTAATTCTCATTGATTTCAAACTGCCTCAAGTAGTGTGCTTAGAAATAGGATGCAAAAGGTTTCCACATTCATATCATATGGATGTTAATGACTTACTATGTGTGTAGTACATTGTCATAAAGCCTTTCTCCCTATTTTGCATTTCAATGGTTCTTTCCAAATGCATTGTTTTACAAAACCACCAAGAGGCTATCTACGTGTTTTTTTGTCATCAAGTTCCCTGCAATGTTTTAAAATAGGATCATAGTCCCTCTTTCAGTCTATATATATTTTAATTCCTTAAATGAAACTAAAGTTAGCACAATCAATTTAAAATAAAGTTTAATGTTTTATTATAGTGCATTATAATTTACACTGGGAGTTTTTGTGCCAAAATCAAAGTTGTATGTTGATAATTCTGTTAATATACAGCATATATACTTTAAAAAAGAGAGATTTGTTTAAAATGCATGCAAAGGTTTTACAAAATACATTTATAACACATACATTTTAGTTTGGGCAGTTCTTTTAGCATGGTTTTCAGTTGACATTGCTTTACATTCTAGGAAGGGCCAATTTTTAAATGATACTGAATGTAAAAAATGAACTGTAGAGCTATATGAAGCTTAATAGTGTTCAAAAGAAAAAAATACGTCCAAACCTTTTACAAACTGGAAGGAAACATAGGCTGCAATTTTATTACAATGTACTTTTCCAGAGTATCCCTTAGATTTCTGGTCCTTTGTATGTTTTGCTAAACAGCAGAACCTTGGTGCTACTTAATTCTGAAAGTTCCAAATCCTCAGCATCCCTGACATTCACCCTCCTTTTCCTACCTTAAAGTCCAACTCCATCTGTCAGTGCACCTATCTGTAGCTATTTATTCAGTCTCCCACAATAGTTCCTAGTAGATGCAGACTGACTTGTTGAATAATGCTGCTTCAGTCACTCTGGGTCTACTTTGTAGTGAAGTGGTTGGTATCTATTTAGTTCTTTTGGTCTCCATTAAAAAAGAATAAATATGAATAATGATTTATGTTTAAATAAAACAATGTGTTTGGTCTCCATTAAAAGGCATGTAGTGTATATGGGAAATTTCCAATGAAAAGGACAATGAAGAAACAAGAATTAAATTAGTCTGTAAAGTAGCAAAAAAGTATCTAAGGTGGCAACAAACTGTCTACAAACTAGAGTTCAATTTAGGCCACAGTTCTAATGCTACGGTTAACAATATCACTGGGAATACTTATTAGAACTTAGATATCATTTTCCTTAAATAAGCAAAAATAGCTTTGAAATACTCTTCACTTAGATCTACAACTCAATTAAAGCTGCAATCCTATGTACACTTTCAAGGAAGACCCATTATCAAGGAAGAACCATTATCCGAAGAAGTGTGCATGCACAAGAAAGCTCATACCAATGACAAACTTAGTTGGTCTCTAAGGTGCTACTGGAATGAATTTTTTATTTTGTTTCCATTTAATACAGCGAGGCTTACTCGTGAGTAAATATGCATAGGAACAGGCTAATTTTTGAATCACTTAGGTGTAAATGGGTCAATGGAGTTGACAGTGCAACCCTATATATTTTTTCTTACAATAAGTCCCACTGTGTTCAGTAGGGCTTACTTCCAAGTAAGCATGTATGGTTTTAAAGTCTGAATTGGTTAAAACAGTAGTTTGGTTTGATAGGAACAGAGTTATTAAAGTGGAATCTAATCCTTTAAATAATTTTATTTAAATAATGTAGCTTTCAGAACTTGAGGAAATTAATAAATTACACAATATACTTCTAATTTCCATATTTTTGAAGGACTGAAAGGTAATACACATGGTTGAAGGGCAATACATGTTTTTGTACTTAGGCTCTAGGATTTTAAATACTCTCCACTCTACATATTTTTTTCTTTGCTATGGCATACACATGGAAATACAGGCACGTTGTGAAGCATTTTTGTAGGATATGTCAAAAGTTATTGTCTCAAAATGCTAAAACTGGACTTTGGGGGGATATTGCCATGCAGCATACAGATGAATATTTGGCAGATCACAAACACTCAAATGACCCTGTTATGTTAATCAAAGTGCTCAGCTATGCCTTCTGTAGGAAATGACACTCGCCACTCCCTTTCCCTGTCCTTCCTCCTATATCTAGAAAATTTCACTTCAGGCTTTCAAGGGCAGCAAAAATTGACCCAAGATACACGTCCCATAAACTGCAGGCTCTGATATCCCAAAGGAGAATAGTTCTGGACATCTCCCTCTTTAAACAGCAACTCTTCACAAACCCACATTTATCTGCAGATGTGTTAAACTGTTATTTATTTCACAACTTCTAACACACACACACACATATTTAGGACAATACAAATAGTTTAATAAACTTTATTTAAATTTTCTTCATGTCAGGCAATAATGCAGTATTGCAAAATCATACATTTTTACCAGTCTATGCATAAAGTCACTTTAGCATGATAATAGGGAAAAATCAATGGTATTTTACTTGGAAGGCTTTCCCTTCACCTTCTCCTTCACAAAAATAGCAGCCCTGGGGCTAGTGGAGGAGGAGAATTTTGCAAAGCTGCATTTAATCTCCTTTCAGTCTTAACAGTAGCCACAATTAGTTCCTTCTGCTACAGTCCTACCTGCTTACAGTGGATAATTGAAAACCTTGGGATTCTGATAACCTGAACCATCTAATTTTTACTCTGCTTTTTGAAATATATAAAAGCAAATCAACAATCATTGATCAAAATCTGGAAAACATGTCCTTTTTAATCAATCTAGATAACAAAAACATCCAAGTTTAGGGGGATGTGCATATTTATAAAGGGATAAGGCAGCCTGTATTTTCCCCTGTTGTGTTGTCTATTCTGCTCAATTCTAGTTTTAACAACAGCCATGCAGAAAGACCCCTGCATGCATGGTACTAAAAGATATGGTGAGGCCAGGATGAATGTAAGGAGAACATGAGCATTTCTGCAGCATTTGTGCAGTGGTCTCAAGGTTAGCCAAACAGAAAAGTGGAAATGTATCACTTCTGCCCTTGCAGCTAAAGTGAGGCAAGAGAAACGGAATTCCAAAGGTATATAGCTATATTACCCGTGTTTTACAGCAACTAGGGTAATATAGTAGTATGTATGTGCACACAGAGAGATTAAGACGCTGCTTCTATAAAAACAAAGAATTCCAGAGAGTACTTGGGAAAGTTTGTCAGCATAAAATAGTATTTTTAGATGCCACTGTGCCCTTTGTTGTTCATAGACATGATATATATTGGAAATGCGGCACATTCAAACAAGTTAAGGGGGGATTTTGGAATTAGGATTAGCTAGCAATCCGAAATTGAGGGTGGGGACCCTTAAAGCAGGAAGGAAGTGCCCCTGAAAGGAATTCCTATTCAAGGAGTTTGGGATCATCCGGGTATGAGAGGAATCCCGCCGCACCAGTCAAGAACAGAGAAACGGAATTCAACATTCCTTGAATGCAAAAGAAGAGCTTGTTGCAGAAGAAATGCAGGTCGCATGTGTGCTGCGTACTACACTCCCCCCGCCCGCCATCCCAAACTGATCCAATTTCTAGGACCAGACTAGGTGATCGCAATCGTTTTTGTTTCTCTCAAGCTTTTGACTCTGCCCCAGCTGCTTCAGCTGCCTGGCCTCGTAAACACACGAGAGGATGCGGTGCGTGTGATGGAGCGAGGAGCGGGAAAGTATAAAACCCGCTGCTCCTCAAGGTGTCACACCGGCCCTGAGGGAAATAAAAGAGAGACTGACGAAAAACACGCGCGCTGGGATCTCTCGGGAGCAGAAGAGTGTGCGATGCCATCGTTGTATGATAGGTTAACAAGTGTAAGAGACGAGGCGCACGGCTCGGGCCGGGCCTAGTCTGGCACTCGCACCCCCCCCCCCAAAAGCATGAGTCCCTCAAGGCAGGAGGAGCCCGGCAGCAGGAGTGTATATTTGTCACTTGGCCCTCTGCCCCCGGGGACTCCCCACCACCACCACCTCTACCGCCCCCATCACGCGCACGCTCTGACTGGGCATCCGCTCAAAAACGGTTGAGAGCGAGCGGGGCAGCGCGCGACACAGAACTTCGCCCAGCGAGCTCGTGTTCTGCTGTCGGCCCATGAGCCACCGCGGGGGAAAAGGAGGAGGAAAAGCGAGAGAGCGAAGGCTGTGCTGCCGCGTCGCGGGGCCTTCGCCGAGGAGGCGTTGCAGTGCGCCTGCGTGCAGCAGGCCCCTGCTTCTGTTGCCTTTTTCGCGTTGCTCGCTCTCTCTATCCCCCCCCCCCAGTGCGTGCGGCCCGCAGGACTGTTGCCGCTGCCAGCAAACCCTTAATCGCCGTCCTTCCTTGTTGGAGATTTCCCAAGACGGACTGGGTACCTGCCCGGCCGAGCCGGCGCCCAGCGAGGAACTTGGAAGGAGCCCCTCATCCGCCGCTCGGCTGTTGCTGCTGCCGCCGCCGCCGCCGCCGCCACCAGCGGCCATGGGTCCCACGTCCTTGCTATGGAGGCGGTACTGGCGGCGGCGGTGGCTGAGCGACTGAAGGCGGAGTGCTGCGGGGCCAAAACTGAGGCGGCGGCGGCCGGGGTCTCTCCGGTGCCGGGGGGTGTCGTGCTGACGGTGTTTTTAACCCTTAGATGGTCTCTAGCGAGCCGTTGTTGCTGCCTGTGTCACTGGAGGGAGAGTTCTCCAATAGTATGAAGGAGATGATCGGCGGCTGCTGCGTTTGCTCCGACGAGAGGGGCTGGGCCGAGAATCCGCTGGTTTACTGCGACGGGCATGGCTGCAATGTCGCAGTGCATCAAGGTGAGTGAGACGGGCCTGCTTCGGCCAACCTCTCTTGGGAGGTGGTGGGGTGGGGGGCGAAGAGAGAGAGATCGGGCCGGGGGCTGCTTTCGGAGGCGTCTCTTTTTCTCCCCTCCCCCCGGTATGTATCTTCTCTGTCTCGCACACGCGTCACAAGTCACCACTTTATGGAGTGCGCCATCCACGTCTTTCCCCTCCTTGCTTGCAGGAGTGGGCCGCCTTCTCCCTGCCTCCTGTTAACTCTGTTGCTGGCTTGTTCATGGATGCTTAAAACTCAAGGGCTCCTTTTAGGAAGAGGGAGATGAATGGACCCCCTCCAAAGATGCTGAGGGCGGGCGGGCGGGCATGTGCTTTTGGAGGGGGCTGGCCAGCAATGTCAGAAACAAGGTATGTTATCCTTGTGTGTGAACGAATAAGTTGCGTGTGTCGCCCTAGTCGTTACTTCCTCATCCTGTGTGAGTGCCTGCCCTTCCTTCCTTCGTCCTTAGTAGTGAAAGTAGGCAGGAAGGGATAGGTACGGAGCAGTATTAAATCACTTCGACGCGTGAGCTTAAAGAGTATGGGCAACGTGCGCTTTTTTGCTTTTAGCAAAATTGCCCCTGCCTGCTAAGTCGGTATCCCTTTGCACTTTTTTTCCACGTCCTCGAAAAGTCTTGCTCCTCCTCCTGTCTCCTAAATCTAGGTAAGAAGCCAGGAAACGTGTTGTCAAAGGGAGAGTTAGCTGTCATGTGACTGCCCTTTTCCTTTCCTCCCGACTGCCTCTGCCGGAGCGTCCTTTGGCTGGATGGTGTCTGCTGGATGAGGAGACTTCCTGTTTGTGGTAGGAGAGTGTTGGGGGAGGGGAGGAAAGGGGCACTGTGGACTGACTTATCCTTTGATGGTAGATTTGTTTGGATTAGTGGAGGGAGAGCAGTTGGCTGGTGCCCAGCTGAGTGGCTGTGTTGCTGTTTTGCTTGCTATAATGAGCACAGTGTGTCTCTGCTTGTCTCTGATGATCTGTATGAGTTTCCTTTACGTCTGGAATATGTTACTGTTGCGGTCGTAACGTAGAGTATGTGAGTACATACATGATAGTACAAAAGATCCAGCTGATCCAGATTGTTTTTTAATCCTATTTGTGAGAGGTGGCTGCAGGGCTACATAGTTTGTGACTAGTCAGAAGGAGTACTGGAGAATGGAATGAACTGTCATTCCTTCATGTGAACTCTGTCTTTCATGAAAATCTTCAGGAATTCTCTCCCACCTGAAGGGTGACACCTTGGAACTAATCTTTTTATGTTTCCAGTGTGCATGCATGTACTTTTTCTAGAATTTCAGGTCTGGGCTTACTATTTTTTGTTACAGCAAATCTTTAGAATTGCAACTGTGCACCTATGTGTTTGATTCAGTGCACTGAAAAAGGGGTCAAGGTGTCTGCATGTGCTAGAGAAAGAGGAGGGATAGGACATTGTCCAAGTCAAGGGGCAATGTGAAACTTCAGCTCCCCTCTCATTTCACAAAAGCTTATGCGTGTTTAGAGGTATGAGATTTCATGTGAGCAACCAGGAAATGGGCCGCAGATGGTGACCTATTACAAAGTGGTGCAGATGTGCCCCATCCTCTTCTGCATGACTATAGGATTGCAGAAAAACCTTAGTTTACGTGCACCCTACAGTATATTGTTTGCGGAATCCTCTGTACTCTGTAAACTGAAATTGATATCTATATTTATAGTAAGTCTCAGTTTTTAATGAAAGTGAGAGACTGTGGCATCTGTGCTCTTATTCAGTTTCCCCACACATGCAGCTAAACCCAACTTTTTCTTCTGTTGCTGTGGTTATGAGTTTGCAAAATCTTTAAGACGTAGTATGATAATGGGAAATAGGAAGTAAGAAATTGAAAGTGGAATAGGGAGACTTATAGGAGGAGTTGCAGTACAAAAGTACTCATGTGAGACTAATATTGATTAGAGTATTTGTTTTGCTTTTAAATCACAGTTGCACTCTAGGTGTGTAATTGGATTCTGAAAAAGCACCAGAAAGCCTGATCCCGTGCATGTTTTCTCAGAGTAAACCCCATTGAGTTCAGTGGGGTTTACTCCTAAGTAAATGCACATACAATTACATTATCTGAAAAATAGCTGCAAATGTCTGTATTGTTATATCATTGTTTGGGTCTGCACCAGGGTCCTCAAGGTTATTTGCAATAAGGCTTAGATCTCTCTCTGGAAATTAAATTAAATGCTATGAATATACTGTGGGGGAAAAATACCATTTCCTTTATATTGATTTCATGTGTACCAATAAACCTGTTGGAGGGAACTAGACATCAATGGAGAAAAAACAGCTTAGGGTCCCCCTCTTCCTGTAGTAGCTATTTCCCCAGGGGACTTAGAAGCAAGGTGCCTATGCAGCAGGACAGTAGTGAGGAACAGCTGTCATTCCTTTAGTGCTCCATTCTTCAGTGACAGCATGTTAAGTAAAGGAATTTGAAATTGTGGGAGGCTTTTGTAGAGCTGCAGAAATAACACCTTAAAAAGGAAAACCAGAGCAATATTCACCTGAATAGTTACTCAATTTGAATTGGTTCTCCTTGTGGGGAATGTACTTGCATATGCAAAGTATGTGAACAGCACAGAAATAAGTATCCCCTTCCTCTAAAGTAGCTAACCCTCTTTGTTTATGTGATGGCAACGGAGGACACGGAGACTACCGTAAGCATGGCATCTGATGGTGTCCTAGCACTGAGGAGTAAACAGAGTAGGACATAAACATTTTCTTCTAGATAAGGAAAGGAGAGGGGTGCTAGCATGGAAATTTGCTTTAAGAAAGCCAGTTACTTTTGCACAACTTATGTATTAAGAGAGACCCTGTATTTTCTTTTTTCTGGTTAGAGGCATCATGAAGTTTATTCCATCTTTTTGAACATGCTAACAACACCAGTTCCCAAAATTTCTGAAATCACTTTGGCTAATTAGGTGATAGAAATATTCGGCTCAATTTTGGAAAACATTCCCAATACACCCAATATTTTTATTAATTCAGATGCAGGAGCCACTACAGTTGTGGTTGGTTGGGAGCTTCAGCCTACACTGCAAAGTGTATCTTAAGGCCCCGTCTCATGCATACCTATCTGGAAGTAAGCCCAGTTTAATCCAAGCGATTTAACTTCCAAGTAAATACACATAAGATCATACTGTGTGCTGTATAACTAAAGCTATCCAGAGATATAGTGCTGATCTGATGCACTAATGCATTCTGAGTGCTCAAGTAGACTTCTGTATGATCCGCTGTTCCAACTTAGTTTTGTTACATGCTCTCTGCTTGTGCTCATATTCAGGGTATTTAGCTTTATGGTGCAGTTGAATTCTGGACTATATAAAGCCCTGGGCTAGTTGATCTGTTTGCACAGTGGTCTCTGCAATATTAATTCCTAAGCTCAGTCATGCTTGTGACACATGGATTTAGAGAGACTTGCACATATGTAGCATTTCATCGTAAATCATGTGAGAGCAAATTGCTGAGGCTTAAAAGCAAGCATAAAAGGTATAAGCAGCATTGGCAAATGTTGATGGAAGGCAGTTTTGAGTACGTATACCTGTTTTGAGCTCCAGAATTTCTCATTTTAATTGTGTAAAGACCCATGTGCATTGATGGTGCTATATAAATAAATGTCAGTGATGATGATGATGATGATGATGATGATAATAATAATAATATGTACTTGTGTATATATTTGACTTCTTAAGTTTCATTAATTAGGATGGGACTACACAGGTGTGCAGGGTTATTCACATTGCCTGAGTAGATAGACATGATAAGGACTGTAAAATGTTTAGTTTCCTTGTGCTCTGGAGGAGTACATGGGTGTTTTCTAGTGCATTTATCTCACTTGTCCCCTCCTGCTGCTTCTGCAGTCTTTCTTGGAATCTGAAATAGCTCATCTGCCTCTTGGGCCATTTAAGACCAGAAGAGACTGTCCCTGGCACACTTCCCAATATGGGGGAAATTACACTTTTGGCCTAAGTGCGGCAGTTGGTGAGCACTTTGTTGTAGGGATGGGTGTTTTCATTGGGCTTACACCTGATAAGCTTGTTGCTGCAGCATTAGAGCTCTGGAGTCTACAAACAGCAGGTTTTGAGGCACCATGGAATGAGAGCCAGACAAGAGAGGGATCAGGAACCGTGAAAAAAGTATAAGGCACAAAGCATAAAGAGGAACCAGACCTCAGGAGTCAGAAGAGAGACAGTGCAGTCAGTTATCCATGCAGAAGAAGAACCAACGACACAACTGATAGTAGCCAAGGTCACAGCTGGGTCGATTATTCAGAAGGACTGGGAGCAGGAACTGTGGAAAGAGTAAAAGGCATAACAGGAGGCAGGTCACAAGAGATGGCAGGCTGAGAAGTACAAACAGGAGCTTAGGTATGCAAGGTCAAATGGATTATTTAACTTTAGACTTTAGATTTGGGTCTAATTGGGGGAGGCTTTATCTCCAGCAAAGTGTAAAACTAGAGAGGAGTCTTGGAAAAGAGCAGGCACATAAGGGAGAACAAGGTCTTTGCTGGTGAAGGCCTTCAAGTGCCAATGATTCAGTGGCCACATTTACATATAATTGTAAGCTAAGAACCTTGGCTTATACACCATACTGTGCAGGAGGTTTATGCTAGTCTCAGGGGTAGGAAACCTAAGGCCCGTGGGCCGGATGCAGCCCAATTCCCTTCTCAGTCCGGTCTGGGAATCAGTGTGTTTTTACATAAGTAGGATGTGTCATTTTATTTAAAATGCATCTCTGGGTTATTTGTGAGGTCTGCCTGGTGTTTTTTTATGAGTAGAATGTGTGCTTGTATGTAAAATGCATCTCTGGGTTATTTGTGGGGCATAGGAATTCATTCATTTCCCCCCTTCAAAATATATAGTCCGGCCCACCCGTTGGTCTGAGGGCAGCTGAAAAAGGTTGCTGATCCCTGGGCTAGTAGATGTAGGCTGATTGCTAACACTTAGTTTCTTCTTTTGCATGAGCAAGTAAACAAACTAGGAAGGATTAACTTAGCATTACTTCCAAACCTGGGTTGTTTCACTCTAACAAGCCAGGTCTTGTAAACCAAGGATCTTGAACCAAACTTAAGTCAATTTTCAGCGAAGGTTTAACAATCCTGGGTTTGGATATAATGCTAACTCTCCCTTTCTCGGGTTTTGCACTCTCAGGAAGCATAGAATGAAACAGAAGTAACTGGGCACATGCAACATGGGTTGTTTAGCCACAGTTCTTGGCTTGTTGTGTGTGAATGCAGCCATTGTTAAACAAGAATTCAGGTTCAATATGAGCATCTTTGGGCTAATGTGCTTTCTTCTGTGATAATGCTGCACATATACTCTGTTGTGGTATATTAGATAACAGGAGTACTGATTAGAATCGGACAGACTTTTGAATGTAAAAATGACTCTCCTTATGTTTTTGGATAGCGTTTTTATAGTAACACCCTATATGATGTTGTTAAATTTGGCAGTCTGCTCTGAAAGGCTATTTTTATACAATGTTTTTATTTGTAACACAAAAAATGCAATTTGTGTAATTGGAAAAAATTGTAGTTTTGTCTTTGCTTTCAATAGGATGTGGATTGCACCCAGAATTATGCAAGTGTTGGTTATAAATTCATTTGGCTGTAAATGCATTTTGAAATTAGTAGAATTTTCTTTCTTTACCATACTGAATCCAGTCTCTTTGGTGTGTGTATGTTGTGTGTGTCTGCATGCACATTTAGACCACAAGATTTGATACTATAAGGAAACAGACAGCCTTGGTTCAAGAAGCTCTGTAGGTTTGTCTTAGTCCCACTTGTTTCTCCCCTGCATTCATTAATGGGCAAAAAAAGAGAGAGAGAGACTTAACTTTTCCCCTTTTGACAGAAGTTAACAAATTCTGTAGGCACACTAGGTCCCTGTAGAGTGGATAATGCTTGCTAAATTAAAGGCAAGCAGTGTTAGAAGCTAGGATAGAAAAGCTAGGAGCCAAATGGCTCTGGGACTTGGGTTTTGGGTGCCAAAACAGAATGTATAGCTGGGGGTGGTGGTGGGGGGTCGGCAACACTTTTTATTTATTATTTTGATAAGCATAAGCATAAGTGACATATTGTAAATATCACATTTTTAGCAGGAAATTGTTAATACAGGCACGTAGGTGGGATACACCTTATAAAAATGGATTTTGGCATAGGAATAACTAAAAGGGGGGTTGCTTTCTGATTACAAGCTGCTGTAGATCTGTCTTTTGTGAAGAAGCTATCCCATTCTATACTGACGTCTTTCCTAAGCTTGGCAAGCTAAATTTCAATTTTGTAGTGTACCTGTTGCCCCTTCACCTCACAATTTGGCATTTTCCTTGTGTGGTAAGCCTAGAAGCATAGCTTCAGTTTTAGTAGACACTTGTCTGCAGCATTTTTAAAATGCCTGTATCACTGAGTCAATATGAAGTGGTTTAGGGTCCCTGCTTTAACTGGTGCAGACTTGAACAGATCCTGTCATTACGCAGGTAAGCTTACAATACCACTGAGGCATCAAATTTTAGCTTGGGGTTCTTCTGAATCCAATGCACAACCCTAAAATAAACTGATAACCTGTTATTTTTAGACAGATGAAATAAAATTCATTTACCCATTGACCAAGGGCTCCCACAACATCATCTCTTCCACCTCTCCCCCTGTTGAAGTTAGACTTGAAAGAAACATTCTATAGTAGCCAATAGAATACGTTATGGTGTGTTTTTGGTTGAAATGTATGTGTGGTGCCCGCAACAGTTTCTCCAGTTTGCAAATGTACACTCAGAATGACCCTTGCATTTACCTATGTGTGTATTGCAGTACTTATTTTTCTGTAATATACATATTTTTAATATGACTATTTGTCTCTTTTCTCCCAAAATAGCATGTTATGGAATTGTACAAGTACCTACTGGACCTTGGTTTTGTAGAAAATGTGAATCTCAGGAAAGAGCAGCTAGAGTGGTAAGTTTGAATTGGTGTGTAAATACTTGGGTGCATGTTTTAATCTACTGTAGTTCTTATCTTGGTAGCATTGCTCAAAATGTATCATTCTTAGCAGGGGGTGAAGCTTTCTCATTCTCAGGTTAACAGTGGGCACATACCCACTGGAAGCCATAGAAATTCATTTTTTTTCTTTGCCTGGATTTTTTCATGTTCTAGTTTTAATATGGAAGTACAGAGAGAACCAGGCATGATTTTCAGTGCTGCTCGGAAGCTAACAGTTGCAGAAATACTGTACTGCATGCTTCATAGTTGTGTTTCTCACCACCACAACCTTTTTCTGGTGAGGGGAAAGGATGGCAGAGGATCTTGTGAGGGAATGCTAACTTTCATTTTCTTCCCCATTGACTCCCTGCAACAAGTGGAGGGAGAGAGAGAAGCCAGACACAAACACTGTATCACCAGAAGTGTGGTACTCTGCTATCTTGATAAATGTTTTTCTCTCTGATTTTTGGACATCCACCATCCCACCATGAGAATACACTGTAAACCAAAGAGAGGTAAATCAGGTTGGCTCTGTAGTCTGCCTGCAACTCTCTGGCTTCAACACATGAACTTCCTTGGGGTATTATTAATTCCAAATTTGGAGGATACTTTCGCAACTACAGTGGTACCTCGACATTCGAATGACTCAACTTCCGAAGGTTTCGACTTCCGAAGTTGGCAAACCCGGAAGTCTTGCCACTGCGTGCGTGTTCTGCGCCTGCGCAGAAGCACAAAATCGCGCTTCATGCATGCGCAGAACGGGTGCTTCGACAACCGAAGACTTCGACTTACGAAGAGCGCTGCGGAACAGATCATCTTTGTAAGTCGAGGTACCACTGTACTGATAAAGCTTTCTTATAATTCTGTATTGGCAATGAAGTAAAAAGGAAGTACGGTATATATGGAGAACTGAAGTTCTGGATTTTGATATAACTGGATTTTGATATAAATTACTTAATAAATATAAACTACATAATCCTCCTGCTACTTTCAAATGTATTGAATTTAATATTGGTTGTTTGATCTCAGCTTCATAATGCTAGTATGGAGATAACCAACTTTAATTTGAATTCTGGATATGGTTAGTATTGTACTAAACAACACAGTCTCAACATAAAGTTTTGCAATAATGGTTGGTATTGATTCTTTTAGGCCAAAACATGTGGCTCATGCAAAACAGATCTATCTTGTGGGTTTTGATACAACAGTGTTGCTTTTAGCACTATTACTTGGAGCAGTGTGTGTATGCAGAGGCACGTGAGGTTGTCTTATTTGTTTTGGTGTTCCTGTAAATACAGAATTTAAAGGCTCTGGAGGTTTGGCTTGTCCGTAATTTAGAAATTGAGCTCTAGAAATGGCCATTCTCATAAGGAGCTTTAGAGGAGTAGAAACCATGGGCGTGAAATGTTGGATACTGAGCTGTTATTTAAGACATAGATGTCTGTTAGAGAGAATTTTCTTAACTTAAGGAAAGCATCTATATTTATGAGAAAGGAGACAAATAGGAAATGGGTCAACTACAGAAAATATTTGTACGGTACCTTATTTCTTGTTTTAATAACTGTTTGCCTTCCCGCAGAGATGCGAATTATGCCCTCATAAGGATGGTGCTTTGAAGAGGACTGATAATGGGGGTAAGTCTTTTACCTTTTCCAAAAACTGTAGTAATTTAAAGATTTTGTTCCATTTTCTGCAGTTCAGTTTCATAAACTGATAAAATTGGAACATAGCTTGTGTGGTTAAGATTTTTGGAGCCCCACATATAAATATTCTGTTTTTCTAAAGAGCTTTGAAACTTAGGTATTTCAGAGTTTGTATATTTAATAATTTAGGTGCTCATCTCTGTAAAATGTATTTATTCTTGCAGCATGTATATGAGAAATCTTATCTTCCTCTTACACATGGAGAATGAGAGCACTGCATCATGCTAGAGGGCTGTATATAAATTGTAGACTTTAATTTTATGCAAAAATAATTCAGTGTAAGTGAACAGTGAAGGTTATTTAATTCCTTCGGTGGCTATGGTTTGCTAACTCAAGTGGCACACTTAATATGACAAGCAACTACTTGATGATACCACCTGACTTTAAAATGGTGTTTCCTTCTCCCCAAGTCAGCATGGCTAATGATCAGGGTTGGCAAAATTTGAAGTCCAGCAACATCCACACAGCACACACTAGCTTGCCCAACCCTGCACCCATCCATTATAGAGGGAGCACATGGAGAAGGCCTCCTGAAGAAGGTCTTTAAACTGTGGCTAGGCTCATGTAGAAGACGAGATGTATCCATGACCCACACCATTTAGGGTCATCAGCACTTTGAATTAGACTTTGGAGCCAATGCAGGTTGTTTGTATTAAAATACATGGAAACTTATCTGTGCTTAATTTTTTTTCATTTTTGTGAATGCTTAATTTGTGTTTCGTTGGTGATTAATTTCCATTTCCATGGTTCCATGATAAAGTTTTATTTTATAAACTTATGACCCATCTCTTTTTGAGACTTTTTGAGGTGGCTTACAAAAAAGCAATAATAGGATAAAAGATAAAAACATGGCACTAATACCATCATATTTATACTCTCATTTTAACTTAGAAGCCAGGTTTCTTGCTATAATGCTTTTTAGAGGGAATCAGTAACACATGATTTTTAAATTTTGACTAAGAGCCCCAAATGTGCTTATTAGAAGAAAGCAAAAGTCTGCATAGCTTACTTTAGCTTAGCTTTAATTTGCCTAATGATTCATTAGCATAATTTTCTTGAAATAGGACATGGATTATTATTGATGCAAAGCTATCTCTTATTTTGTGTTGGAGTCTAATGTAAGAGATGAAAATATGCATCAAGAAACAAGTTGGTCTTGCCTTCATGCTACTTTGTATGGAAAAGCACTTCATATACCGTATATTCTGATGTATAAGACGACTGGGCGTATAAGATGACCCCCGTTAAAATATGGAGTTTGGGATATACTTGCCTTATAAGAAATACGACCCGGCGTATAAGATGACCTCTGACTTTTGAGAAGATTTTCCTGGGTTAAAAAGTAGTCTTACACGCAGGAATATACAGGACTTCAAGAATTTTCATTTCAGCCTTGTAGTCTCTGCTGTTGTATTACCACTATGAATAAGGTATTAACTTCCATGAACTTGTGGTTACTGACATAGAATATGTGTATTGATTAGGGTACTATCTTAGTGGGTAGAGGGTGCTGTTTGGGAGATGAAACTGCTCCATTATCATGGACAGTTGACTTTCTGGGAGTATCTGTCAAGTCTTGCATAGGTGGTAGGCCAATAAGGATTGTTCCCATTCGAAGGTTGATGGATTTAGTCTAGTTGGTTTCCAAACTGCATTTTTGGTGCACTTGGTAGACTGTCCTGTCAAAGCTCTAGCTCAGGGGTGGATAACTACTTAGCTCAATAGGCCACATCTTTATCTTTGCCCAACCCCTGGGGCCCAAGTTTGATTGGGGGTGGGCCAC
The DNA here is from genome assembly GCF_965207765.1 of Zootoca vivipara. Classification (NCBI taxonomy): domain Eukaryota; kingdom Metazoa; phylum Chordata; class Lepidosauria; order Squamata; family Lacertidae; genus Zootoca; species Zootoca vivipara. The sequence goes on from NC_142594.1 coordinate 36,596,394, forward strand.
AACACGTCAGTTGACTGATAGGTGGGGATTCCTGTGAAAGTGTGGGGAGCGGTCTGCTTCCCAAGCTCATTCCCTGCAGGGAATGTGCTGGCAAAGCAAATCCCAGCAAGACTGAGTTTCCTGCTCTCCAGTTGGTGAGCAGAGAGTGCAGTCCTGCTGCTTACAGGGTTCACAGTACTCAGCAGGATTTTACCCTGTCCCCATCCATCAGCTGAAGTTACCCAGTGACACTGGCTGATGGGCAGGTGGGTATGTTTTGGGGGCAAATAGCTTCATGGGTTAATTTGACCCCTTGGCAGACCAATATTGGTCCTCCAACCCCCCCCCCTGGAGTGAAACTCTTAAACCAAGAACCGACTTGAGTATTGGACATGATGGCTCCAGAACAGGAGTAGCCAATGCACCTCCAGATGTTGGCAGACTCCAACTCCCATCAGGCCTGGTCAGACTTGCTCTAGAATAGTCAAGGCAATTTAGAACAATGAAGGAACTGGATGATGAGGTGCAGAAAGGTGTAGGAAAGGTCAAGTTAGGTTCAGCTGAACACAGATTCTTTGGTGATGTCTGTGAAGAAATCCTATCTTCACCACGGTTTTATCTGCACAGTGCCATCCACTGGAGCATTTTTCAAGTTATAAATTCAAGTTATAAAAGTCCTGTTACAACCTGACTAGCTCGATTTTTACTTTTAGATAGTTGATGAAAACCTTCGTGCTTCAGGCTTTGAGAGGAGGGAGTGAAGTCTTAAAGAAAGGGCACACACACTTAAATGTTTCTGGAACCTGCCAGATAGGTTCCCCACCCCCTTGTATTATGTTTCTGTATTTTAAATTGGTACTGTTCTTATGTTTATGATATGGTATTAGCCAGCCTGAGGGATCCAAGGAACCATGTTTGGCAGCACACCAATTTAAAAATAAATATAAATGAGCTGCCGAACATTAAATTGCTATCTACGCAAAAATATCAGCCTCCTATTATCAACAATCTGGAGGATATGCTATAAAAATAATAAAGCCTTTAAAACTATTTTCAAAAGTTGCTTCTGGATAAAGCTTGCCTAAAATGAAGATTACTTTCAACTTAATGGTAGGGTTTGCATGGGATTTATTAGGGGTAGGCTTTGCCAGGGAAATCATGTTTTTTCTTGCCCTGGGAAAAGCTATTTTTCTCATATTTTAAGGCATTATAAAAATTGTTTCATTATTACAATATTATGTTTCAAGCTGTGTTTATGACATGTAGCTTATTTAGCGTTGAACTAGGAAATTATCATAGACCATGTTATATTTTTAGTTTGTATTCTGTTAACAGAATTTATACTACATTAAAAACAAAATAGCATGTAAAAGAATGAAAATAATAATAATTTGGGATCAGATCTTAACTAAAGTTCTGCTGGTGGGAACAACCTGTGGGTGGAGTTCATTTGGTAGGAAGCTCCTACTAGGATGCGTGCCATTTGTTCGTCAAAATTGTGGTCTGCACCATTTAGTGACATTCTGGAGCATCATGAGAAAGGGGTTGCCGGGGGAAGGAGAGGGTAGTGGAAAACATTACCCTGCCCTGCACCCTGGCAGCATTTTCTGAATTCCTGTTCTTGCTGCAAACAGAAAGAGCTCTGCCATTCATAATCTCAGAAGAACAATAGCAGAAGAACAAAAGTTCAAATTTCGAGGCATTAAGCAAAGATAAAGACAAGAGGTTCAGTGGGCAGAGGGGTCTGGCAGAAGCTACACATAAGACTGCATATTGGTGGTCCCGTTGGAACTCCACTTGAAACTGACAGTATCACTAACTGTTGCTATACAAAGCTTTCGTCATGTCCACTTACTGTAAATTGCCCCGTCACATTGTTGCATTATACAGTTGTTTTTCCTTCTGCATCAGTTTCTTGTCTAATAGCATCTTACTCTTCTTAAGAAGTTGGATACTTTTTGTTTGTGTATTAGATTCACCAATTTAAATTCCAGTTGCTTGCTGTAGCCGGCAGTATATATCTCACAACTGTGAGATTTCCACAGAGGTCTTAATCACTGCATAAACAACTGACCTTATGTTTTGCTTGTACCACTACTCTTAAATTGCACATCTTTGATCTCCAGCTAGATGCCCTTGAGTAAGAATGGACACCAGATACACTTATTTTTTAAAGCTCAGTATCTCTGCAAAAACGTTTGGGTGCTACCGGTAGTTGTTTGTGTGTGTGTGTGTGTGTGTGTGTGTGTGTGTGTGTGTGTGTGTGCTTTAAATAAATCAACAAGAGGCTTAAAAAGCTGTGAGGGAGTTGGTTCTTTTAAACTGTTACAAAGCATCCAGTATTTGCAATCTTACTTGTTTTACTGTTTTGTTTGGAAGCCTGCACTGTACACAACAAAGCTTTTTAGTTCAGCATATTTAGAACCAGTTACTGGATTGAAATCTGTTCCAACTGGATGCTGATCAGGAATGTTGTGCATCAGCATTCTTTGTCAGCTTTATAACAGGATTTCTGAAGGCAGCTGCTTGGTTGAAAGCCAACTAACAATGCAATAGTGTCGTCATTTTTTTAAGGGTTAGAGTGGGGATCTCCTAAGCTTGTAAGGAATGTCACATGCCAGCTTTTGAGTCAGCAGCTTTCTCCCTCTGAATTTCATTAAGGCTCTGCAAGTTAAAAGAAAAAGCACTAATGCAAACTTAAGTTACTCAAGTGCTGTCACCGACTACTGCTAATATATTGTATTAAGTACGTATATCTGCTTGTAGCTGGATTCTGATATAAATTACTTAATAATTATAAACAACACAAATCTCTTTCAAATGTGAGATTTTAATATTGAACTCAGCTTCATAATGCTAGTGTTGAGATACCCAACTTTAATTTGATTGTTGAATCATCTGTTTTCAAACTTGGACTGATTTGTGGCTGTTCTTCCCTGATTGAAGCTGAGAGTAGGGCATGTTTGACACCTACTGTTGTGTTGTATAGTAAGCTATAAATAAAAAGAATACTAAAGATGGTCTGATAAAACAAATTAGTAGGTCTTCTAAAAGCAAATAGTTTTTGTTAAATTATTTTCATTCATTGTACAGAGAAGGGCATTAAATATTGAGATAAGTTCTGTTTCCAGGAATTTGGAAGGTAGCTTCTTCTTGTGAAGTTGGCACATTCCATGTAGTCCAAGTCATCTATCTGTTTGGATAGGAAGACACTGTGGTGCTCTTCAGGAGCTGCATAAAAGGAAGGATGCAGAGGGCCCTCTCAGTAGTCGCACCCTGTGAAATGCCTTCCCGTCAGATGTCAAGGAAATAAACAACTACCTGACTTTTAGAAGACGTCTGAAGGTGTAGGGAATTTTTAATGTTTGATGTTTTACCGTGCTTAGTGTTTTAATTTGTTGGAAGCCACCCAGAGTGGCTGGGGCAATCCAGTCAGATGGGTGGCATATTATTAATAACAATAACAATAACAATAATAAATAAACAAGGAGAGAGACGGAGGGAGAAACCAAAAACCAACATAGCAGAAATGTACTCTGGTCTTGCCTTTCATTTTCCAATATTTGGTGATTGCCTTCAGGGTGCTCCTTTTGTTTTATGGACAAGATACCCTCCTGTTCTAGACATTCCTCTTGTTTCTGTCATCCATCTCAGGGATACCATGAGCTGTGTTCAAAACTCCCATTGTTCTAGGCGCATTTTGTGACAGGGAATTTCATTAGCGCAAGAGGTTTCTGAGCTCTGGGTGTAGTACTTTGCCTAAGATTTCAGATTAAAACTGCAGAGTGGAAGGAAAGGAGGACCTTTTTCTGTCTCCCCACTTCCAGCTACTCTCTGAAGACTGGAGAAGAGAGCCTCTTAAGAATATTAGGGGGGTGGGCAGGGGAACGACTAGACCTTGTGAAAAATGAACATAATATTTTAGCTGCAGTTCATTCATTTTCAGCTCTGTATTCTTGTTATTAAAAAGTGTGCCTAGACATTCCTTTATTGCACCTATAACCTAGGTTTAAGGTGCCATTTAGCTCCTAGCTTTCATATCTCAGTTTCTAACACTGACCATGAGTGAAGCAACACCAAACTCCAAACGTTCTCTCAAACCAAAGAGTAACTCTGATCGGCCCCAACCTGAGAAGAAACCCTTCCTTTTGACTGAAGGCTCCTTAGTTTCTTAACACTTGCAGATATGTGGTGAAGGGCCATGTTGTAGGTGGGTTCTGCAAACAGTGAGAGAAAGTTATTCGCCCTTCAATCATACCTAGAGACCATTCTCTTATTTTCCCTTGCTCAGGCAACCCAAGAAGAATGCAACACTATTCCAATGCTATCCAATACTTTCTGGAGAGAAGAGTAATAGACACTGAGCTAGTGCCAGAGGGATAATTACTTCTTTAAGGTGAATTATGTTTTTGTCAGTATATTGAAGAAATCAGAAGACCTCAGAAAGATCGTAGATCTCCACGCTTTGGCATGGAGATGGGTTGCACTATTTCTGCACTCCTGTATTGTTAAGATTTCCACGCATGAATAAATTTTATGGAGGACTAACTAACTGCTTTGTTGACTTTGCAATTGTTCCTTCTGCACTTCAGTGCCAGTTGTTCTGTCTTCAGCTTCCAGTCCTTGGACCTAGTTACCAATATGAATTACCTGAAGATGGTAGAGTACAAGTTTTATTCCTGTTTGTAAGACTACCTGATCGTGTCTTTAACATGTGCAGACTACTGCACAGAAGCCCTAGAGGCACAGGTTTTTGATCACACTTTCTGGAAGCCAACTGTTTTTCTTTTAGAGGGAACCCCCAACCCCCCCCCCCCCCGGTTATCTCTGGTAAAAGGAGATTTAACTCTTAGCCAGACTGTTGGAGATGATGGGTTTTAATTCCAGCTGACTTTCTTGGGCCTATCTACATGTCTGAGCTCTTCAGACATTCCTGCTAATCTTCAAGATCAAATGGCATCACGATTGAACCCACATATCTGAATACCCAGGAGCTCAAAAATCAATATCCCAGTGGACTATGGTGGAAAGGTGTACATATCAAAGACTTACTCATAGTATATTCAGATGTAACCACTGCCAGCCTACCTATGTGGGAAGCTCACTTCAAATAATTCTTCATCTAGGAGCTGTGGTCACACCGTAAGACATCTTGTAGCATCAGCTTCCTAGTGTTCTGAGTGGTCTGTCTGACTCTCAGAACCTTTGCTCTCATGTTGGACAGAACAAATGTGTCTTTCCAAACCAACAAATACATGCAAAAAAGCTTATTGGAACCTGTGTCCTACCTATGGAAAGCCCTTGAACGCCTTCTGTTGAGTGAAGCAGGACTCCTCCAACTGCCAGGTGTCTGAGAGACATCTACAATGCTTGGATGGTATAGTTGAGCAGGCAGCAAATAGACCAGTTGGAATGATCTCTAACTCTGGAGGCTCCTTCTGATCAGTTATGTTTGGGTTCCAGTTGTTGACTTGCATGTCTGCTGATGATGCAAACTAGGGACCAAATGTGGGTGCAGACATGAATTATGAAAAAGTAGACGATGCGTTTCAAATGTATTCTTAGTCCTTTTGTTTTCTGCAATCCCTATGACAATTAGAATGATTAGATGCTACTTTGGTTATTTCTAGGTGGACAAGATGTTCTTGGTGGCTCTTGATGGAGGTTCTGTGAACACTTCTTGCAGAGGTGCACCAGCTGTGCAAGGAAGTGCTATTCTCAGCCCCAGTTATTATGCTTGCCTCCTTGAAGATGGAAAGGCAGGCCTTACTAGCTATCAGGATGTCACCCAATGTGACTTCCATACTTATGGCATCATTTAAGCTGTAAATTATCCTAGCATATAACACTTGGAAAGCCCTTGTCAACTGAACTGTTCAGAATTGTCTGCTGTATCTTAGTGAAGGATATAGTTCTGTTTGCAAGATGACTGGATTATGGTCTTCAATCAGATACACTGAGCTTCAGTGTAATGCAAATTCTCACCATATTTAGTGAGTTCCTCAAGTAATATATGTATTCTGAGGGTGCAAACTGCCCACTGTAAGTGCATAGTAGTGTTAGAACTTAATGCTGTTGCCTAAGGTTTTTTAACACACAAGAATATTGGATAGTTCTTATCTGGTGCAAATGTGCTAAAATTTGAGGGGGGTGGGAGATAATATCCTTATCTTGCTCAGTTGCGAGGGCATTTCTGTCTCCAAAAAGATCCCAGCTGCTTTCAACATTCCCTGAAAAAAGCAAGTGTTATGTCATGGGGTTTGTATCTAAGGGTTTGGATTAAAGGAAATCTGAAAAAATGATTAGCTCATGAAAAAAGCTGTTTGAATGGAGCAGTGTGCATAAACAATATTAGCCAGGAACGCAGCAGGTCACTTTCTAGGACCCTGAACAGAAGAACACGTTATTTCTAGTGGCAGAAAGCAGATGGGATACATTAGTTCCAACGTCTGTTATAAAAGGTTATGAGTTCCTGTGGAAAGGGGAACTGAAAAATGAACACCAGTGGCTTTCTGGGACCCCAAAGAAAGCTATAGCCCTAACTTCCACTTTAGCATAATCTGCTCTACATATATCAGTGTTTCAGTTTGCCATAACCTCTTGTGGGCAGCTAGCTACTTGAAATACAGCAAAATTAATTTCCTAGAAGTTTTTTTGGTTGTTTGGAGCACAGAGACATTGTTTCCAGCAGATAGCAACATAAATAACTAAAGCCAGAATGGTCTTTCAGTGGAACTTCGTGTATCAATCCTGTATATCAATCGTGTATCAATCTGTTGAGTGAAGCAGGACTCCTCCAACTGTATCAATCTTGCAGATCAAATGTCACTTTGTTGCTTTAGGAACATAACATGTACAGTATTTTGTATAATATGGTTTGCCATTAGATTATCATGTTTGATATATTAAAATACAATTTATTCGGTCCATTACAAATTGAATTTTTAATTCATTTCATTTTTCTTGTTACAAGTGGAGCTCCAAGCTGCCGAACTGTAAGGAGCCTAGCATCCCTTTCATTTTGTCAGTTTATGAGAATGGGAAAAAATAAAAAAACAGGAGAAACCATTATGATAATAATAAAAATAAGAAAAATATATATTTAACAAAGTCCTACTCAGAGTAGACCCATTAAAATTGAGGGACCTATATTAGTCATATCTCTTAACTTCAGTAGGTCTATCTAAGTAGGACTAGCATTGAATACCACTCTGTCTCCTTCCGTTCTCCATAGTGTCAAGAAGACATGATGCACTCATTGCCATAAAAAGAGCTGTGAGGGGGTGGGGAGGGAGCAGAGGGAAGGCTGAGCCCAAGACTCAAAGAATACTTCATGAAATTTAATCAATCTCATTTTCTGAGCTATCTCAATCCATTTATGTGTCTTCATATTTGTCATCATATTTATTATGGACTTCTAAATATCAAAGGTTTGACTGGATAGAAACAAATTTATCTACCCTGTCACATGTCATAGCCCAACATCTTTCAATTTTCCCCATTTTTTTGAGAGGGATAAAGGCTTCAGGGTGGAAAAACAGCACTAAATGTTGTACACACGATTGGCACTCGTGTGTTTGGTTTTCCTGTGTTAAATATTGCCGAGGGAGGCCTGATTGGCACTTTGATGTGGGGATAAGTAAGGTCATTCATTGCTCCTGTCATGGTTCCAATACAGGTAGGACTTGCCCAGTGGTTACCATTTGCCTTCAGAGGAAAGCTGCCCTAGGGTGTAAAGATTTTAAAAGACAACAAAGTAAACAAGGGCCAGTCATGTGCACAGTGGCATGTCTACTTTGACCTTGAGAGTGTTCTTTCTTGCAGAATTTGGTGTGTGGGTCATAACATTTTTGCATGCCAGAATAGGTTGATTCAGACTTTTGGCAAGGGTGCTATAAACACCACAAATCATTTCTGTTTTGCAGATATTTATACCGTTTCTCCTCTTTTAAGACATAGTCATAAAATAAGCCATAGCAGGATTTTTAAGCATTCAAGGAATATAAGCCATACCCCGAAAATAAGACATAGTGATAGGCACAGCAGCAATACCGGCCGCGGCAGCAGCAGGAGGAAAAATATAAGACATCCCCTGAAAATAAGCCATAGTGTGCTTTTTTGAGGAAAAATAAATATAAGACGGTGTCTTATTTTCAGAGAAACATGGTAAGTAGTTCTGGAGCAGGTTCCAGAGAGCTGCAGACAATCAAATATTTATCCGTTAATGGCTCCAAATGTTTGCAAACCTGTTTCAGTTTTACGTAATATTTCCTGTTCACAGCATTGCCATGTAAAACATTATCTATTACCTCATGCATGGTTTGAAGCAAATGAGTATACAGTACATGGAATAAGTAGAGCTGAGCCTTATAACATTGTATGAAGATTAGATAAGTTGTATATGTTATATTTCTAGCAGGTACTTTGTATACCCCTGTGATATTTTTTCCTTCTTCATGTTTGGACGTTAACACAGATACAGAGTGTGTGTGAAGATTGGGACCTAATTTCTTGTGGAAGGCTGCAATTATGTTTTGAACATTCCTGCTATTCTGCTGCTTTTCATATTGGGAAATTGGTGTATCAAACTGTCTGGGAATTCTCTGTATAAAGTAATCCAGGACAGAATATGGGCAGCTCTTGAATAGCAAAGTAATTTTCAAGCTGAGCTATTTATGCAATGAAACAGTAGCAGACATGGTTAAATTGTTTTCTTTGGCAAGCACAAATTGGTGACTCTCTTGGGAACCACAGAGAACCTGAAATTAGGCAGGCTCTTATCTGGGTCAAGAATCCTTGGAAACTGAAAAGAAAAAAACTGTCAGAAAAAAATACCCTACTGGTCTATGAAATACTATCAAAAGCTACTGAAAGTAAGCTAAAAATATATGCTGCTTTATGCTGAAATACCATTCTAGGATACTGCACAGGAAGATATAAAAGTAATAGTGTCAGGTCTTAGATGTAAGCAACAAGAAAAGAAGCAAAAAATTCATTCATTCTTATGGAAAGGTGTGAAGAGAAAGCATTCGGCATATTTTCTTTCCCATTTCACAAACGTAGGCCCGTCAATTTCAATGTGAATTAAGAACTAGGTACAATATATAAGTGTTTTGTTTCTACTTTTGCAAAATCATTATTTAATTTATATTAGTTGTTTACAGCTTTTTGAAAATATGTAATCTTATCTTTATATGCTGTGATGTGCTAAGGAATGTGTTAGATACTTATATTGTGCTTAAATAATTTAAAATACATGCAACTTATTTGAAATGTTCTTTTTTATTGTTGAAATTATTCTATTTGTATTGTCAGAAGGCATTAAGAATAAAATGCAATTAACTTTTTATAGGTTGGGCTCATGTGGTTTGTGCTCTGTACATTCCCGAGGTGCAATTTGCAAATGTTTCTACAATGGAACCTATCGTGTTGCAGTCTGTTCCTCATGATCGCTATAATAAGGTATAATTCTACTATGACTTATTTTCTTGATATAATTTTGTATTTGAAAAATATGCTAAAACAAACAAGCATATTTTGCTTTGAAGGGCTTGTACTTCTTTAAAGAACATTTTGTATGAAAGAAAACGAGTAAAAAATGTCTTGCTGAAGTTTATAGCATGAGGCAATATCTACTTAGATATCTAATGTTTTTCATCATCAACTGATCAAATAGGTTTATAACATTTCCCGTTTTATTAGTAATCACTATATTTAGCAGCAGAGATTACTGTTGATCAGTTCCTTGACCAGTTCTTATTAAAAGCTAATTGAGAGTAGAATTGAATTTTTCAACCTTTGTTGTTGTTTGTTGTTGTTCTCTCCCTTTCTTCTTATAGCACAGTGTTCATAGTTTTGTTCTTTTGCTTTAGGGAAGTATCTGTAGTTAAACATTGTTTTGCCATTGAGAAAGTGAATGTAATATCAGCAGGAGCTCCCCACCCACTCAACTTCTTTACACATAATAGACCAGTGTAGAAATTCAGTTGGAATGTGTGTGGTGAGATTTAGATTATGCTGACTCACAAGTTATCTACAGGCGACTCCCCACTTATGCAGAGGTTACATTCTGGGGCCCCGCACACATAAATGAAATTGGCTAAAGTAGGGAGCACCCTCTAAAAACCATTTAAATGCCCTTTCTGTAGCTCTCTCTTCAATCCATACCAAAATTACTGTATCACGAAAGTAGCAGCTGCTGCTTTGCTACCCTGCACATGCAGCTGTTAGGTGGGGAGGCTGAGCAGTGTAAACAAAGCCCCACTACACCTCTTCAGGATCTCTTCAGGGTTTTCTCCACCCTCACTGACATCCTTTTCATGCTCCTGGGAGGTTCTCCTGTCTCGCCATTTCCAGGTGAATTTAATTATTTAATTATTTTCTGGTACTGCACGTATACACCGTTACACAGCAGTCAGTCATATGTAAGTGGGGGGGGGGGGGAGGAGACACCTGTATTATTGGAGTTGTGCATGCATAGAGCCCAGTAGACAAAACCAGAGTGTACAGATTAGGGGATTCAGGTCCTTGTGTGTAAACCGCTTAGAGCAGGCATCCCCAAACTTCAGCCCTCCAGATGTTTTGGACTACAATTCCCATCATCCCTGACCACTGGTCCTGTTTGCTAGGGATCATGGGAGTTGTAGGCCAAAAGATCTGGAGGGCTGCAGTTTGGGGATGCCTGGCTTAGAGGTTTTATTACAGTCAAGCGGTATATACGTTTTGGTAACGTATATACGGCTTAAAAAAGTGTGTGTGTGTGTGTATGATACCCAGCATGCAATATCATTGAGATCTTGGAGCAGGGGGGGGGAGGGTGGCAGAATAAGCCAGCATGATCCCTGCCATGTGTTTTATTGAACGTTAGCTGGGGACTGTACAGTGTTCATTGAAGATTTACCATAGTCATTTGTATGTACTCTATCTTTAACTATTTATCCAGCCTCCCATTTTCAAATGGGGGACCAGCGTATGGGGTTAGGGACAGATAGATGCAGTAGGGACATGGTTAGATGTACAGCATGGGGAGGACTTCCAGAAATCTGAGTCCTAATTTTATTTTTTTAACTTATAGTTATTTTTAATTTTGTCAGATGTCAAGCACAGTATTACAAAGCTACAGTTAAGGCTATATAAAATGTCACCCCACATAGGCCAGTTTAAAGAACTAGTTTATGATACTAGTTTCCTAAACTGGGCATTGGGGATGCAATTCAACTTTATATTACTTGAACGGCAGAACTACAGGCTGTATGGAAAAACGTTCTTGAAACTGAATGGGGTTTCAAAATTAGTTTGATACCAAGAGTTTGTTATACATAGAAAAGCCAGTTTAGTTGAGTTAGTGCAAGTTAACTTGCATTTTCAGACTTTTACTATCTTTTCTAGACATAGTTTTGTTTCTGTGGTTTCTCAACAATTCACCACCATTTATTTTCAGTTTTTGTTATGCTGTCAGTGACTACATTTCATTACATTTTTTTCATTCTCATTCATAAAAAATATTGTGGTACCTTCTGTCTACACATCATATCTTCGCTGTAAGTGTGTTTTAGTCATGAAATACGTTAAAACCATGTTGTTGTTTTTTAAAAAACCCTAAAGTCCTTGCTCCTCACAATTTGCCCAACATGTAGCTGCTGTTTTATAACATGTTCACCCTAATCCAGTGACAGTGATTCTTCAGTAGAAGAAGAATTAGTTGCTCTGTGTGTGGTTGTAATGCTCAGGTAGTTGGCACTAGAACTTGATGTTGTAAAAGCTGAACATATGATCAATAAGATCCAGTCAGGCATGTTTAGTCTACTAAACATGTCTGGATTGGGTTGATGCAGTTGATCAACAGATCATAAAGGCACATGATTTTATAATATTTGTACAAAACCATTTTGCAATGTGAACTGATATTTGAAAAACAGTTGTCTATGTGTTTGACTAAGGCCTACTCAGAGTAGACCCATTAATATATATATTTTAGGCCAGTTTATAACACTGATTCATATTGTATGTAAATTTGGAAAGTATATGCTTATATATGTTTATATGCAACTGTGGCGTTCCCACAGTTCTCTCTCTCTGTGTGAGAGACTCACTTTTTGTCCATGTGTGTGCTCTGTAGCAGATTTACGGATACGTCATACATCCATTTTGTAATCATATCTATGTCATATATGTATGGTTACAAAATGGATATATGACATTTCTGTGTGAAGGGACCCTTGGAGTCCTGTTTTTGTTTTGGTGCAGCTTTAGGCTTTGCTAAAGGTAAAGGTGAAGGTACCCCTGACCATTAGGTCCAGTTATGGACGACTTTGGGGTTGTGGCGCTCATCTCGCTCTATAGGCCGAGGGAGCTGGCGTTTGTCCGCAGACAGCTTCCAGATCATGTGGCCAGCATGACTGGCGAACCAGGCTTTGCTAGTGGGCATTTATTCGTGACTACTTAATCATTGCTGCAAACAGTATGCTGCTCAACACTGGGTCTATAGAGTAGAAACGTGGTGGGACTTGTGTGCCCTCTTTCACATCTAAAACAAAGATGAATGTCAGATACATATGGGCAAATATCTGCATGAGATTTCTGTAGTAAACTTGTCGGATAGAATACAGACTCTTACATGAAGAAAGTGGTTAGATGGATCTGTGTTTACTAATAAGATAGAGATTAGTATATGAGCATTATATGATATAAGGTAGAACAGGAGCCTGTCATTAGAGGGAGCAAATAATAGTTGGTTATGGGTTAGAATAAGAGTTCAAAATGTTTTTGAGAGAATTTGATAGACTGTAATAAGCCAGTATCAAAGTTCATTATCTTGTGGAAAGTGACTGGTTACATTAAACATTTCATGTCATGAAATTGTAATGAGATGATTAAATGAGATTGTATGTTGCTAAGGGCACCAGTATTTGAACAATGCTTTCAAAGAATCTTTTAATACATTTGTAAGCAGCCTTTGAAAGTTTCACCCTACAGTCAATACAGTCGTACCTTGGTAGTCAAACGCCTTAGTTGTCGAACAAATCGACTCCCGGTTGTCGCAAACCCGGAAGTGAGTGTTGGTTTGCAAATGTTTTTGGGAAGCCGAACATCCAGTGCGGCTTCCGCAGCTTCCGATTGGCTTCCGATTGTGCCTTGGTTTTTGAACCCTTTCGGGAGTCGAACAGACTCCCGGAATGGATTAAATGTGAGAACCAAGGTACCACTGTACAGAAGTACCACAAGTAAGACACCAACTCCTTTCAGCAGACAACCCTTGCTGTCCCCAAACTTGAAGCTTGTTGAGTTTTCAGCTGAAGAGCTAGAGGCATTGCAAGAGTTAAAATATTTGTTTGGATTAGAATTGTACTGTATTTAATAAGTACTACGGTAGGAATGCCTAACTATGCATCCTGTAAGACTGAGATTATTTTAAGAATGTAACAATTTTCTGTGAATATTAGAAATCATGTTTGAAAATTAGGTTTATTGTGAATCTCCATGCTGGTAAAGGAATTACTGAATCTGCCTAGAAGAGTGCATTTTTATGAAATCCTCTGGCAGCCATGAAACAGCCCCCATAATAGTTTTGTGATTGCTGATATGCATTTCTGGGTTTCAATTCTGCAGGGTAGCCATTGATACAAAACAGTTAATGCCAGCAACCCAAGGAAAATTGAGATAATCTTACTTCACAAGAATGTTGTCTTAGAAGTATTTTGTTCGACCTGCGAAAGCAACAGGTTTTATTGAAAAGTATTAAAATGTTAGCTTTGCATATTTTAAATAGAACTCATTTGTGTTTGTGTATCTGGGTATGTGTGTTGTATGCTGCTGGCCCTACTGGAGGTCTTCCACATTGCTACAGCGAATTTAATTAAAATAATCAGAAAATCTTAATGATACAATGATCTGAAGAAATGTAAATTATAGGGCACTTATCATGTAGCAAAGTTATTCCAGGTTTCTTTGTACAGTCCTGTTATTTACCACATCTGAGGCCTGATGTCAGTCATTGATTACCATGCAGAAACACTTTCCCAAAATGCCTTTCCTTGCCATTAACATGATATGAAGCCTCAGTAAACTCATTCTGAGTCTTCATAACCAAGGAGCTTTATTTGACAGAACCAACCTCCAGGGTAGTGTATTAATGTGGAGAAATACCATATGATAAAGAAGTAAGTTGTATTCACCCAAGGGTGGTCTGTGCATGAGGCAAGGTGAAGTCATTTGCCTCAGGCGGATCTGACCCTCTTCCCTCCCCCTCCTTGCCCCCACTGTTGTACTGCTGCCAGCGCTTTCCATGCTGTGGATCCAGTGCACTTGCCCTTGCCACTGTGTCCTTGCCATTGCTGTGGCCATTGCAGCCATAGCCACAGTTGTGGTGATGGGTCGGGCAGCAGTGACAGCGGAGGGAGGGGGCAGGGGACCAGATCTGCGGGGGGGGGGGCAGGCATCAGGGGCGTAGGCAAAATGTCTTGGGCCAGCCCTGTATTTACCAATGCTATACATAATGCAGGGACTAAGCTAGGCTTTATTTCACCCTGGTAAAAAAATTAGTTTGGCATCCTATGCACATTTGTGTACACACACAGAGAGAGACTAGGAGCCTCAATGGCATCCCTCTGGAGGCTTCACCTGGGGCAAAAAACATGGCTAGCCATCCCCCCACCCCCGAAAGCTGCGGCTCTGCATCTTGGTAGCATCGGGAACAGCTAATCCAGGGGTCCCCAGACTTACCTGGCTTTGGGCCGGTGCCCGCCGTGCCGATCGTGCGGCGGGCCGGACGGCAGGGGAGTGCACGCGCAGTGGGCCAGAGGGCGGAGGATTGCGCGCCCGTGCACATGCGCGCACACACTTACTGGCGCGGTGGCGCGCTTCCAGGTCAGAAAAATTGCCGAAAATCGTTTGTGCGCATGCGTATGGGCCTCCCCCCTACCTGGAAGTGCACCGGAAATGACCTCTTCTGGGTCGGGAGAGGCCCATACGCATGTGCACAAACGTTTTTCGGCACTTTTTTCCGATCTGGAAGTGCGCCGCCGCGCTGCACGCTGTAAGAGCGGGCGGCGGCAGCGGGCGGCGGGGGTCGTTGCGGGCCAGATTGGGAGGCCAATTGGGCCGCATCTGGCCCGCGGGCCGTAGTTTGGGGACCCCTGAGCTAATCACACAAAGCATTCTTCATAACATACAGTCTGTTTCAGAATATTGGAGTGTGAGTTAAATTAGCAGGTCTGAGAACTGAAGCACTGTTCAGTCTTGCCTTTGCTTTGTATTTACTGTAGTCGCACAAAGGAGTATTACTCTTCCTTTTGCTGCTGAATTTGAGACCATTTAAAGATAATAGTGTTCTTACTACTGTCTTATTTTCCCCAATAGACGTGTTATATATGTGATGAGCAAGGCAGAGAAAGTAAAGCAGCCACTGGCGCTTGCATGACTTGTAACAAGCATGGATGCCGCCAAGCTTTCCATGTAACATGGTAAGTAAGCAATTCCCACTTGTGTGCATTCCTGGTTTCCTCTCTCCAAGTTATATTGTTTTACTGCCCTGGTAGATGTGGCTCCATGGTGGGGCATGATTCCAGTTAAAATAATCACTTGTTATAGCATGGTTGTAGTAAGTACATTTTACTTAACCATTATTTCTATAATTCATTTTACAATTTGTGCTGCGGGAGTGCAGAAATACGGCTTGATGTCCTCCCTACTTACAAACGGCAGTAACCTTAAAACATTTTTCTGATTAGATTTTCAAGTGCATGTTTACACACTCTAAATATCTAAAGAACCTGTTTTAAGGAGCAGTTCTGTGTGTCCCTGGAAGGAGGCTGAGAGGTTGTAGGATGCTGCGGAGAGGGAGGTCTATGGGCACAGGCCTCCCTAGTACAGTATGATGGCATAAGTTCTGTTGCCGTCATTCTACTACCAGCAGTGTTCTGAGGATGGTAGAGAAACAGGGCCTTCTGGGACATATTGGGGAAGGCATTTTATCCACTTGATCCCAGACCCCATTGTTGTCCAGACATGCCAACAGAAAGGGAGAAAAACTATTTCCCCTTTCATTCCTTATTTTCCTTCCCATTAGTGTCAATGGGATGGGGGGAAAAAATAGAAGGCTGAAAGGAGGGGAGTGGAGCCTCTGCCTCCCAGCTCCTGACTTCCACCTTGACCAGCCCAAGCTGGGAGAGCTTAGGAAGTGGCATTCTCTCTACCATAGATCCCTCCCCCCTGGCAACTTTGGGATTCCTCTTCTAAATATTTTGTTGAGCAGTTACATTTTCCATCTTCAGTATCTGATTTCTTCCTCTCTTTTTCTTCTTCTCAGTGCACAGTTTGCAGGACTTCTTTGTGAAGAAGAAGGCAATGGTGCAGATAACGTCCAGTATTGTGGCTACTGTAAATACCATTTCAGTAAGCTGGTAAGAATCTGTTGAATTTAGTGTTTCAAACACTGTATTTTACTAATAACATGTACACCTAACAATTAGCCACTAACAAGGTGTTGCTTTTACTAAATAGTGACTAAAATGTAATCTTGTGGCCATTTAAATTTTTTTAGTGAATGGCAATTTTGACTTTCCAGTTTTATTTCATAGTGAATTTAATCTTTGTTATGAGATTAGCCTGAGGAACACCCACATTTTAATACAAGATGTGTACCTTGCCTTATAAAGAAAAAGCTTCCTGACTAAATCAGACAGCCATCCAGTCCATCGGTCTTACAGCAGTGCCCCCCCCACCCCAGATATCTCTGGGAAGCCCCAGATCAGAACATGATGGTAATAGCCATGCACTGATCTCTGTCCCCTATAGCTAGTAAGGTTCCTTTTTAGCTATCATAATAATAGCAACTAGCTGGCTTCCTGATTCTCTTGCTCTTATTTTAACTAATACTTAAAAAAATAGCAAATCCCCCCACTTGTTTTATGTACATTTGGTTTGTCAGACACTTTTTATTGTGTCCCTCACTATGTTTCAATTCAGGCAAGCCCTGCAATTTTTGAAAGAAAAATTCTTGACTTTTATAGCATTCTTTATTATTTGCATTGTTTATGTGCCACCCTAAAACAAAAACTATCTGCGCTGCTTTGAACATAAAAATACACATTACAATAAAAGTATAATAAAAACACAGCAATAAAATCAGAACATTGGAATAAAAGTCCACTGAATTAAATAATATTCAAAACACAATGTTCAAAGGCATGGGAAAATTAGGAGGTATTTCTTGGTGGGGAGGAAAAATCTACCAGAGGAGGTGTGAGGCAGACCTCTCTAGAAACTGAATTCAACAAGTGCTACTGGTACAAAGGACCCTTTCTTAATACTGCTATTTAACTACCCTTGCATCTTTTCAGATTTATTGGTGCCTTTTTTCACCTGTTGTAGCTATTATTAAAGAAGTTTAAAATAATTTCAAAGCTTCTTGAAGTGATTTGGCTCGCCCAACTATATATGTTTTAGCTTACTTTTACCTAATAATAATCAATAATAATATTAATGTTAATTCCCCGTTTTACAGTTTAAGACGACTAAGGGAATTTTTGGTGATTTTTCATATTCACTATATTTAAGCATGATTGTATTGTGTTCATTGTTTGCATCTTCTGCCAGATCCTATTCACCTTTTGGAATTAAATACATAGATTTTATTTTTGGTGAGTTCCATGATTGACCATCCCATCTGGAGTCATTTATTGTCTCTAGAAAATTTGTGCCTATTGTGATATGATTCCCCCCACCCCCAGAGAAATTTCATGGAGTTAAAGTCTCCTGTTATAATATTTCCAACCTTAGCTGCATCCCTGATAACCTTTTTTGTAATTTAGCCTATTTTACAAGCCTAAATGGGAGTAAGTCTAACTGGATTCAATGAGACTTGCTTCAGAACAGGCATGCATAGGATTTATGCTGTCAGTCACTATTAGAGCAATGGCCATATATTATTATTTTTACTTGGATTTTGGGGATAAACTTTATGTTCTAATTTTTCTAATTTATTCAGTTAAATAATGCCATTTCTTAAAAATTGTATGTGAGGATAATCACATGCTGTTGACTTTTCAGTATTCTCATAGGTTTCTGATGCAGCAAATATTGCTATGTTTTCTTCCAATTCCGAGCTTCCTAATTTATTTATTTTGTCCTTCTCCTAAAATTATGTTTCTGTGTAGGATTTCAAGTGACATTTGAGTGTTTCTGAACAGCTCCCATTAGTTTCTGTGCTTGCTGTCAGTTTCTGTTCTATCTGTACTCTGAGGGTGTAGATTAAGGCTCCAGATTGTTCCATTGCTGCCACATCTCTACCTGCATGACACCTGACATCAGGTGTGGGCAGGTGGGCATGGTTTGGGGGAAAGTGCCTTGTGAGCCAAATTTGGTCCCATGTTGGGCCTGATTTGACCTGAAGGCCACTGCTTCTCCCCACCCTTGATATAGAATAACAGCTGTAAAGTTGGGCTTTATAACCTATGATTTAAATGCTAGATTCTGATTCCTTTGGGATTCAAGATAAACAAGTGTTGTCAATGCAGAATGTGATCCAGAGACGTGGAATGAATCTGATTTAACTTATTCATAAGCTATATATACTTCATAGCTGACTAGTGAGGATTCTGCTGTGTATACAGCCCCCCCCCCACTCTAGCATATTAAAGTGTTAGACCTGAATTTGGTGTTTCTCAGATCTCGCAGGCAATGGACCCTCAGTAGGATGCCTGCTTGGTCCCTCCCCTTCCCAGAACACACTTAAGTTCTGCAAAAGTTTCCTTTCCCTTCTGATCTTCACTTGCTACTACTGTAAACCCTCCTGACTTCCCACTTTCTTTGCCTGGATTTTTCCCTGCTTTGCCATGTGGATTTAGTCATCTTGCTTGCATTTCATCGTTTGCTCATAGATACCTTTTTGTCTTCTCTTGTCTTGATCTATGGTCAGAACCGGGATAGGAATAGCAGCTCAGAATTGCTTGCCTCCCTGTAGCACTAGTATCAGCAGGAGGACTGTTTATTCTATTATCAGTAAATGCTAGAAACAACTATAACTGGAGTTGCCTTGGCTACTTGCTTTGCTTGAACACTAGTACTAGGGATTAGGATTTTATTCTGTTCTTTTCTCCTCCCTGACAGCCTTAATATTTTATAAGGATCTCTGATCAAAGTGGAGTTAAGGTTTCAAATTCCACATCATAAGCAGGAATAACTCCACTGATTCAGTTGTTTGCATTTGACTACTGTACTTTCATTGATAGAAAAATAAGGTTATCTATGTAAAATGAGTACTGATGTTAATATCTCACAGTTTACTAATGGCACAGCCAAGACTCTATAAACCTGCATGTCTGAGATCATGCAGTGGAGCTGACAGTATGGCTTCTGATGTAATATGTGCATTTTTAAAAGTTTGTGTATAGTAAGGGGACTGGACCCTTTCTATCTCCAGTCCACTCAGCAGTCAAATTTTGGATGTTCTGTTTGCATATTGGTGTACACAGCCACAACCTAAAATGTGCAACTTGTAAATTTCAGTTTTGTGGTATATAGGGCCGACTTGTGTTAGACTTTATGCAGTGGTGAACGGTGCTGCCTGGCTGCATGGGGCAGCACCCCCTGGGGGTGGGGCATTGCGCCAGGACGAGCCAGGACGGACTGTGCATGTCCGCACATGCACAGTCCGTCTGGGTTGGCGCTGCTGCTCTGCTCAGCTGGCGTGCTCTGAAGCAGAGTGGGTTGCTGGGCGGCAGTTTGCCACCTGGCAACCCGCTCCGTAGCGCATTCTGCTTCTTCCTGCTTGGGCGGAGGAGGCGAGGGGCAGGCCAGGGGCCGGGGGCACTGCCCCCGTGCTGCCTCCACCAGAGTAGAGCTAGGGGTGGTCCGCCCCCTTCGCCCCTCCCTTGCTACGCGCCTGACTTTATGCACATAGACTCCTATGCAAACATGATATCTAATGAGCAGCTGTCATGCAGATCCAGGGGCATGAAAGTACAACCACCTATTCTCTTTGAGAATATAAGGAAAGCCCTGTTGGATCAAGGCAGAGACCCATCTAGTCCAGCCAGATGCCTATGGGCTGCCTGCAAACAGGACCTGAAATAAAGAGTCCTCTCCTCTCCTGTCGTTTCCAGAAGCTGGTATTTAGAAGCATGGCTGCCTCTGACTGTGGAGGCAGACCATTGTTATCATGACTACTAGCCACTGATAGCTGTATCATCCATTAATTTGTCTACTCCTCTTTTAAAGCCATCCAAGTTGGTGGCCATCACTGCTTACTGTGGAAGTTAGTTCCATAGTTTAACTATGCATTGCACTTTCTTTTAACTGTCCCAAAATTTCCAACATTCATTGGAATGCTGCAAATTTTAGTGTTGGAATGCTGCACGTTTTAGTGTTATGTGTTTAGTGTTATGAAAGAGGGAGAAAAACATTTTTTCCATTTCCTCCATGCCATGCATAATTTTATGAATTTCTATCATGTCACCTCTTTCTCACCTTTCCTATGATTTAAAAAGTCCAAAATGTTGCAACTTCCTCATAGGGGAGTTTTTCCAACCCTTTGATCTTTTTGGTCGCAGTTTTCTGAAACTTTTCTAATTCTACAATACACTTTTTGAAATGAAGCAACCAGAACTAGTATTCCAAATGTGGTCATACCATAGATTTGTATAACGGCAGTATGATATTGGCAGTTTTATTTTCCATTCCTTTCCGAATGATCCCTAGTATGGAATTTGCAGTTTTCACAGCTGTTGCCCACCAGGTAAACATTTTAATTGAGCTATTCATTATAATCTCAAGGTCTCTTTCCTGGTCACTTGGTGCCAGCTCAGACCTCAGGAGTGTGTGTGTGTGTGTGTGTGTGTGTGTGTGTGTGTGTGTGTGTAAGATTTCTTTTGTACCAACATGCAAATTTTTATACTTGTTTACATTGAATTACTATTGCCATTTTTCTGTCCATTCGCTCAGTTAGTTTTAGTGACCCTGAACAATTTTTTATTATCAGCAAACATTGCCACTTCACTGCTCACTCCTAATTCTAAATTGTTTATGAACAAATAAAGAGGTACAGGTCCCAATACTGATCCCGGGCGGCCTCCACTTTCTACAACTGCCATTTATTTCTGATCCACAAGAGGACCTTTCCTTTTATTCCATGACTGTTAAGCTTGGTCAGGAGTCAGAGTTTTTTGAGAGTCCATGTACACATTATCTGTATGCTTGCTATCTCTCACAAAGACCCAAAATAGGTTAGTAAGACAGGACTTGCCGTTGCAGAAGCCATGTTGGCTCTGCTTCAGCAAGGCTTGTTTTTCTATATGCTTCATTATTTTATCTTTGACAATTCTTTCCACCATTTTTCCTGGGATAAACGTTAAGCTATTTGGCCTGTAATTTCCAGGATTCTCCCAGTTCCCTTTTAAGAAATTGGTGTACACTGGCTGCTTTCTAGTTCTCAGGGACAAGTTATATATTTTTGTTAGAATATCAACAATTTCACATTTGAGTTCTTTGAGAAACTTGCAAGTGAAGGCCATCCAGACCAAGTGATCTATTAGGTGTAAAACTTCATCTCTTAGCAGCACTATCTGCCTCAGACATCTTTGCACTAGTAGCTCTCATAACCTCTGTATAGATCAGTAGTTGCCGTAGAATCATTACAATTTTTCAAATTTCTGTGGCTTTCCTTGTTATGGAATGATGCCTGAAAAAGTACAGGATGAGGCTTTTTAAGTGGTTGGGCTTCTAATAACAAAAGGCACAGCTTTCCCCATGAACTCTCAATTCATGTATTTAAACACCTGTTGTTCTGCAGCATTTTATAAATCCCCACTTTTCTCCAGTCAGTGACATGATACCTTGAAACAATAAAATTCATGCACGGCAGAAAGTCCACAGAAAAATACGTTACTCAAGTAAGAAAGAGAGCATTAATTGAATGGTTGCAGAATTCTCCAGTGTAAATAAATCTTCAAACTTGCATTTTCTGGTTTTCAATGCATAGAAAAAATTGAATTGTGCATTATTTTCTTCAGCACTATAAAAGTACAAGTAAATAATGTGCCAGAATTATATTGAGGATTATTGAGGCTACAGTTGTTGAAGCATTTATTTGTTATTTTTAAGCACTATGCAAATAAATACTGCATAGATAATAAAAAACACAAGTCTAATATAAATTCTGCTTCTTGGGAAATGTTTTAATACTTGGATTGTCTCTTTAAATATTGCTACTTTTTAAAAGGTATGATTACCTAGAACTACTGTTGATTCTGAAATGGGTTGATTCTGACGCAGCTACTCTTTAGCTGTTTAACTGTCGGCTTCAATGTGCAAATGAATAGAAGTTGCTAATTCTTTAGGCCAGGAACTACTAATAGGTGCTGTTTATTTAAGTTGGAAAGAGTTTTCCTCACAGAAGCATGTCTTAATATATGCAAATTCAGCAAAATAATGCTTTTAATCTTATGATACTGACTTTATTAAAGGTACCTTTACAAATAGTGGCAGTGAAGATAGCAGGGTTTTTATTCTTGTCTTTTCATACTCCTCAGAACAGCTTTGTTTAGATTATGAGTGTTTTGGTTAGCTCTGGAGTTATGAATTTGTGTTTTGATTGATAAGGTGCTTGTCAGACATGGTATAGATGGCTTTTATGTATATTCATTTCATGAATATATATATGTATGTATGTATGTATATATATTTTCTCTTTTTAGAAAAAGAGCAAACGGGCATCTAATAGGTCATATGATCAAAGTTTAAGTGATTCTTCCTCTCACTCTCAGGATAAGCACCATGAGAAAGAGAAAAAAGTAAGTGGATCTGTTATATAACACATCTGCTTTTATTGTGTTAGCACCTTCTAAATGTTTAATCAGTAATCATTAAATGTATGAGGATGTTTGGTTTCTTCAGTGTGGGAAACAGCTATTTTAATACTGTGTGCATGTTGATCCAGTGATAACAAGACCTAGTGGAGGAGCTCTCCTTTTTGTTCCTTACATTTCATTCTACCAGTGTCCTTGTTTCAAGTTGCGGGGAAAGGGGATTAGAGTAGGGTTTCTTGCATGCAATTGATTTTTTTTTTATAGATTTTGTCATATTATAGTGAAGCTGGTTTTCATTTGACTATACGAATAGCATATTAGTTCTTAAAAATATCAGTTTCTGCATATCTT
Source organism: Zootoca vivipara (assembly GCF_965207765.1). Taxonomy (NCBI): domain Eukaryota; kingdom Metazoa; phylum Chordata; class Lepidosauria; order Squamata; family Lacertidae; genus Zootoca; species Zootoca vivipara. Next base: position 36,619,526 of record NC_142594.1, read on the forward strand.
ATTATTGCAATCTTTCATGTACCCATTTCACTTCTGTTGAAGAAAGCTAGCTAGAAGTTGTTGGCTGATCTTTTGGTGGTACTTGCAGTCTTTTCTGCATTGTAATTACATACAAGATGCTATTATCATTCATATGGAAATTTGTAATCTCAGTAAATTGTAAAAAATAAATCACTAAAGACTAATTGCATCTCTGTTGACTTGTTCTTCTTATACTTTGATTTTAGATAGTTTAGGGAAGAAGGTTGATTCAGTGTTGGTAAGTGAATACTTGCAAATTTTTGGCTCACAATACCAAATTTATAATTGCTTTAAGTTATTTGTTTTCCATTGCATAGAACTAAAGCAGCAGATATAATTCAAACCTCCATAAGAGGAGAGTAGACTCTGTCTGGATATTCCAAGCCCATGTTCAGTGTTACCTTGTTTTGTGAACTATTTTGTTGGGGAAACGACTCTGCTTTTCCAACCTAGTCATATTTGCTAGGATACAGAAAGGTATACATTAAAGTCAGCTCAGCTTCTTGCTGGTGATGTAGGATGGGGCACAATCCTGAAATTGTATTTCATAAAATGTAATTAGCAAATAAGTGAATCTATAAAATTCCAGTCAATCTGAGTAGTTTCAAGTTGTATCAGTCATAAATATGACTTCTGTAGAGGATGAAGTATGATAAGCTGCCCATAGATATTGTTGTAGGTAGAACGATCCTATAGTGGAAAAGAATGTGGCTAACATACTTTTAAATTAGATTCACTTTAATACCGTCTGCAACTAACAAGTAGTATGTTTCTACAGACAGACACAGTGGAAGTGAAGGGGCCAGTTCTGTTCCAGGAAATAGCTTTGAGAGTACAGGGTTTCTGAATCAAGGCAAAAAAACAACAACGTTTTAGGCCACCAGAGTAAGAAGTCAAGGCAGGGTAAAGCCTCTGGGTTATGGCAATGCAAGGGTTTCAAGATTCATTGGCACCCTGAATAACTCAATGCAAAACTCAGGCTAGAGACTCCATAACAGTAGAGATTAAATGTTGCCTGAGCATGGCAGATTTTCAGACTTAATAGAAGCTGTAGCTCTATCTGAGTTACTAGTTTCACCTTAAGTGAGACAAGGCCTGCCTTGACAGATTGGGAGAGTTTGTGGTTCTGTTAAGACTTCTGAGTTGGAGTTCTCTGAGTCAGAGGAGGGAAAGTGACTGGCATAATAGACTCCTCTTTCATTAGTATTTCTGGACAGGTCTTCTCAGAGGTCTAGAGAGGCCTGGGCCACTTCCAACTTTTGTGACTTCCAACTTTTGTGACCTCTACTCTGAATAAAAACTAGAAACAATGAGTCAACACACTAAAACAAAAGAATACAACCCTTCCCCCTCCCTATTCAACAACCAAAAAAACTGTTTCCTTCAGACTCAGAGCAAGAAATACAAAGGAAACTCTCTTCTCAAATATTTAGGCTGCAATCCTAATCCCAATGGAAGTAACCTCCATTGAATTCAATATAATGTATTTCTTATGGTTAGCATTACCCTTAAAATCAACAGCCTCTCTGCACATGTGTGCAAGTGCACAAGGGCTCTTTGGATCCCAGCCATAGATAACCCTAATTATCCTAATGATGCAGAAAGAGGCACAGTAGCTGTGTGTTGACATTTCCATCTTAGAAGTAGGTAGAAGGCCAAAAATTAGAGGCTTTCTCAAGATTATTAACCAAGGCTCTTGGTCTTGCCTCCCTCACCATGTCTCTAGGCCATACATAATATGAATAAGTTTTTATCCTGGGATTCTAGTTACGTTCCCCCCACCTTTCTGAGCAGTTTGAATATCCTTGTGCATTTGTCACACCAAGTTATTGACTACTAATCAGTTTTTTCCACTTTTGCACGGAGGGGGGTATTCGTGATACTCAGTTGTATTTTAAATGTATGGATGTTTTAATATTCTGTTACTAAAGCTAACAGCATTAGAATAATAGAACCTAATAGTGAGTTCATTCCTGGAGTGTAGATCCTTGTGGCACCATCCATGCATATGGGGGAATCCAAAAGGAACAAATTGCCAGTTAATCAGGCTCAGTGGTCACAGAAGAGTGCCTTTTTTAGGAGGAGTAATGCAAAACGGGGGATGGAGAGAAATTGGATATAGAATATCCTGGGAAAGGGCATAGCTGGCTGGCTGGAGCCCTTAACAGAAGCACTGCACACTGCCAAATGTTCTTGCAGGTCCCCTTGTATAGAACATTGCTGGAGTCTGCTTGTCTGTTGGGTAGTTTCTAAACCATTTTAAACTGATTTTAGCCTGAGAGCTAAGTTTTTAAAGTAAACAATTTCTTCTTAACAGTAGCAATTGCAAAGAAATCTGTTTTATATAATTTCTGTTTACAAAATTTCAAAATTCCTTATAGATGAATTTAAGTTTTGAAAATGTCATGATTCTTCCATAATTGCAAACATGAGAGACAGGTTTTACAGTTAAAAGACTATGCTGTGTTGCAGTGGAGGAGCAGGCATTAATGAACTGTTCATTTTAGTGTGTATCCTTCTTCAAGTCATAATGAAAACGTGGGTGGGAAACTCCTTGCTACACTTGTTCAACAAGCATTTCCAGCTCTTTGGAAGAGCTGCCAAGTGAAGACAACATGTAGTATGTGAACAAAATAAAACTGACTGAGCAACCAACCAAAACGATACTATAACATTTTTCCCCTTATTTAAAACTTTGTTGCTGTGAAATGCTTCTCTTTGTATTGCACTAAAGAAAATATTGATGCTGCAGATAGAATGAAGAATTCATTGTCCAGTAGCAAATATATTGTGTTAGATGTGCCAGAAAGTCATTTAAGGGTTTATGGTAGGACTTAAGATCTCCCTGTTACATTCCACTGGCTATAAAATTGGTGCCTTTAGAAGGGGAAAGAGCCTAACTACCAGTTGATATTATGTTTGGGGTATGTCTTTGTATGCTGAAGTGTCCTTATTTTGATGCTGGAGGTTTTTGGGCGGGGGGGGGGGGAATGGAGATACTTTTGAAGTCCTCTTGGTCTCCCTTTTGTCTGTGGAACTGCGCATATAGATTTGTTGTGTCACTTTCTTTCATTGATTGATGAACTAGCTGGCTTTATAGGGATGGCTATTTACATTTGGGTCACTGTTTATTCTTTATTATAATTAATGGTAGTATCATAGCTGATTTGCTCTCATCTCATAGCTGTTGTTGATGGGTTTTTTTGTTTTTTTTAAATGGATGCTTGTTCTTAAGAGTTTTAGGTGAAATTTATGGTCCAGTGTGTATAATTCAGCTGTTTACATTTTATTATATGCAGATGATGCTGTTTTAACCTTGCAAACCCACTTGGGACTTAGATGATTTACAAATTATTGCAGATTGTTATTGAAACAAATATTAACTATGAGAAGTAAAAAATTAATGGTCTTTCCAAAAGGGAAGGCCAAGTATTTTTCGGCCATGGGTATGGATAAGTATCTTGGGATCTTGTTTCATGAATCTACCAGTTAGGAAGTGTAGGCAAAGCATACAATAATAACATTAATTGGATTTTTCTACACAAAAGGAAGTAAAAATTTTCCAGCAACCATATGTATGTAGGCTGCAAAAAGTTGTGACCCAGATTTTGTTTGGAGCCTCAATCTTGTTTCCAGGACTCAGCTTTTCTTTGGAAGGAATTCAGTCTTCCTTTCTTAGAACTATACCTAAATGTGTTGCTGGTACTGCTTTTAATTTGGAAGTCAGTTTTAGCTCATTAAGTAACTTGGCATGGACATATTCAATTCATTATTGCCTTCAAATTTGCTCCTTTACCTCTTCCAACTCTTTGGTCTGTCAGGTGCTGCTTTGTGTCTTTCTGGAAAAGCGAGTTAAGTGGAAAAAACTGCTGTTGGTTGTTCTCCTGTTTTCTGCTCTCACTGGAATTAGTAGTTGAATAGAGAATAAATATATAGGCGGGCAAGAGCTACATCTATTAGCTAGTGGAACATCTACTGTACGTCATTGGTCTTGGCTTCATCTGCTTCTAATAATGGTGTGTCAATACAGTACTAATGCCTCAGTACAGAAGAGTATTTTATTGGACCATTTTAATATTAATTCTTCAAAGAGTTTAGAGGGCAGAATTGCTAGATAGTTTTCATTTAAAGATAGAGGCTGTCCATGTAACCACACAGACTGAAACAGTCTCATGTGTTCTTTTACTGTAGTTTTTATCAGGAGCTTAGAGAATGTATTGTATATCCTTTTATAAGACAGCTTCCTAGTTGATCTTATTACAGAGCAGGTGGCAAAATATCTGAATGGTGTCATATTTCTTGTTCTTAGATTTTCAGGTTTTAAACAGTTTGCTTCAATGTGGCTGCAAATTTGTCTTTTGTCTTTTGACCTGTTAACCATAATAAACACCTGAATATCTAATTTAGGTGTCATTGCTATATATATGGTTTTGCTTTATGTTTTTGCTATTGTCATTTGCTAGAAGTTTGCCTTTTCAAATCATCGTATTTATTTATTGCAGTATTGATATTTTACTTTATGAAATTTGTATACCACCCTTCATCCATAGTTCTCAGGGCAGTTCACAGCAATAGGCTGTAATGCTTTCTTGAGGGCAGAGGAAGTCTTATAATGAAGAGCACATCCTTTGATAAGTGGTATATTCATTGTTGAATTGTTTCTTCTTAATATCTGCAACACTTGACTTTTCTGTATGCAGGGCAGTGATGGAATCTACTATATTTTGGTCCAAGGCACCAACAAGGTAACTGGCAGTGTTGGATCTCCAGTAGCAGTGGGAGGAACTCCCCTCAGGTTGTGGGTATGGTGGCTGCTGCAATAAGCAAATGACTAATTGGTTGACCATGGTGTTAAGAAGGCGTAAACTGTACTGTTGGTTCAGTGAGAGGGAGTTGATCAGGTCTGAACAGCAACTAATGCGATTGATTTCTACCCCACAGCTCTGGAAAGCTATGGAACTTTATATTCTTTCCATGATTCCTTTCCTCCTCAAACCAACTCTGACTCTAGGAACAAACTGTTTCTGAGATTCTGCCACGCCCAAAAGCTTTTCCATAGGTCAAATTGGGGAGTCTTGCTCCATCTCCACCATCACCCCCCCTCCACTAAAGCATAACCTCTGTATACAAAGTCATTCAGAACAGTGGACTTGGTGCCCCAGCCCCATATAATAACTATTTCCTTGACTTGTGCCTGCAAACAAATTGGGAGCCAATGAGATCAATCAAAAAGGGAATGACATGATCTTTGTAAAGTGTACCTGGAAGCAATCTTGCCACACCATTCTGCATCAGCTACACTTTCCAAACTCTTAGAGCACATTTGAGATGTGACAGGAGGGATGGTACCTCTGGTGGGGGACATGTTGTGCTCCTTCTGGGGTAGTTTGGCCACCTTTGGTCCCCACCCTGCACTCAGCTCTCACCTGTGGCTCCTAGAAGCTGCCAGCACGCAACAGTGGCCCTACCCTGGGAAATGGCTTTGACTGGCTCGCTAAATCAGGTGAGGGTCGCTGATTAGTCTCAACCCTCAGTGAATCAAGGACTTCCCCTGCATGCGATGACAGGATCTGGTTGAGTAAGCGGATGAAACCGGTAGTTGGTCCAGTGGTCAAGAAGGTGGTTTATGCACGTGCTATAGAGGGAAGTGAGAGGCAGATGGGGCTCATCAACCTGGGAAGGAGAAGGAAAACTCTGATCCTAAACCTCCATTGCCTTGCCTCCTTCCGGCAACTCCTGCAGCCAAGCTGGTGCCAAACATATTGTTCTGCTTTCCTTTGGAATGCACCAGCAAGGCCAAGAGCTGTCATCTGGGCAGCCCAGGACCTCTATAGACACAGCTTGCGCCCTGGGGGGAGGTCACTGGTGTAGCACTCAATTGTCCAAGCTGGATATTACCAAGGTATATTTGATAGTGCTTTTTAATTGTGACATGTTGAACTGTGTACATGTTATACAAACATATCCTGTATCGTGGTTAATTCTTATTGCAATTTTAAAGATAAATTTAAAATGTCATGATATGGATAATTAGCACTATAATATAGTTTGAAATTTTTATTGAACAAAACTAAAATCTACAAAACTAAAATCTACAAACTCCAAAATTCCAATCATCAAAAATAAAGGAATGATGTAAAATAAAATTACATTTTTTTAAAAAATGAATTTGTCTTTGTCAGCTAGTCATACTGCAAAGGGAAAAGTCGTAGCCAAACTAAATGATGGTCTACAAAAGAGAGAGCTTAAAAATGCCTTCTCTAGCATCGTGTTTAAATATACTTTGTTTTATAGCAATCTGAAGACCACAGAAGTTACTAAATATAATCTTTCCCAGGCAACCAAAATGTGTGCTTGGAATTTCCTCTTATGCTTCCAAATGCCTAAAATAATGTATGACTCCTGGAATAGTTAGAAAAGGTATCTCCCCACAGAACCACAAAGTCCATAAGCTTCCAAAAGAAGCCCAAATCAGCATGTGGCAACTGATTGCCATAGTTTCCTTTTCTATTGGTCTTAAGTTAGATTTACTAGGCCTGAAACTGCTGAAATGTTTGCTAGGCCAATATGTTTTCTGGTGTCATTTCCTATTCTAAGATAGCTCTCAAAATACTGTGGCTCTGTGTAATTAGGCTTGCATAGTTCTGTGGGTTCTGTGCTTTGAAAGGGATCTTACATAGCATTGGAAAGGAAAACTGAGCCACACAGAATAGATTGTATTTGTGTGGTTACTTGTACTTTATGTTTCCCACCCTTATATCACCACATACAAGGTTTACTATGCCTGCCAGCTGCACACATAGGAGGGAGCTGCATTGTGGTAGGAGGCATACTTCCTCTACTCAAATTCAAATATGCTGTACACTATAAATGGAAACAAGACAGCAGCTTACTGCTACTGCTGTTTTTCAAAAGCTTGAAAAAAAACCCCATAACATGCTTCTCTGAGCCAGTTAAGTATGGTTATTCTGTAATGAGCTAGTAGTTGGTAGGAAATAAACTAGACTTAATAGTTGTAGTCTGATGGCCTTTTGAGAGTTCATGTGACCCTTTCAGTTTGGTGAAAAACCTGGATGGTCTGTCCTATGAGATATAGGTAGCTTGCAGGATTGCTGGACACTGGGAAGATAGCACAGGGTGAACTTCATGGTAACCTTTGTGACAAACTGATACAACTGTAGAACAACAGCCTGTCTTTACTGGAAAAGAAGTCTCTTCCTATGCCACACAGTCTACAGACTTTCCCTCTGCTGATCTCAGTTGGAAATGGCTCGGTGGATCAGTTATGTTCTCAGCTGTCTGTATTTAGGTTAACTTGGTGACCTTTCCTTCGACTGTGTGCTGTGCTTTCCAAATGACTTAATGCACATATAATGTATGTTTTAGCCTAAGAAACTGTATGTTAAACTACATGTTTAGAATAAGAGTGAGTCTTATCTCCCCCAACCCTCACCCCACCCTGGATTATTCAGTTATTCAAATATATGTTGGGAATTATGAACATAGAACCAGGAGCCATTCCAATATTGATTAGTCATAAAATTTGAGATATTATGTACAGTATGTACTTAGTCTGAGTTTTTGGAACGTGTGGCTTGGGTTTTCTTACTTGGTTTTGATTGTTTTCAGTGTGCTTCAGCTGATATGTCTATGCAGGGATGGTATGTAGGACAGTGGCTTAGGGAAAGAATTACAGAAGGAGGAGGAGGAGCTGCCAGAGCCCCCTCTTCACACAACTACTTGCTTTCTGCCAACATTCCTGTCTTCCACATAGTCCAAAGGAAGTATCTGGGGATAGTGACACTTGAGTATCATGCTCTGCCATTTTGCTAGCACTACAACTAGCTGTAGTTTTTATATTTTATCTCTGGAGCAGAATCGTCATGCACTTGGTTAGGAAAAGCCAGGGAGACCCATAATTCATAAGCCTTGCTTGTTTAGCCTTGAGATGATTCTGATTAAATTGCCCTTCCATAGGAAGAGATTGTAGGAAACACATTTCTACTGCAACAGCCTGAATAGAAGGCAATGGGTGGAATTCAGTGTCATGCTTTTACAAACAGTCCCCACACTGTTATGGGGGTCCTCCAGACCTCCCCAGAGCCAATTTTGTGTGCATGTGCAGGAGAAGGACTGTCACTGACAGGGTGTGTTAGGTGAATCCTGACCTATTACTTTTCACCTTCCTGTTGAATCCTGCGGTGGCTTCAGTTGTTTCCACAACTTTGAGGTTAAAACACTACAATATAATCTGCATATGATGAAGTCTAGTCACATGAAGTATACAGTAATAGAAAAAAGCATACTGGCAGAAATTGCTTTTGCTAAAACCAAGTAACATAGCTAGTCCTCTGGAATAAATGTCTAGAAAACCATTATTTATTATTTCTAATACTACTGGCTATTATGTAACTTTGTTGTTACATTGGATGTAGCAACACAGTTAAGTGTTTTGGTTCTTCAAATCACAATTTGCAACATTTGCCTAGACTGTGGCATTCAGATATCCTGTTACAGTATTACCAAATTATGCTTCATCGGTTGGGAACGCTCTGCAGGCTTGCACTTCCTGTTCCCGTTTGGACTCATTTACTTCTTTCACTGCCTTTCACTGTTTAGCAATGACTGTGATTCATTGGGCTATCTCGGGCATTCCCAAACTTCGCCCCTCCAGATGTTTTGGACTACATTTCCCATCATCCCTGACCACTGGTTCTGTTAGCTAGGGATCATGGGAGTTGTAGGCCAAAACATCTGGAGGGCTGCAGTTTGGGGATGTCTGGGCTATCTGAACCAGCATAACCACAGCTACCCTACTGCTAACAAAAGTTTGCTCTCAAGCAATAAAACTATGATAAATTAAACCAGGATATAAGCCTAGTTTCTTTAGTTTAGTTTGAGAACCAGTGGTGGTTAGTAGTTACTATATTTATACCAGTTACAACATCATGATATAAGATGCTGGGTAGAGAAAGCTAGAGAAGCTCATAAATTATAAATCTCCCTTGATTGCTTCTTTAGCCTTGAAAATCTTCTGGTTAAATTGCCACAAAGGGCGGAAAAATATGCTTGGACAGGGAGAAGCGGTAATGAGGAGCACACAAAGCTAGGATGTGTTCTAATCACTGAAACATGGTTTGATAATCAATCAGAATAATGCCTGAACCAAACCTGCAACCAGGGCTTTTTTCAACTGGAACTCACCAGCATCTCTCAAGTGGGCACTACTGCCATTATAAGAGAACTATGGAGGCATTCATGGTGAGTTCTGACATCTTTTTTTGCTAGAAAAATAGCACTGCCTGCAACAATTCTCTGTCTTTGAGAGAAAGACAATCCTTTTTCAATTTCTCCTGTGAACTTATATAACTGTATGCTGGATAATTAGCACATAACTTTTTTTTTAACCATGGGGTAGCTTCAATATATGGGAAGTGATTACTGTGTGTCTGTGTCTACACTTTTGCATGACAGGGTGCTGTAGTGCTTAGAGTGCTGCTGAGCTGGCATGGAGGAGACCCAGGTGTAAACCCACATTCAGCTATGAAGCTTATATGGTGACCTTGGAATAGTCACTGTATTTCAGCCCTGAACATCTACAACTGCCATATTTAGAGTTACTGTTCTATATATATTTAAGAATAATACTGGAGACTGAAATCTCTTTTCAATTAGGATTGCGGAAATGTGATTCTCTAGTTCAGGGGTGGCCAACTCCCAAGAGACTGCGATCACAGAGTTAAAAACTGGCAGTGATCTACCCCCTTTTTGGGGGTTCAGGTCAAAGTTATTGAGCTTTTTTAGTAAGGAGGAAGGCCCATTGGGGGGGGGCTCGGGGTTGAGTTTTTTCAGGGAAGAGGTAAAATGTTGAGCTTTTTTTAGGGGAGCCAGAGTTGTTCAGCTTCTTTGTGGGGAGCCAATGATCTACCAGTGATCTACCACAGACATGCTGTGATCTACTGGTAGATCATGATCTACCTGTTGGACATGCCTGCTCTAGTTACTTTGCGGATGGAATTTATCTTCTGATAGTTAAGGTTTGTGTAACAGAGTATATAGAAAGAGTTGACATAATTATTCTTTTTGTCTTATATTATTGCAATTGCAAATGTTTGGCACTCTCATATATAGATTGTGTTTAGCTGCACTAATTCTTTGCCAGCTTAAAAACTGGCATTCTTTACTGATAATTCTAAAGTGTCAGTAGAAGTCTCTAATAGCCTTTTCTCTTTAGTTCCAAAAGAGTGCTCAGCGTCTTCAAAGACAGTTTCTATACAAATTGCTGAAATTGGTAGGATCTGTTGAGATAGGAGTTTATGCTTCAACCATAATATGGACAATCATAAATTGTTTTGAGCAGATGAATAGATTTTCCCCACTAGTGTTTCTTAAATTAATGCTGATGGAATTTGAAATCTTGAGCACTGAAGCTGCCAATGATATCTAATTCTTAGTTTATCATTTATATGTTGACTGAGCAAAACAAATCTGTTAATATTAACGGATTGCCTTCTGTCTTCCACATATGGTTTGGTTCACATGTAACACCAACAGCTGCAAATTATACCCATAATTATACCCATAATGCTTTGGAGCTATGGGAAGAAGCCTTGTGCCCATCCACTTCCCCTCTTTGTCAATCCTCCATTGTGCATTCCACTTCAATTAGGATTGCAGTCCTAGTTTGCCAGTTTGGATATAATGGCAAACTGTGGTTTGATCAAACCAAGAAGCAGAGTACCTGAGTACAGAGCTCATTCGTGTACTGCCAAGATGTGATTTGGCATTAGACATGAAACAGCTCAATGTGTCTACCTCTTGTACCTGTCCTCTAGTTTACTTTTCATTTCTTTTGCTTTGAGCTTTTTTGAAAGTATTTACTTTTGATCTGTAATTTTGCAGGAAGTCAATCTAAGGCACTTCCCCACCTCCCTAAATTCGAGATGAATAAGCTATGTGAATACATCATGCCAGTCAAATGCATACAGCATTGGGAGTATTTACTTCTCTTTTAAATAAACTACCGGTAAATGATTCCTATGGACCAGGCATAGGCAACCTTGGCTCTCCAGATGTTTTGGAACTACAACTCACATGATCTCTAGCTAACAAGGCCAGTGGTCAGGGATCATGGGAGTTGTAGTTCCAAACCATCTGGAGAGCCAAGGTTGCCTATGCCTGCTATAGACCATGCCAAGTTGTTTTCCTGTCTTTGCAAATGTTATTGCTGAATTTGTAAATAAATGTGAAAATTCATTCATCCATGTTTAAAACATATTCTTGTGTAATGTTCAGTTTTTAAGATTGGGTAGTTGTAATCTTGGGTTATTGTGTTTATATTATAACATGCATTATTCCCTTGATCTTGATTTGTTTATTGTTTTTATTGTCCTTATCAGGAAAGCAGTTTTACAGTCCATTATATACTTTATATATATAATGGACCCAGGTGGCGCTGTGGTTAAACCACTGAGCCTAGGGCTTGCCGATCAGAAGGTCGGCGGTTCGAATCCCTGTGATGGGGTGAGCTCCCATTGCTTGGTCCCAGCTCCTGCCAACCTAGCAGTTCGAAAGCACGTCAAAATGCAAGTAGATAAATAGGAACCGCTACAGCGGGAAGGTAAACGGCGTTTCCATGTGCTGCTCTGGTTCGCCAGAAGCAGCTTTGTCATGCTGGCCACATGACCTGGAAGCTGTCTTCGGACAAACGCCGGCTCCCTCGGCCAATAATGCGAGATGAGCGCGCAACCCCAGAGTCGGTCACGACTGGACCTAATGGTCAGGGGTCCCTTTACCTTTACCTTTTATATACTTTATATACTGCCAACCTAGCAGTTCGAAAGCACGTCAAAGTGCAAGTAGATAAATAGGTACCGCTACAGCGGGAAGGTAAACGGCGTTTCCGTGTGCTGCTCTGGTTCGCCAGAAGCGGCTTTGTCATGCTGGCCACATGACCTGGAAGCTGTACGCCGGCTCCCTCGGCCAATAACGCGAGATGAGTGCCGCAACCCCAGAGTCGGTCACGACTGGACCTAATGGTCAGGGGTCCCTTTACCTTTATATACTTTGTACCTCAGCATTCAGCTAGACATTTGTGCCATTTTCTAGTAGTACTTTATGTACTATTTTCACGATTTGGTTCAGTTACTGAATTCTATCAATAAATGTTTCCACAGTTGGCACAACTCTTCTGCATGTTTTAAAGATATATCACATCTTACTCCTCTGAGCTTGCAGAACGAATACCTTTATTTTTAATTAGTTACTATGACTTTTTAATGTCCAAATGATAGGTGGTAATGTGTTTTTTTGGAGAGAGAAGGGGAAGTAAAGCTTTCCCTCAGTTTTAAATAAAATAATGATTTCAAACAGTATAACAGTACAATCCTATACAAGTCTACTCAGAATTAAATATCATGTAGTTTGACTGCAGAGTAAATGTGTATAGGATAGCACCACTGCAGTCTATTTGTTTAAAAATAACTGATGGTAATTTGCAGTGTTTTATTACAGTGTAGCACAACAACAGACACTTTTAGCTTTTCTGCAGATCATGCTGGCAATCCGTTAACAATCATTAAGAAATTGGAAGGAAATTGTTTGGCTGCAGCAACAAAATATATACTCTATATATGCAGCAACAAAATATATACTCTGGTCTCTTAACTATGCTTAAGAAAGTGCTGCTTACTGATTCTGTCTGGATTAGTGATTAATATTAGTAGTTTTTAAAAGATGGTCTTTTTAAAGATGGCAACCCAGTTTTAAGAAACGTTAATTAAGACTGCAATGCTGTATGAATTTACCTGAGAGTACGCCTATGGTATGTAAATAATATTACACATGTGAATGTAATAAATATTAAAACAGAACAGTACATTTTTTAAAAAAGCATATTTCTAAGGAAGACTATGATTTTAAAAAGGTTTTTTTTTACAGCAACAGAAAAAAATAAATACAAAAAGAGAGAGCATAGGCATAAATATTTAGCTTTCATTCTGCAACTAGTGTTAATTCTGTCAGATACTATGCTCATTTACCTGTTTTTTGGGGGGGGAGAGGGAGCATTCATGTATCAAAACAAGATTGCCCAATTGAGATTATTCTCTCTCTGCCTTTCCTCTAAATAAAGCTGCCCATCTATATCTCCTCCAATAAATCCATTATTACACTGTTTCCTGGTGATGGCTATCTGGCAGGGCGACAGAGTGCAGAGTAGCAAGTGAGGGTGTTTTCTGTAGCTAATGGTACTGGCATCCCTCTTGTGGCTCATTGAATTGCTTCCGAGGAAGGAAGAACCATTTGCAATAATATAAAGGGGCAGAGTGGTTTGGTTGCTGCTGGAACAGCAGAGACAGGATTATCTTCTCATCTCTTGCTTGGGGCTGCTGCTTCACCTTCTGCTTGGTTCCCCTGACCTCCAGACAAGAAGAGCTGAGGATGGAAGAGCTATCATACTCCCTGTGATGCCTTCTTCACCCACTTCTCACTCACTCTTGCCCAGGTGGGAAAACAAGTAAAGACTGATACACACACACACACCCTCCTCCTTGGCTCTTTTGCACAAGCTGTGCTCTGCTAAGGGAGGGAAATAAAAAGTGGAAAAACTCAGGATTTATATTACTCCTAGGTGGCTTACTGCATACCATCTGCAGTGGAGATTGGCTCGGAAGTTAGGGACTTTGTAAAGAGGCACAGGAGTGATTAAAACTGCTAATGAAAATTGTTGGAACACATATAGTTGATATGTGCATATTGTTGGTTTTTTATTTTGGTTGTAATAGCTGCTGAAGTTTTGTGCTCACTCTTATTGGTCGAATGATATTTGATTATTAAACATGTACATTTCAACAGAAAATATTTTTTAGAAGGATTTCATCCGGAACCTTAGTTTTCTTTTTGCATTCCTATGTCCATGTTTTTCAGATACTTTATTGAATGATATAATTTATTGCCTTTCCAGCAAAAATTGCTCAAAAAGTATATAAATGCAAAATAAAGCATAAGAGCAGATTATGCCAAAATCCTCATTTTGCCAGTGACAAGTACCAACCCTCTGGCAAGTGGATTCTCTGCAAATATGAAGGAGAGGGTGCTTCGTTTCACTTCCCTCTGTAAAATCATAGTAAAGGAAAACAGACACATCCCACTTCCCCACTTCCTAACTACAAGCATTGGGGAAGAAGTAATATTCATGCTGCTGCTTGCATTCTCTGAAGACCTGCAGGAGGTGGAATAAAATATTGACCCTCTTCCAAGTGCTCTGAACATGCTAGAGAAGTTGGAGCTGGGTGGATGGTGGCAACCACAAATGAAAGATGACTAGCAAGCCAAGCAAAAGATGTGTGGATATCTGTTTTATGATGTGATGTAAAATCATGTTCTTAGGAAAAATGGACAACATTTTTTTATACCTTCTTTATTAACAATACTACTTTGCATTTATTACACTACAATAAAACATTAATAGTTTCTTATACATCAGAAACACTGAGGGCTGTATCCAACAGAGTTGTCTTGTTGGTGCAAGGACTTCTCCCCTCTCCTGCCCCGGCCCAGATATCTTCTGGAGTTTCCCCACAACTCAGTTTTTGGGGTGTGTCTTTTGGGAACACAGAGGAGAAGGGAGGTCAGGTTCCATTGCAGAAGTCTTTATGTGAATGAGATGACTTCTGTTGGATACAACCCTTTATTAATTTTAGTAGCAGTTCATATTAACACAATTTAAATGACAAAAAATCATTTTGCATAAACCTGATGTTGCATTTTATTTTGCTTTCATGCTTTGTTAGAAATATAAAGAAAAGGATAAACATAAACAAAAACACAAGAAGCAATCAGAATCCTCACCGTCTCTGGTTCCTTCTCTAACAGTAACTACAGAGAAAGTAAGTGAGCTTTTCCTACATCTTCTTTAGAATGACATTTATATTCTTGGTGTATGTTTTATGGAGTGAGGAATTCTGCTGTTGCTAAATTGCTTATCACAGAGAACCCCTATTGATGACTAGCAGTCCCTCTGAACAAACAGCTGTGCTATTAGGTATTTGTAATATAACAAACTTGATTTTTGAAATGTACATGTTTTCTAAAAAATGGGATATCACTGATTCTATATTACTATTCTGCTAAAGTTCTCTGCTGCTTACATAAATAAATATAGTAGAATAACCTCAATTATTTCAAAAGTTTCATATTCTCACTTTTAATCAGTTTTCCAGTAAGTATCATGGTTTGGTCTGTTGAAATCTCCACAATTGAATCAGTTAAAATACATGAAACAATATGTATTTGTTCAGTTAGCTGGTTCAATTATGCAGTATCAGAGAAACAGTAAGTGTTGGGCAGTAAATCCATCCTAGGGAGGAGGTGTGATATGGCCTCTTTCAAGGCAACAGACACCACTGTCTCCACAGGCATTAACTGCCTTGTGAACCCACCCAGTCAGTCCCTGCTGACTAGATCTCACAGGCCATGATGGGCAAGGGACAAGATAACATGTTTTTGGTTTGACCCGCACACAACCTTCCTGCCCACATTCTGAGGCTGCAATAACTCAAACCGATCTCACAAAAAAGTAACCAGCTGGGTGTTCTAGACACCTCTACAGCAAAAAGAAAAGAAGGAGAGTAGGAAGTATGGTCTCAACCCCAAAAGTCATTGGGAGTTTTCCAACTAATTTCTGTTAAGAGTAGACCCACTGAAATCGATGTTAATTGGTCTACTTTACATATGACTAACACTAGATAGAACTCACAGATTATTGGACTCAGATCACTGCCTTTCTGGGCTATATTTTTGATGCTGTAGAGTTCCTGTCCTTAGTGTACAGCAGGGGTGTCAAACTCAAATTCATCGGGGGCCACATCAGCAGTTTGGTCACCCTCAAAGGGCCGGTTGTATCTGTAGGACTATGTGTCCACTCTTTATTATCATAAATTATTGTCACTGCATTCAATTATTACTATTTTTTGTAATAATGTAAGTAATAACTAGCTCTGAAAGCAGAAACATAGTCAGAATAATGGCAAGTAGATATTCAAATGTACAATTATTGTACAATTTATTGAAAAATGATTTTTGGTAACTGCACTGGGTGGTGGAGGCTCGCTAGGGTTTCATGCAGGACCTTTGCAGAGCTACTAGTACCTGGAGATGCTGGGGTCCTTCTGCATGCAGGACAGATGTTCTGCCAGTGAGCCACCACCCTTCACCAAAGGGACTGGCTGAGGTTGACTCACTGGAGCTGCTTTCCTGGTTCCAGGGTTTAAGGGCCAGAAGTATAAAGCAGCATCCTATGTTTCTGAGGAGAGGGAGAGAGAGGGGAGGGGAGGGGAGGGGAGGAAGGAAGGAAGGAAGGAAGGAAGGAAGAAAAGAGGGAGTGGGAGGGAGAGAGGAAGGAAGGAAAGAGGGGAGAGAAAGAAGAGTAGGAAATAAGGAAGGGAATAAAGAAGGAAAGAAAAAGAAAGAGGGAGAGAAGACGGAAAGGGAGAAAGAAGGAAGGAAGGAGAGGGAAAGAAAGAATAAGAACGAGAGAGAGGAAGAAAGAAAGGGAGGGGGGGTCGCCGCCTTGATTCAGCGCCAGAAAAGAGCGCGAAGGGACCCAGGGGCAAAAAGCATTTCCCGTGCAGCGTGAGGCAGCGGTTGTCCGTTTTAGGAGAAGTGTGTAAAGTCTCAGAGTTGCACGTTCGTGAGGCTGAGCCGCTGCTGAGCTCACGTTCATGAGGCTGAGCAGGAGGAGGTGAGGCAAGAGGAGGAGGAGGCGGCTTGCCGGGTCAGTGCCTGGCAGCACCGCACGGAGAGTCCCGAGCCTCTGGGACGCAGCAGTGCTCTGTAGCACTTTGAATCCTCCTCCTCTTCCACGCGGCGCTGCTGGGTGCTTTGTCTGTGCTTCAGCAGCAGCAGCAGCAGCCGTTTCCAGGAGCCGAGCCGTGGCAGGAGGAGAAGGATTCAAAGTGCTACAGAGCACTGCTGCGTCGCAGAGGCTCGGGACTCTCCGTGCGGTGCTGCCGTGCGCTGGCCCGGCAAGCTGCCTCCTCCTTCTCCTGCTGTGGCTTGGGGCGCTCCACGCAGCGCTGCTCCGGCCGCCTTTCTAACCCCCCCCCGGCCCCAGCTGTTTGTCGGCGCGGCACTTCAGCAGCAAGGTCCCGGTGCTGGGTCCTGCTGGCTGGGGTGCTCGGTGGGCCACATGACGAG
The DNA here is from genome assembly GCF_965207765.1 of Zootoca vivipara. Classification (NCBI taxonomy): domain Eukaryota; kingdom Metazoa; phylum Chordata; class Lepidosauria; order Squamata; family Lacertidae; genus Zootoca; species Zootoca vivipara. The sequence continues at coordinate 36,636,743 of NC_142594.1, forward strand.
GTCTGGCGGGCCGGATTTGGCCCGCGGGCCTTGTGTTTGACACCCGTGGTCTACAGGTGCTTATGTGACCTCGCCATACACCTTCCACTTTGACAGACATTTTATCCAGTAGGCTAAGTATCATTTTGGTTATTGTACCCACCCCCTCTTTGCTAAAAGAAGTGTACATTACTGTCCCCATAACCTGGTGGTCTTTATGCAAAGATGATATCTAAAATAATTTTTTGCTTCCAGATTTTTTAAAAATAAAATCTTTGCAAGAGAATCAGCAGAAATCTTGGCATTTGGGCATGGTTTTGTATGTAAAATGTGTTCCTATCTCTCACCCAAGGATCTTGTTTCTATGCAAGTTCTGTGACTTACATATAAAAGGAACATTAAGAGATTTTTTCCCCCTTTGGTGCTTTAGCTCATATGGAGCTCCTATCATTTGAAGGTTTTTTTTTATGTAGTCGGTAGGCTTAAATTTATGTTTTTGTTTGCAAAATGTGTTTCTAGATTTCATGGCTGTGGAGTTAGCTTTCTGTTTCCAACACCCCATGTTGTTTGAACAAATCTGTAATATAAGCAGAAGTATAGCTGGAAATTATACCCATATGAGGGTTTCCTACTCCAATGATACCCAAGGGGCAGATTCAGATACTTCTCTCTCAAGTGGTGTAGAGAAAATAGATTAAAACATTGGGTACTATTTTCCCCACTTTTTTATAAGTTTTCATCAAACTAGTCTGTAATGTAGTCACCTGACTATCTTAATCACCAGTATTTTCTCTCCTCATGGCCTTGTCCTTTTAGAAAGAAAGACCTGGCATTCCTCATGTCAAAGCAGCAAGTTCCAACACTGACCTTCCTTTTGTAACTGAAAATTCCTAAGTTTTAGAATCTTTTGCTGGTTGACAGTTCTATAATTTATGTAGATGAGATTCCAGGATTCAGATGTGAATGCACTTACACAGTTGCGTTTTTTTTGCATTTCTCCCTACCAATTGGTTAAAAAAATGTTTCTGGAGAGATAATAGCCAATTCAGAGACTCTCAAACACTCCACTATTTTACAAGTACCTTGGTAATGGTTTAATAAAATGGCACTATTTTCTTTTGTTCAACATACAGCTGGTGGTTTCTCTTTTAACATACTGTAGTCCTATATCAGTACTATAGCAGCAGCAGCAAAAAAGAATAAAAATCTCAGAAGTAGTGTTTGGTATTTGACACTAGAGAGAGAGAAAAAAATAGAATCAAGCAAAGATATTTGGGCTTATGGTGTAGCTCAGCACTGTGGCAATTACTGGCATAGTATGAAGGGCAAACTACTGGATCCTGGATCACATTCCATAATGCAAGAATTAAAATATACTGAATTATAACTACTACAAGCATGTTTGGTAGAGACTTTTAACCAGGGATACAAGTTCTGTTCTGGAATTGTATCTTGAAGCTGGGCAAGTTACGTGTTGTGTGCTTTCATTGGATGAATCTTGTTCCTTTATTTTAAAGAACTGTTTAGGATGGGAGTAATTGGGATTGGGGCCATGGCACACAGGGAGAGGAGTTAATGCTTCCCCCATCATGGTCCTGACAAAAATCATGTCCCTGAAGCTGATGATTGTCTCAATGGGGAGCCTGTTCTTGACACCAATGACAGCCTGAGGTGGAGAGGTTTGGGGGCTTATTACAGTGGTTAGAAGGTCAACCACTCTTTTCGGCATGCTGAGGTCCCCATCTTTATCCCACCTTCCACCTCGGCCAGCTGTTGCATCAAATAAAAATAACTATACATGTTAATTGCAATATTTGTTGTTGTTGTTTAGTCGTTTAGTCGTGTCCGACTCTATTTGCTTGTTGGCTTTTTCTCCTGAAAAAGGTGGAATATGGATGAGAAAATGCAATACCTCATTTGGGAATAGTGAAGATGCTGGTGTAGAATACTCCAAATAAGAGCTTGTGATCTTCCTTTGTGGTCTTCTTTCTCAAGGCAGAGCAGGTTTCCCTAAAGAGCCATTTAATTTCTCAAGGCATATGGGCCAGATTCTTAAAATGTCCCAGGAAAGTGTCTGAGAAAGATGAGTTGTAATTATAAAGGCACTTCAACTAGGTTTCAGTCAGTAAGCGCCCCCCCCCCCCGCATCCCGCTCCCTTTTCTGGAATGCTAAGCTTTAATTTGTCACTTCTAAGGCTTTATGGAATTTTGCCACAATTGGTTAGGTTTATAAACCTATTATAAAATAGAAGGTGGTTTATAATTAGTCACAACTGAATCTGCTTACCTCACAAGACGCCTAAAATAAACAATGGTCCACAACTTTATTTAAAAAGATAGACACTCAGAATAAAAACAAAATGCAATACAAAACTAGAATAAGACAGGCAATAAAAATGTCAGCAATTAAATGCAGCAGATTAAAACAGTCTTTAAAAGGTCTTGGAGAACATAAAGACTTTTTCCTGGCTCCAAAGGATAGCAAAATAGCCACAGGTGAGCCTGTCTGAGGAGACATGGCATCTTTGCTGTAAAAGGCCTCTGGTTTCCTATTAGCTTCACCTCATATGTCAAGGGCATCTAAAAGCATGCATTTGTTCAGCTACTCTGATTCTAAGCAATGTATAATGTACAACATCTTCAAATACTTGTTGGCATCCGTCTGTCTTGAGAGACAATGAAGTGCATCTCCAGGAGCAAAGTCAAACTGCTGGAGAATCACAGCACCTGCTGTGTTGGTAACTCATAACGTGTTAAGTTTGCTGTGTTAGCATCACAGAAGTGACCTCCCCGAGGCGCAAGCCTGAGCAGTATATATGGAGGTCTTGGGCTGCCCAAAGGGCAATGCCCCCATCTCAGCCTCACTGATGTATTGCTCTGCTTTCCTTTGGACCACGTTTGGCACCAGCTTGGCTGTAGGAGTTGCTGGAAGGAGGCGTACAAGGCGCCATTGAACCCTCTTAGGGATTCCACTTGGGATTGGTGTAGTGTTTAGTATGTTTAGGATCAGAATTTTCCTTCTTCTTGATGGGCTACCCCCCCCCCCGCCAGGTTGAGAAGCCCCATCTGCCCCTTACATCCCTCTACAGCAGGCATGGCCAAACTTGGCCCTCCAGCTGTTTTGGGACTACAACTCCCATCATCCATAGCTAACAGGACCAGTGGTCAGGGATGGTGGGAATTGTAGTCCCAAAACAGCTGGAGGGCCAAATTTGGACATGCCTGCTACAGCACATTCAGAAACCACTTTCTTGACTGTTGGACCCACTCTTGGTCTCATCCGCTCAATCCGCTGGAGCCTGTCTTTGCATCCAGGGGAAGTCCCTAACTCAGCAAGGGTTTGAATTTTTGAAACCCATAAGCTACCCTCACTTGATTTAACCAGCCAGTCAAAGCAGTTCCTGGGGTGCGGCCGCTATCGCATGCTGACAGCTTCTAGGAGTACTGAATTATGTTTGTAGAAAAATGTGCAGTAAGTGTAAAGAGCACCTGAGAAAACTGGCCAGAGCTAATCTTTTAGGTGACAGTTTATATTGCATTTCCAAAGTATATAACAAAATGTCACCCTTTTGAATTATACTGATTGTGCTTTGTTGGGATTTATCACTTCTAAATTTGCCCTTGGATTCAGCTGGGTTTCATTTGGTTTAAGGAAACCATTCCCTTTATTTCATGGGATGAATGCTGATATATATAGAATCAAAATGGCACCCCACCCACACATGAGAGGCACCAGAACACAGGGGAACTCAGGTTTGTAGAAGGTTTGCAGAACTCAGCTTAGCAGAAGTCCAGCATTAGAAAAAAAAAGGTAGTTCCACTGCCATCCGTACTCATTTGGGAGGCCAGACTTGCAATAACAGCTGCCACTTGAACTGTGCAAGGTATGAATGCCCTTCATTCTCCCTCTAATACATGCCTGTCCCAGATTTGAAAGCAGAGAGAGGAATGGTGGAAATCCCTAAGGTGGGGCTTCTGTCATCTCCCTTAGAAATGAGACCAACTCTAGGTTGAGCAGGAGAGTGTGTCAGCACAGCAGGCTGTTAAAAGAAATTTGTTGTTGTTTAGTCGTTTAGTCGTGTCCGACTCTTCGTGACCCCATGGACCATAGCACGCCAGGCACTCCTGTCTTCCACTTCCTCCCGCAGTTTGGTCAAACTCATGTTCGTAGCTTCGAGAACACTGTTCAACCATCTCTTCCTCTGTCGTCCCCTTCTCCTTGTGCCCTCCATCTTTCCCAACATCAGGGTCTTTTCCAAGGATTCTTCTCTTCTCATGAGGTGGCCAAAGTATTGGAGCCTCAGCTTCACGATCTGTCCTTCCAGTGAGAACTCAGGGCTGATTTCCTTAAGAATGGATAGGTTTGATCTTCTTGCAGTCCATGGGACTATTTCTCAAGAAATAGGAGGCCTCTATCTCTGCCCAGTTAGAGCACGAGATCATGGGTGGGGGGCTGAGGATACCCTGTGGGAATCCCTCTGGGTGTTGCACCCATGGAACTGGAGAAACTCATATTTAATGTAAAATGCAGTAACTTTGATGAAGTTTAATCATCAGGTGTTAAGTTAAACATGGCTTCTACTCCCAAAGGGACATGAGGACCTCAAATAAGTTCCAACATGGTACAAGTTTCTGAATAAAGCTTTCTTTCATATGTCACACGTGAAAAGCTTATTGAGCATTCATGTGCAACACCTTTGACCCTGTGGGAATACTAGAAAAAATAAATTTTCTCTATTATGTCTTCAATATAGTGTATATAGCAACTTGTTACCTGATTCACTAGGACAGCACAATATTTTTCTCATGGGTATATTTTTAAAAACTTCATTAAAGATTCACATTTGGTGTTTTTCCAGATGTGTTAAGTAAATTAGAAGTAACATATTTGGTCTTCATATTTAAGCAGTATTTTAATTTAATCAACCCCTTCATGGATCAATGCCTTGTCGTGGCGAAGGGGCTTGAATAACTCAGAGAAGCTATGAGCTATGCCATGCAGGGCCACCCAAGATGGACAGGTCATAGTGGAGAGTTTTGACTAAACGTGATCCACCTGGAGAAGGAACTGGCAAGCCACTCCAGTATCCCTGCCAAGAAAACTCCATGGACAAAGACAACAGGCATATAAAAGTTATGACGCTGGAAGATGAGCCCCTCAGGTCGGAAGGCGTCCAACATGCTACTGAGGAAGAGCGGAGGACAAGTACAAGTAGATTCAGAGCTGATGAAGCGGCTGGGCCAAAGCCGAAAGGACGCTCAGTTGCGGATATGCCTGGAAGCGAAAGGAAAGTCCGATGCTGTAAAGAAAAATATTGCATAGGAACCTGGAATGTAAGAACCATGAGTGGAGGTAAGCTGGATGTGGTCAAAAATGAGATGACAAGAATAAATATCGACATCCTGGGCATCAGTGAACTAAAATGGAAGGGAATGGGCGAATTCAGTTCGGGTGACTATCATATCTACTACTGTGGGCAAGAATCCTGTAGCAGAAATGGAGTGGCCCTCATAGTCAACAAAAGAGTGGCAAAAGCTGTAATGGGATGCAATCTCAAAAATGACAGAATGATCTCGATACGAATCCAAGGCAGACCTTTTAACATCACAGTAATCCAAGTTTATGCACCAACTACTGGTGCTGAAGAAAGTGAAATTGACCAATTCTATGAAGACCTACAACAACTTCTAGAAATGACACCAAAGAAGGATGTTCTTCTCATTACAGGGGATTGGAATGCTAAAGTAGGGAATCAAGAGATAAAAGGAACAACTGGCAAGTTTGGCCTTGGAGTTCAAAATGAAGCAGGGCAAAGGCTAATAGAGTTCTGTCAAGAGAACAAGCTGGTCATCACAAACACTCTCTTCCAACAACACAAGAGACGACTCTACACATGGATATCACCAAATGGGCAGCATCGAAATCAGATTGATTATATTCTCTGCAGCCAAAGATGGAGAAGCTCTATACAGTCAGCAAAAACAAGACCTGGAGCTGACTGTAACTCAGATCATCAGCTTCTTATAGCAAAATTCCAGCTTAAACTGAAGAAAGTAGGAAAAACCACTGGGCCAGTAAGATACAATCTGAATCAAATCCCTTATGAATACACAGTGGAAGTGAGGAACAGGTTTAAGGATTTAGATTTGGTGGACAGAGTGCCTGAAGAACTATGGATGGAGGCTCGTAACATCATACAGGAGGCAGCAACGAAAACCATCCCAAGGAAAAGGAAATGCAAGAAAGCAAAATGGCTGTCCAACGAGGCCTTACAAATAGCGGAGGAGAGGAGGCAAGCAAAATGCAAGGGAGATAGGGAAAGATACAGGAAACTGAATGCAGATTTCCAAAAAACAGCAAGGAGAGACAAGAGGGTCTTCTTAAATGAGCAATGCAAAGAAATAGAGGAAAACAATAGAATGGGGAAAACCAGAGATCTGTTCAAGAAAATTGGAGATATGAAAGGAACATTTCGTACAAAGATTACCATAATCAAGGACAAAAGTGGTAAGGACCTAACAGAAGCAGAAGACATCAAGAAGAGGTGGCAAGAATACACAGAGGAATTATACCAGAAAGATATGGAGGTCTCATACACCCCAGGTAGTGTGGTTGCTGACCTTGAGCCAGACATCTTGGAGAGTGAAGTCAAATGGGCCTTAGAAAGCATTGCTAATAACAAGGCCAGTGGAAGTGATGATATTCCAGCTGAACTATTTAAAATTTTAAAAGATGATGCTGTTAAGGTGCTACACCCAATATGCCAGCAAGTTTGGAAAACTCAGCAATGGCCAGAGGATTGGAAAAGATCAGTCTACATCCCAATTCCAAAGAAGGGCAGTGCCAAAGAATGCTCTAACTACCGCACAATTGCGCTCATTTCACACGCTAGCAAGGTTATGCTTAAAATTCTACAAGGCAGGCTTAGGCAGTATGTGGACCGAGAACTCCCAGAAGTGCAAGCTGGATTTCGAAAGGGCAGAGGAACCAGAGACCAAATAGCAAACATGCGCTGGATTATGGAGAAAGCTAGAGAGTTCCAGAAAAACGTCTACTTCTGCTTCATTGACTATGCAAAAGCCTTTGACTGTGTCGACCACAGCAAACTATGGCAAGTTCTTAAAGAAATGGGAGTGCCTGATCACCTCATCTGTCTCCTGAGAAATCTCTATGTGGGACAAGAAGCTACAGTTAGAACTGGATATGGAACAACTGATTGGTTCAAAATTGGGAAAGGAGTACGACAAGGTTGTATATTGTCTCCCTGCTTATTTAACTTATATGCAGAATTCATCATGCGAAAGGCTGGACTAGATGAATCCCAAGCCGGAATTAAGATTGCCGGAAGAAATATCAACAACCTCAGATATGCAGATGACACAACCTTGATGGCAGAAAGCGAGGAGGAATTAAAGAACCTTTTAATGAGGGTGAAAGAGGAGAGCGCAAAATATGGTCTGAAGCTCAACATCAAAAAAACCAAGATCATGGCCACTGGTCCCATCACCTCCTGGCAAATAGAAGGGGAAGAAATGGAGGCAGTGAGAGATTTTACTTTCTTGGGCTCCTTGATCACTGCAGATGGTGACAGCAGTCACGAAATTAAAAGACGCCTGCTTCTTGGGAGAAAAGCAATGACAAACCTAGACAGCATCTTAAAAAGCAGAGACATCACTTTGCCGACAAAGGTCCGTATAGTTAAAGCTATGGTTTTCCCAGTAGCGATGTATGGAAGTGAGAGCTGGACCATAAAGAAGGCTGATCGTCGAAGAATTGACGCTTTTGAATTATGGTGCTGGAGGAGACTCTTGAGAGTCCCATGGACTGCTAGAAGATCAAACCTATCCATTCTTAAGGAAATCAGCCCTGAGTGCTCCCTGGAAGGACAGATCGTGAAGCTGAGGCTCCAATACTTTGGCCACCTCATGAGAAGAGAAGAATCCTTGGAAAAGACCCTGATGTTGGGAAAGATTGAGGGCACTAGGAGAAGGGGACGACAGAGGACAAGATGGTTGGACAGTGTTCTCGAAACTACGAACATGAGTTTGACCAAACTGCGGGAGGCAGTGCAAGACAGGAGTGCCTGGCGTGCTATGGTCCATGGGGTCACGAAGAGTCGGACACGACTAAACGACTAAACAACAAAAAATTTAATCAATATGTCAAATATGTTTATATTATTTGTGGAATGCTCTCCTCAGGGAGGTTCACCTGGTGCCATCACTACATGTCTTTAGGCACTAGGCAAAAACGTTTCTCTCCAACCAGGTGTTTGGCTGATTAACATTCTATGGCTTTTTAAATGTGTTTGTGGGAGTGGGGTTATTGGTTTGTTTTTGTTTTATTATGTATTTTGCATTCTCCTTTTGTATTTTAATGTTGTGAGCTGCACTGAGATCTTCAGATGGAGGGTGGTATACAAATTTAAACAACAACAACTTTAAGTGGAGAAAGTGCTTATTGACACTTAATGAAGTGAAACCATACTGCACTTGTTTCACTGGCTTATGTCTGCCATTTTGAAAAAATTGTTTGAAGCATTTCCAAAAATGGCTTTTACCAAAAAAACAAAAACAAAAAAAAAACCAACCCCCAAACCCCATAGTAATTCTGTTGCAGAATTAGGGGTGCAATCTAGCCAGATTTAAGCACTTTGAACTTCAATTAGAGAGCATTAAGGAGATGTTCAAATCTTTTCCATTAAAATGAATAAAACCTATGTTTTTAACATTGGCTGAATTGTGTTCTGTTTTGGTTTTTTAAAAAACAAACCTTTGGCAATAATACAAAGGGCTGTGAATGGTGTTTCATGCTAACACACATTTTCTTTTCTTTAAAAAAAGGCCTGATTTGCACTGCAGCACCTGCTGTCCATTTAAAAAAAATGTACTTGAGGGTTGGGGAACCCTTCTTGAGCAGTAGTGTTGATATGGTTCAAGGGTGTGCAGCTAGAAGGGAAAATATGCAATCCATTTGTGCATATATGGAAGTATTTTAGGCATCTTTATAGAGCTGTATAGATCCTGGCCCATAACTACTAAATTTTTACCAGTAGAACATCAGCTTGTCTCTGCATTAGTCTTTGATACTTCACCAGCAGTTCTATACCTTCTTATCTAGAATTAAGTGAAGAAGTGTGCATGCACACGAAAGCTCATACCAATGACAAACTTAGTTAGTCTCTAAGGTGCTGCTGGAAGGAATTTTTTAATTTTATCTGGAATTAAGTTCTTTAAACTCTTAGGAGACTTTTGAGTAGGCATCCATAGGATTGCACTGTAAGCACTATGTTTGAGATAAGCAAAAACAATTTTTTATTTTAATTTTTATTGAACAACAAAGACAGACAGTACACATGAAGATAAAAACAAACATTAACAACAAAACCATGTAAGTTAAACGCAAGGAGTTTCATAATAAAGTCAAAAGAAGAATCAGGAGTGAATGAAATGGATACAATTGTAAAAGGGTTGTATTACACAACTTACATTGTACAATGAAGGAAATAGGAAAAAAGAAAAAGGTACTGTCTGTTTATAGACTGAAGGGGTTTGAATTTTGAATAATACGCTTGTGTCTTACAAAAATATTTTCTCCAATTAATTTAAGATTTAGTTACTATTTTTTAAATGACAAGCAGCACTGCAGAAAAAATCCATACACGTGTTAATGAATATGTATAAATATTGGTGTAAATGTATTGTATTTCATCATATTGTATTTTCTTTTATACATTGTACAGAAAATTAAAAATTACCTTTCAAATAATTACAATAGTCTGAAAGAACCTAAAGGAAAAGAGCTATCTTACAGAAGCTTACATCTGCAAATCTAAGGCAATAAAGATTAACTTACAGAATAACCTGTTGTTACATGTTGCAAAAGCATGAATTTCAGCAGGAAATAGTGTTTGGAAAAATAGATGACTTTCTTTGTATTTAATAAATAGAAGTATCATGATTAAGTGTAAGGGGATGCCAGTATGTGCACTTCTACTAATTGCTGCAATCTGATGCTTGCAAAACTGACAGGCGATATCTTGCTGATATATTAGTAAATGTATTTTGTTCTTTATAGTTCCCTGTTAGTTTAATTTTTTAAAAAACAACAACAACAACCCACCTTTAAAGTGCTCAATTATTTTAAGTAGCAACTTTATAACTTCTTTTAAATACATAGTTAGGTTTAACTTTCTCTACGCTGTTTGATAATGTTGGGACACATCTATGTTTCTGAATTGAAGTAACATTGTGTGTCGTTTGGAGTACAGTTAATTTATTGTGGTCTAACTGTCTCTCTCAACTTCCTCTTTCCCACTTCAATACTGTTAGACTTACACAAGCACTACCAACAACTCTATGACAGGCTCATTGAAGAGGCTGGAAGATACCGCAGCTCGCTTTACAAATGCAAATTTCCAGGAAGTGTCTGCACATGCTTCAAGTGGTAAAGATGTTTCAGAGGCCAGAGGTTCAGAGAGCAAAGGGAAGAAGTCCGCAGGTCATAATTCAGGTCAGAGGGGAAGAAAGCCTGCTGCTGGAAGGACTCCCGGAGCTCCGGTGTCCGCAGCTTGTACTTTTCAACAAGGTATTTTTTAAGAATACTACAGTATATAACTTCCATGACTGCCAAGAATTAAATAGGTTAAAAACTTAGATGTACTTTTCTATGTATTACATTTGATCAATGCAATAACTGAATTGGATGCTAATTTAGTTGAGAGAAAATGTTTTGGGACAGCTAGCAGAAGTGATGCATCTTTTCATGAAATAGATAAGTACTATTATTGTGACTAGAATATTCCTTTCCATTAATATTTTTATAGCTACAAAAAGGGGATTAATCCTGTTTTTCTAGCTGACACACAAGCAAATGATTTTGTATTCATACAGTCTTTCAGGTTGTGGGTTACATTTAATCAATCACTATATTTCTTTCGTCTGCATGCAGTAACACTTTTTTTTGAAGCAAACTGCTCATACTGCTTACTTAATGGACAGTCTACAATCAATGGTTGTTTAAATGGTGATATTTTAATATTTGACACCATATTTAGCTCACTTCATTCTAGTTATCCTTTTCATATGTTATGATCCACTCTTTTTGCACACAGATACCCTACTGTAGTTATGGATTTCTTCTGCCACGACAGAAGAATCAAGCAACTATGATTAATACTAACCTCTGAACCATGTTCTTCAAAACCACGATTTCAAATAATTGCTTGAAACCTAGCTGTAACATACAACTAACTATGGTTGTAGTATAATGGAGGAGGCAATCTTTTGTGTAGGTGAGAATAAGCAATCCAGACTTGATTTGATTTTCCAACTCATGGTGTGGAGGATCATCTGAACGGAGCCAAAGTCACCCTGGGTCTCTGCTGATGAACCTAAGAGTTCCAGGTCATCACAGGGGAAGATTGAGGGCAGCCTATCACTCCCCATTCCCTCCTACAAGCAAACAGTTTTTGCAAACTTCCTGTGGTATTTCTTTCTATTCCTCTTACTTCCACAAAATCTTTGATCTTTGGGAGATGGGTGATAGCTCAGTCAGTAGAGCATGAGACTCTTAATCTCAGGCTTGTGGGTTCAAGCCCCACGTTGGGCAAAAGAGTCTTGCATTGCAGGGAGTTGGACTAGATGATCCTCTTGGTCCCTTCCAACTCTTCATTTCTACGATTCTCTTTTCTCAATTTTCTGTGACGCTATAAAGTAGAAACAGCCCCTCCCATGCCTGTTTTTCCACCCCTGCAGTTATTCAGCATACCTGGGCTTTATTCCAGACAGCTGGTATGGGTGGGAAGCCAAAGTACCTTGGCATCTCTTCCAGATTCAAAGCAGCCTGTTTGAAAAGTAGTTGTTGCCTGTCCTGGGCTTGTGGGGAAAAGACGATAGGTCAAACAGCAGATAACATGCTTGTAGAAGGTCGCAATTTCCACCCTTGGTATCTCCAGTTACACAGGCTGTAGAGCTTGGCAAGATGCTGCTAGTTAGGGTGGACAATATCGGGTAGACAGTATTAGTCATGATGGACCAAATCGTCTGGCTCTGTATAAGGCAGCTTTTCATAGGTTCAAGTGGGCTAGAAATGTGAATACCAAGTGTGTGTTAACACATACAAAAAATCTAATCCTTCCTAATGGATTTTGCTTATATTATCCACTATATACAGGACATAAACTGCCTAGTATAAGATATAAATGCAAAACACATGCACATTTCCAGTGCAGTTCTGTGCATGTTTACTCAAAAATAAGTCCCACTATGTTCAATATGACTTACTCCCAGGTAAGCATGCATAGGATAGTAACTTGAGTGTATTTGAGATAAATATTGATATTTAAGTAGATAAGAAATACTGTTTGTAATCATGCATAGCTCTCTAAATGAAATGTGAGTGTCAGCTTCCTTTGGGGCAGTACAAACAATTTTTCTTCTTTATGCTTGTTACACATGAGACTATTCCTTTAGATATTGAGCATGATTACCTTGTGATTTTCTGTTGTATTTTCTATAATACAGTATCTGTCCTCAACTTACATAAACATTACACTGTATGGGAGCATGATGGGAGCATGTTGGAATAAAGACAAAAGGATTAGTGCTCAAACAAGGAAGAAATTAGACATATAAGAAAAGCTGTCTTGGTCATTTCCCTCAGTATAGTGTTCTAATTTTCTCCTCCTGTTGAATGTCAACATATATTTTAGAAGTGTATTGGGAAGACTTGGCTTCAGATACCCTGATTAGCAGTTATTTACTAGCAGGCTACTTTGCCATTGGGTTAAACAGCTTTCCCAGTTCTCCTACATGCTACCTTAAATATGGGAGCTGGTAGGAAGTGAACAGGGATTAGAGGCTTCCCTCTCTCCATAATGTATCTGATGTTTTCCTTATGATTCTCCTTTTGTGGGGAGGAGTTAGGAGGAAAAGATTGGAGTGCACCTCTGACAACTGTGTCTTCAGTAATTTATGCACTTATTATTCAAATTATACCGCACCTTTCTTTCATCAAGGTGGTGAGGATAGTTTTTCCCCTTTCACATTTTATCCTTGCAACAACTGTTGAGTTTCTTGGGTGTGTGTGCCTCCTAGTGCCTCTACATCACACTAGTTGTCAACCTAACTTATCTTTTCTTTATATGAAACTGTTTCAAGACACCTAAAAGGGAGGGAATGGTTTGGCAGCTGTGAAATCAGTTGCCACTCTCTTCTGTCATATAACATATAATGCATTTCATCATGGTATTCAGAAGCTGTTTATCTTATAGTTTGGTACTGTACCTGGAAGCTTTTTTTAAAATTTGAATTAAGCTGTTCATTCACATTATCTTCTGATTTTCTGTAGATTTTTCATTTTACTGTTGTTTTCAGAATCTGGTTTATCTTATTGTTATTTTATTTTTGATTTGTATATAATTGTATAGTGTAACGTGTGCAGTTTTTTATGGTCCTGACTTTTAACATTTTTGTCTTGGCCTAAGGACCACCAGCTGCCAACCCCTTTCCTTCCAGCATGGAATTGCTGCATGCTATAATTTTTGTTAGTCCAGCATCCTGTTCTCACAGTGGCCAGCTGGTTATGCTAATCATACCAAAATTAACTGTGTTTAATCTTAGCTGCTTTGTTGCAAGAAACTTATGGTTAAGAGTAACCACAGTTTAGAGTGGTAAACTCTGGTTAATCTACAATGTAGTATTGTGCAGTCAAACCTCGGTTTGCGACCTCCTCCATTTGCAACCGCTTCGGTTTCCGACCACTGCGGACCCGGAAGTGTTTATATATACATGCGTAGAAGCAATCTGCGCAGTGCGTGCGTGCACAGAAGCGCTCTATTGGCACTTCATGCACGCGCAGAAGCGTGCCTTCAGCGAGCGACCGATTTGGGGAGCGACCAGCTCCGCGGAACGGATTGCGGTCGCAAACCGAGATACCACTGTATAACATTTCTGAACTCCTCATAGAGGGGGAAGGGAAAATTATATGAGATTGAGACTTGTTATTGTAATCCTTCAGCTGTCTGTAAATTTCTGAGGAGAGCCAAGTAGGGACTTTGCACGACCTGTCAGTCACTGATTGAGTCGACTCTAGTCACTTCATCCCAGGATCACAGTTATAATGCTAAACTATGGTTTGTCATGACATCTGAACCATCTCTTTTCACTTTTTACAGATATGTTCATCAGCCTCTGTACTGAAAGCATTTGAAATATATGCAAAGTATTTTAAAAGGCATTCAATACAATGCTCATGTGTATTGTAGGAATACTGTGCTCTTCTCCTATTGGAAAGCTTTGTGATGAAATTTCAGTTATTTTGAGACTTAATTTATTATGGTTTTGCTGAAACTGGTAGAACTAATAATTAGAAGGGGAACATATTGGCCATGTTTGGATTGCATTTTCTGGGAAATGTTTTGTTCGTACAGATTTGCCTTGCGAGGAAATAGTCTTAGTGCCATCTAGAAGGGCTAGTCAGAGTGATAGAAACAAGGATAAACTTAGGGCACACTGCCATTCTCCCTCGGCCCCCAGTTACCCTGACCTCATTTCTTTCACATCTTTTCTTCCCCAGGGCAGTTGTGGCTGAGAAATTATATTCTGGAGGATTTTCATTGGCACAATATCATAAAACAGTTTTATAAAACAATTTGAACATTGGTGCCAAAGTTGAATTACAGAGTGATAAGAACCTAAACTTTGTGATTTACTTGGGCTTTATCCATTTTATTAGTGCAATCTCAGTCATTACTGTCTAGGGCTGTAAATAGCTGAAAGAAATGAAGGTTGGCTGGGAATATGAGAACATAACATGTGCTGTAACTTTGCCACTTCCCTGCCCCTTTTAGATGGCACAACGACCGCAGCAAAACTCTTATAGAACACAAACATCAAAGCTGCTGTAACTTGTTGTATTGCTATGCTTACACATTTGCCAATTTATTTTATTTTTAATACTCCTTTTTTGTCCTTTTCTCCAGGAAGTTTTTTGGGAACTCCTAGTAGTATAAAGTCATCTTCCGGAAGTTCAGTTCAGTCTCCCCAGGACTTTTTGAGTTTTACAGACTCGGATCTACGTAATGACAGCTATACTCATTCCCAGCAGACATTGTCGACCAAAGATGTACATAAAGGAGAGACTGGAAGCCAGGAAGGGAGTGTGAATTGTTTTACTTCCTTAATTGGTCTTCCTTCAACCTCAACTGTTGCCTCCCAGCCTAATATTTTTGACAGCTCACCTGGAGAGTTGGGTAATTCAAGCCTTACATCAACAGGATACAAGCGTGTTCAGTCCTCTGGGACAGAAGATGAAACTGTAAAGGAAAAGAAGCGGAAAGGAAATAAGCAGTGTAAACATGGGCCTGGTAGGCCAAAAGGAAATAAAAGTCAGGAGAATATTTCCCACCTATCGGTTTGTTCTGCCTCCCCAACATCATCTGTGGCATCTGCTGCAGGAAGTATAACGAGTTCTAATTTGCAAAAATCTCCAACGTTGCTTAGGAATGGAAGTCTACAAAGTCTCAGTGTTGGCTCCTCCCCTGTTGGTTCAGGTAGGCATAAGTTTTACTTTAGAAAGCACAAGTTTGAATATATAACATGGAACTTTGGTCTCAATGATCATATACATTCAGTCTAAGTTGATGTTCCCTAAACTGGCTATCTTGAAAATAGAAAAATTGGCGCACCCCCCCCATCACACTATACACATATTTGAAAAATACTTATAACTAGAAATAAACTGAGGTCTCATCCAATAATGCCTGTTAAGAAAATGTGTGATGACTTTCTTTGCTTTGTCAGTGTTTCACAAGTGATAGAGACATCCAAAGATAATTGGTTATGGCATTTGGTTTTGCTATTAAAGTTTTATTTTTAAAAAATAAATAGCAAAAATAAAGTTTTGCAAATAGTTGAAAAAGTAAAGGAGACATGTGCTTAGTTTTCTTCAGCATCCTTGAAAACTGTTTCTGCAGTCACCTTAACAGGGCTAGTGGGCGTCTATTACAGGTCTCTTTTTTTGGTGCTACTTATGTTTAGGCCACTAAAGACCCATTGCAAGAATTCCTAGGATTGAATACCTGAACTTGATTTTCTAAAATTAACCAGCAGTGTAATTAATTTTACTATTTGGAGAACTTTTCAGATATTTAAACAGTAAGTAAAATTAATATGACTTTTAAATTTTTATTTAACCAGGTCAGACTTGCTTGGTTCAGATACCCTTTGATTTAAGATAGATTAATATATTTTTTTGGATTTCAAGCTTTTCCAGAAAATTCACTCCACTGTTTTCAATAAGAGATTTCCAACAAGCCAGGATCTATTTTAATGGGAAAAGACTAGGGGAAAATAGTAGCAGAAGGTAACAGCTATTTGAATTCCTCTTTCTGGCTTGCAAACAAGCGGATATTTTGTAACTGGGAAGCAGCTACCAAAACTACTGTTATTTTAAGCGTACAGTTTCCTTTACTGTATGAAAAGTCAACAGCATTGTGTGGCTTTTTAACAGGCATTATCTTTCCTGGATGTGCTGTTTCTTCCTTAAAATTCCAACCGCTTCCCTGATAATTGCAACTGTAACTTTTAAAGAATGATTTAAATATCCTGTGTATGTGAGCTTGAACTTTCTCCCTAAAACTATTCTTCCTCCAACTCTTTATTTCTTGCCTATCAAACTTTAAAAATGTTTCTACACAGGAAGTTACTGTTGGCTATTCTTGCTTAACAGTTATTGAAGAACATAGAACTTTAAGGGGGGGGACCTGAAATTTGTGTGTATTTTAGTTTGGGCACATAAAGTAAATTGATGTGGGCAATTTGAAAAGTATGCAGAAAGTACAAGGTCTGTTACACTGCCAACATCCCCTCCAATTTGTGACAGCCTTGATATGTAAGATTTCTTTATGTATGCGATGTTTAGCACTTTCAGGCAAACTGGCAGGATTGAGCAACAACACAGTGTTGTTACCCCTCTATTATATTTGGAAATGTTATCATTGGAATATAGTCTTTGGGAGCAGAAAGCCCTTTGTGATATAGCTCGATTCATCAAGTACCTAT
This sequence comes from Zootoca vivipara, assembly GCF_965207765.1. Taxonomy (NCBI): domain Eukaryota; kingdom Metazoa; phylum Chordata; class Lepidosauria; order Squamata; family Lacertidae; genus Zootoca; species Zootoca vivipara. The sequence goes on from NC_142594.1 coordinate 36,653,786, forward strand.
GCAGGAACTATATCAGTTAGGCAGGTTATATATCTATTTCACATGCAGTCTTGCTTGTCCACTCCTAAATCACGCATATAAGTCTTTGTATACATGAAACACATGAAACATGAAAGAGGTCAAGGAAATGACATTTGAGAAAATGCGAATAAAAAATGTGGGGATGATCCATAGAGTGCTGAGTGCTTCCTACATGGGAATTACTGTGATGATCGGCACTCCAAATTCTATACTGGTCAGAAGGACCTTGTTAGAGATCATAAGAGGCTGGCGTGGAAAGGCCACCTCCAGAAGGCCAACACGCAAATGTAGAAATAAATGCACGTCTATAAGAGCATAAGAGCCTGGTGACTCAGGCCAGTGATCCATCTAGTCCAGCATTTTGTTCTCACATTGGCCAAACAGATGCTTGTGTGATGTCCTTGAAGTAGAAGCAAGTAGGAGGAATACCACATGGCAATATCAATTGTATATATAACAACTTGAATTTATGGAGGATAATTTTATCCCCTCTTGTTTTTAGTAGTTTTTAAAATCCTTGTACAGCATCTTGGGTGCTCTAATAATGTGTTCCATACATGTTTGGTTTTCTGCTACTACAACTTCCACCATTCAAGTTTGTAGGCATGCATGAACTATTTCTAGCAAAAGAGCTCTGAATACATTTGTAAGCATAATGATTGAAATTCCTGCATGCCCATTTATGTTTCACAAGAGTAGGCCTTATGTTGTACACAGACCAGAGTGGAGGCTGGAAATCCAGTTTTGCCTAGCTGTGTTTTCATTGCAGCATCGGTTGTAGGACAGGGTAGGGTGGAGGAGTTTCTGTGGTTTTCAAATATTCCATCTTTCTTGCCAGATGTTCCACCCAAAACACTGCTTTTACTAATTATTCTAACACCAGGTACACTCAGTGGCATAAAATAGTGATGCTGTTTGTATACTCCCAACTGGCTTCCTAATTGACTGAGCTTGCTGAGGTGTTCTAGGAAATGGTTTTGTGGACCCCTCAGACTGCTGCTGCTGGGGAGTGTCAGTAGAAGCAACTTGGGGCTTCATGGCTACCTTGGAGCTTTCCGAGTGTATAATTGGGCAGACACATAGTAAGTGCCCCAGATTTGATACTCTCTGCTGATAGGATGTTGGTGATCTTATAGTCAGGAATGTCATCTATATATTTATATAAAATGTAGACACTGTGTGCGCGGAGATAACACCCTTGCACCGTAACTGCTGAACCGAATTGCAACAAATTAGGGCAAAGCGTACCTTGCCCATCAGGGAGAGATCTGGCGTAAATTTCTTTTCAAAAAAACCACACCTTTCACACCTAAAATAATGATTAAACACAAAAAAGTGGTGCCCAAATTAGACATCACCAGCAGAAGGTCTAAAGCAGGCATCCCCAAACTTCGGCCCTCCAGATGTTTTGGACTACAATTCCCATCTTCCCCGACCATTGGTCCTGTTAGCTAGGGATTATGGGAGTTGTAGGCCAAAACATCTGGAGGGCCGCAGTTTGGGGATGCCTGGTCTAAAGACTCCAGCAGCATGCAATGGAAAGGCAGATCGCGCGCTGTCACCAGCAGAATCTCTGAAGGGCGGCGCCAAATAATGACGTCATCAACCAAGCAACTGAAACCACCAAGGCAGCCATTACCAGACAACCCACAGAGTCAGGCCGGGGCCAATGAATTTGCATTTAAATACTAGCCCAAGCCAAGGCCGACAGACTAGACCTCGCCTCTACTTTAAAGCCTACAAACTAGGCCTCAGCTCTACTTTACAGACTAGGCACTGGTGCTACTTTACAGCCTACAGACTAGGCCTCGGCTCCACTTTACAAACTAGGCCTCGGCTCCACTTTACAAACTAGGCCTAAGCTCTACAGCCTACAAACTAGGCCTCTACTCTACTTTAAATACTATCCCGAGTGGAGCCCTGGGTGGGGGGTGGGGGGAGGAGGGGTCCGAATAGCTCATGGGCTGACATAGGGTGGGGGGAGCCACAGGGTGGGGGGAGGGGGGACCGGATACCTCATGGGTCACTACAGGATGGGAGTAATCACAGGGATGAGACACAACAATGGGGGGGAGAGGAAAAAACACATAGTCCAGGGGGGAATGGACACATCCTCCCCCTTTCCTGGGAAACAAGGACCCTGAGTCAGGCACAGCAAACAATAATAAGAAAACAAATATAATTAAAATAACAAATCCAAGGACAAAGTTCATACATCCGGAAAAGCATATTACATCAAAACACGAACCAAAAACAAGTTATGCAACCATTACCATTCAAAACACAAATGACATCAATACCCCCCCCCAAAAAAAACCCCACAGCAACGCGTGGCTGGGTCAGCTAGTTAAGAGATAAACATCTGGTGAGGATTGGAGTTTCAGCACCTTAGTTATTTGTAAACAATGGTGGAGAGATTAAAATTTTCTGTTCCTGGAGGCTGATGGTTTTCAGAAAGCTCTTTCGAAGTTTTCAGTTGACTAACATGACTAACCTTTGGAACAGGGAATCAGTTCAGGTGATTGCCATTGTTTGCTTGCTGGAGCTGATTCTTAAATAGCTGAGACTAATGAGGCAGTTAGGATGATAACGCAAATGCTGTGGTGGAAAACTTTACAAGCAGAGCTTTTCATTGCTGTTAGAGACATCTTATAACCAGGTTAGAAATGTGATCATGGGAGATCCTCAGTAATTCACTGTGATTATTTGCAAGGTAATTAAGAGTTGCTGATATCCTTTCTATCTTTGGCAGTACATGTGTACATGTCTGCTGTTCAACACATCCAGTGCATCCATTAGTAGGTTTGTTTGGGTGGGTTGCAGTTTTGTCACCCGAGGATGTATACAAGATTCTTGGAGTGCTTAGGCCCACCACCTGCTTGCCCTAATATAGCTCATTTTGGCTGATTAGGCTTAGCTTAGGGGTATAACTTAAAAAATGGTGCCATTCAATTAACGTTTCCCTAAGGAAATGTGGGAATACTGCCCACATTTTTGCAAGAGAGGATGATAAACCTTAAATGGATGAGAAACCCTTTTCCTCAATCCCTTAGATCAGAGTTTTCCAAACTTATTATTCTGCCTCCCTTTCAGTAAAAAAAAATACTCAGTGCCTCCCTGGAAATCTACCTTTTTAAAATGAACAAACAGAAAGATGTTGTGACAAATTTGCATTCTTTTATGTACCGGTATCTATATTTCTTCCTAGAACATAGTAAAGAAAGATGTTGTAAATAAGATATCTTGAAGCCTGGAATTATAAATAGGCAGGCAAGCTGCAATCCACTTCCCAGGCCTGGGTGAAGCTGAAAAGGCCTCACCCAAGCCTAGGAAAACCCATCACCTCCAGCACATCCGCTAGATCCAGGGGAGGCATTGTTGCTGTCCTGCAACAGTGTCATTACACAACAGATGAAACGTGACACTGAAGTGTAGTAGAAAATTTTCCGAACTGATGCCTGGAATTGCTCCTAGGCCGGATGGGGTGAATTAATTTACATGTAATCTCCACACTAAGAGATGTTGATAGTGGATGGCCCAGTCGTGTAAATGTTTTGCCTGTTCTGGAGGGGGTCACACTCCCCAATAGGAGCAGCTTTGCAGATTGGATGGTTAGGTGGCATCTGTGTCCAGGTCTACCTTTTCAGCTTCAGCTAATTTGCCACATGTGCCCCTTTGGGGGAAATAATCTAGGTAGCCACTATTATATATGTTCTGGTAATGTCAAACTATTCTAATGTGCTGCACATGAAGCAGCCACTGCAGCTTTTGAAAAGTTCTGAACTGGCTGGTTCTGAACCCTAAACATTTGGGAGCACTTTTTACATATCATCCGTGTCATAAACTTAGATTGTCTTCTGCTCTAGTGCCCCAGCCATTAGAAGCTAGGTTTATGGGGCTTTCTCAATAGTGGTACCCTCCTTTTGAACTCTCCAAAGAGCAGTCTCTTTTGCTGCTGCCTTGTTGATCTGGGAGACCAAAAGGTGGGATATAAACTTAGTACAAGTCTGTGCAGGCAATTGGGTTATGGTGTGTCATTTCATCAGTTTTCTATAAGTACTTCAGCTCCCCAAAATAGTTCTTGCTTAAAGTGTAAATGGCAACTGCCTTTTTGTAAATATTTCTTAAGAAAATAAAAATTAAGACGCCTTCTTAGGATCAATCATTGTCGAGCATCTGGAATCAATTTACCACAGAACACATTCCTGGTAGCTCATTTGCAAGATAGCAATCAGCCCTTAACTTCAAAAAGCCTGTTTAAAAAGTTGTTGAGGAAGAAAAAACAAAATATGTTGTTTGAGGTTTATAAAGGAAAATTAAGGCTCCATATAAAGATGATTTTGGATGCTATATAATATCTGCTGTGATGCTAAACATTGGTATTAAATATTCAAAACTATGAATGCTCAGGTTTATTCAGACAAGGGTATGTGTAGGGAGAAAAAAATACAAAAGCACCCAAGCTGGTATTTTGAGCAATATTTACATTCACAACAAGCAGAGGAAAATATATTTCAAACAGTGATGTTTCAAGATTCTACTTTGCCTCTTGTTTAAATATTTAATATATTTGAAAACACCACTATTGCTTTCTCCAACCTGGTGCTGTCAACTAACCCCAGCCAGCATTGCCAGCGGGCAGATGTAATGGGAGTTTTAGCTCAAAGTATCTGGAGGGCACCAGTTGGGGAAGGCTGTCCAAAACACAATATTGAAGCATGCCACTGTGCAACTTCCATTTAAGATAACTGTGTCCACTTTCCAAGATTGCTATGATGCATGGCTTTCTTCCTCATTTACATCTCCCTGCATGTTCATCAGCAGTAATTTCCCATCAGTAATTTTTAGAGTACTTATTTCCCCCTCCCAAACATCATTAGGAGTAGTAATGTGATTCTGTAAGTGCTATAAGCCTGGCAAAAGCCTGTAATGTTTGAGTATATTTGTCTTATTTATTATTAAATTCATATCCCACCTTCCTTCCTCCAGTGAGCTCAAGATGATATACAAGGCTCTCTTTCCCCCCATTTTATCATCACAACCCCTCTGTGAACTGTTAGGTTGAGAGGCAGTGAGCTTCTTTGCTGAGTGAGGATTTTAACCCTGGGTTTCTGGGTCCTGGTCTAAGACTCTTAACAAATGCTATGAGAGTAATGTTTTACAGTAGCTACATTTAATACTGAGAATTTTAATCATGCAAATAGATATGAAGGGGTGGACAAATTTGTTGTGGCAGTTGCTGGTGTCACAAAGTCACTGAAGTCAATATGCCTTCAGCCTGCCATTATTTAAAATACACAATGTATGCTTACAGATAAAATAGTTTTTAATAAAATATCGAATATAGAATGATAGGAAGGAAAACCTGATGCAACATGATATTAAAGGCAAAACCTTCTTTGAAGGTTTATGGATATCAATAGAATATGCAAATTGCTGAATAGAAAGCTATTGTATGGAAAACAATCCATGACTTATATAACATTTCTCAGATATGTTTTCTAATACTATCATTTCATTCATAAAATAAGCAATATGATTGAATGCACTTAAGAAGCCTTTTAAAAAATCAATATAATAGCTCTTAGAAAACCCTTTTTACAGGTAAGTGATCAGAGCAATAGCAGCAGAGAGATGTATTCTTCTTCATTGAAACCCACATCTATACATATATTCTTTTGTGTGTGTATTAAAACAATTTTAACGTGGAGTTCTTTTTCTCCAAACTCAAAAGCTGTCTTGTAGTTTATGAATACTGTAGA